>NC_062545.1:149682822-149989905 GCF_016906955.1 Phacochoerus africanus | reverse complement strand
TTCCATATGCTGCCATTGCGGCCCTAAAAAGAAAAAGAAATAAATCTTTGTCACAAACTGCAAGAAAATAAGATGAAACATGTAAATATTCATTTTGATACAACACATTATTCATAAAGCTAGGTCTCCGTGTTCCGTTTGTTCCTTGTTTTTTTATCAGTTTATCCTGTTGGCAGAGGCTTTCTTCAGAGTGATCCCCGGAAGTTGAGGCTGTCGGGCCAGTGGCCCCTCATGGCCTGGAGCCCAGAACCTGGACCACAGCAGCATGTTCCCACCCCAACCTCCAGGTTCCATCCCTCCTGCTCTATCTTCAGACTCTGCTGACTTTTCCTGTCACCTAGGACTGCTCGGGTTCACCTTAGAGAAAAGATAGCCAAAAGAAGGAAGGATGGCCCATCTCTCTTTCTTGGCCCCTCCCTGGGACAGCCCAGTCCCACCCCCTCCCCATGGAGGCTCGGGTCCTCCAGCCAGCCTGCCTCCTGGCACCTGGCCTCTTTGCAGATGGTTTTTTTTGGCTGGTCACCATCTTCCCAGCCCTTCCCTCCCTTGGCCTCGCCACCATCCCTGATTCACCTTCAGATGCCTCTCTGAGAGGCCCTGTCCATCCGGCCCCCTGTGTTGTCAGCAGGGCCCCAGCAGCTTCCTGAGCCCTGGGACAGGAAAGGACCTGGTCCCTGGGGGCTTGGAATTGGGTGCGTGACAGTGAGGGGTGGCAGGACTGCCAGGTGAAATCAGAGAGAGAGATGCTGCTTAGGGACAGGGCGGTCCCCAGAGTGGGGCTGTGCAGCAGGCGTTCACCCAGGCAGGCTCCCAGCAGAAGGCACACTTCATAGACCTTCCATTTTTCAGTTTCCATAGCAACTTGGAAGCAATTAAGTAACAGTAAGAAGAAAAATATTGTATAAATCATTTTTTTCATCAAGTCGAATTGATATTCCCATGTCCTTAATGGGCTTTTTTTTGGTTGTTTTTCTGCCCCAAATGTGCTAGAAACGTTTTGTTTGAGCTGTATGTGCTCAGCCTTTGCTTCCAGATGCTTTTCGGACTTTCAGTAGCTTTTGATTACATTGTGCTTGGTCTCCCCGTGGTCAGCGGGCAGCGGGAGGGCATCACCGCATCTTGGGAGCACTTGCACTCTTGTGACTGCAGGCCGCTGACCACGAGCCTCTGTCCCCAGGGGAGCGGCCGTTCCATTGCAGCCTGTGTGAGAAGGCCTTCAACCAGAAGAGTGCCCTGCAGGTGCACATGAAGAAGCACACGGGGGAGCGGCCCTACAGGTGTGCCTACTGCATCATGGGCTTCACACAGAAGAGCAACATGAAGCTGCATGTGAAGCGGGCCCACAGCCACGTGGGTGAGCAGCCCTGGATCTGGGGCCTGGGGCTTTCTGTCGAGAGTGGGTGGTGCCGGTACAGGGTTGGTGTTGGGCCGGGTCTGCGCCAAGAGCACTGTGCGCCCTGGTACCCCGAGGTGGGCGAGAGAGGTTATCTGTCCCCTCGGAGATGGGCCTCCATGTCCCCACATTGACTCTAGCCTGCTGGTCCAGGTGCTGTGGCCATGAGAGTGGCAGGTGGCAGCACCCAGGGGGGTTTCAGAAGCCATGAGGGGCAGGACACTTCATGTTGAGCAGTTTGTGAGGGAGAGCAGTTTCTTCCAATCCACACTCTAGTGCTTCAGTGGTGTTACATTAACACGACCTTTCTGGGAGGGAGCATGCATGACCAGGGCCATATGTGTTCCTATTCAAATAGCAGTCATTTGCGCCACCGACATTTGTGAAACCTGCAGCTCAAACTATTCTTTTTTCATTGGGATGGAGTGCAAATCAATTTAGAAATTTCCTGTCTCTGTTCAACAGGTTGTCTTTACTTAAATGTGAGTAATTTTGTGCCATCAGATGTCTGAGACTCTTTCCTTGTCAACACTGCAGGAAGTTTGCAGGAACCCGCAGGCCCCCAGGAGCACAGAGGCGAGGCGCTAAGCCTGGACGAGGTGGTGCAGGAACCCGCAAGTGAGTGGCAGGCCCTGGCCAATGTGTTCTGACACCGCCCGAGCCTGAGAATGTAATCAGAGTGAAGCGTGGAGAAGAGCGGAGCCCTAGGGATTTCTGTTTTGAAGCGTCAAGTGTTAAAAAATGTTACCACAGAGTTTTTTTTTCTTGAAGCTATAAAATTATCTAAAGAATCACTGACTTTCAGAGACTTACAGGAAAAAACTGGGAAGGACAGAAGCACGTTGTCATTTGTCTGCAAATCACTGAACTCAGGTACTTCAACAGCAGTTTCACCTACTCCGTGGCCAGTGCATCTAGTTAAAAAGAAGTTAACTGGATCTTACTATCATTGTAGTGTGATTTCTTTGTATTAGCAAAGACAGATGTTAACATGGAAAAAAAATAGATAGGTTTTCCTTCATGCTTTCTGTTATAAGAAGCATAGCTCATAAGACAAACATAAGATAGGTGCATGAACTTCAGAAAAAAGTGTTAGAACACAGGGAAGCTTTTTCCATTTTTTTCTCTGTGAATTTTGAAATTAGTAGAACTTGACCCTTTTTAGTCTACCATAAGGTAATATGACTAATACCTTGAGAGGTGGCTGGACCAATTCTCTCTCTGTAACAGATACCTAATCATTAGCTACAAGAACGCAGTACCTGGGTTGTGAACAGGGACAGAGGCAGCCTGACACCCAGGTGGGGCTCCGCCGCCCGCACAGGGTGACGTCACACTTGCTTCCTGAGTCGCTAACGCAGGTCCTTGGTCGGGTCGTTGCAGAAAGCACAGCCATATGTTGCAAACAGGAGATCACAGAGTTGTCCCCTAGGGACCAAGTTGCTCGATAATTCAGACACGTGTTCGTATCTTAAGGATGAGAACCTGTACAAGCCCCGTGGTTTTTCTCTTGTGTGTAAGCGGGTGTGCTTTTCATTTCAGGGAATTCTCTAGTCTCATCAATGGTGCCACGTTGAACATGTCCCAAACCAAATCCCACCCCGTGCTGGGGTGGGGCGTGTCATTCCCACAGCATTCCAAAGATGGAAACTTCTTTACTTCCCGTGAATCTCTCCTTGAAGTTATTTATATGTTCTATATATAAATACATATGTACATAAGCAGATATATGGGCCTCTGTGTGGCTGAACAGTATATTTTGTAAATAAGCACTAGTCTAATTACAGAGAGCGCGACAGAGATTTTACCTCCTGACAAGCACTTCAGATCAGTATTGTGTTCATTTTATTAATAAACGAATATCCGTGTCATTGTGACATGACGCTGGGATTGTTTTTTGGTTTTTGTTTTCCTGAAAAATAATTGCCTTTATTTTCTCTCATTGCCTCGCTGGTTTCAGAAGAGAGCAGTTTTATTATAAACATTGTATGGACTTTGTATATTAAAAGAGGGGCTCATTTCAGATTCCTGAAGAAAGAGACATTTCACTGTTATTTTTGAAGGGGGCATCTTTTGATTTTTTTTGTTATCGTTCACACTTTCGGCGTATGTATATAAGTAATATTGATGGTGATATAAAAACTTTTGTTATGTGAAAATATTTAAGTCAGAAAACTGTTAAATAATATTACTTTTTTTTTCCCAAACTGCTTTGTGTATTGTATATTTTTTTAAGGAAAAAAAAAAGCCTTATTTGACTTATTCTTGTGATACTGGACTTATTATATATCCTGAGGTTTTCCTTGAATGTCAGTGTGTATACCTGGCTGTAGTCAGTATATTCAGAATAATTGTAATTGTGCCAGAGTTTTAAAGGTTCTGCTTTTAATGCACTTTTCTTTTATAATTTTGTATTAAAATATTTTAGAAATGTTGATTAATTTTGGTGAACAAATATCTCCAAAGTTGAAATTATTGAAATTTAAAAAATTTCGTTCTTGCTAGGTTATTTATTTTGGTTTTAGCATTAAATGTCATCTCAGGACGGTCTCTAAAAGGGGTGTGTTTAATTCCTGATTGTATAGAAAGCATACTTCAGTGAACTGTATTGGTGCACTGCCTATTTAAGTAAGGCCTTACCAGGTGAATCTAAAGCCTACTTTTATTTTGGTTAAAGAAAAAAAAAAAAACAACCTTCCAATAATCCAGTTTGTGAGTTTTCTCAATTTATTATCAGGCAAACACAGGACATTAATGTATTATTTTGATTTACTTCCTAATTATAAACGCTGCTTCTTTGCAAAACATTCCTCGAAAACTAAAGTTTTGTAAAGACATAATTTCACTTGAACTTTTGGTGGAGTGGAGTACATGCTGATCTTTATACTTTACTGGTTGATAAAAAGTCTTCTGACAAGAGATTTCTAGTCTCCTGCATAACCAGGGTTTTGAGGATAGATAATTGTATTTTTTAAAATATCTCATCATAGCATATCTGCTTTGGAATAACAATAAATAAAAAATGAAGTTAGGCAATGTGATTAATTTTTTTTTCTTTTAACATGTGATATGAAATAGTTCGGCACATGAATCATGGCTTCATCTCAAGTTTCAGATACGTTTTCACAGAAAAGAACTTAATATTTTCCTTTACCTCTGTGACATGCAGACAATGAATGCTTAACTCTTGCAGGGTCTATTTGAAGAGCTTCCAACTTTAAACATCCCGATGTGGTTTGACAGTAGGCCCACTACCTGTATTAGCTTGACGTGTCCTCCGTTATCTTCACCGTGGGCCACATTTAACAATATCCTGGTCATTTAGAAAGTGCCCAACTGTCTTTAACTGTCCTCTACAGTAAAGCAACCGTGAAGCTCTTCAAAAAGCTGCAAGGGTTACCTGTCCACAGACCCTGGACCTCCCCCCGGGTGGTTCACGTGAAGCCGAGGGAGTGGGAGGGCCGGTATGTGGAGTCCCACCCACTGCAGGTGGCAGATGTGCTCGTGTTGTCATGACATCGGTAGAGGAACACGGAGACTGCTTTCCTGAAGCGTGTGCTCCCACGCCCTGTCCTGCCCTCTTCTGCCCCTGTGCCACCTGGTGCCTGGCCGGGTGAGTGGAGCTCAGTCCTTGGCCTGGCAGCTCAGTAGAAGCAGCCCCACCACCAGATCTTGATCCTCTGACTGCAATTAACCAATGGAACAAGGAAAACCTGACCCAGGAGCTGCTCCCACTGCTCCACTGAGTGTCCAGCTCATCCACTTTCAGTATCTAACTAGCAAGTGTTTCTTCAGAACGGTTTTTCTGGGATCACTGCCCATTACCATCTTTAAGGAGATGTGAACTTGAGGTGTCCAGGAATTCCAGTGTTTACGTGCAAGAGATGCATGCCTCAGTACAGGGACAGGAGTTTAAAAAGGAGGCACATTTCTCTTCCCATCCTCTTTGCAGAATATTCGTAACGCATGAAGATACGCATTTTTAACATTAAAAGATAGCCACTCAAATTTATGTAAGTAACATGATTTTTTCAAATGTATGGATATATAGAACTGCTTTCTGGTTATTATTTTTAGAGATACCTCATGCCTGCTTCTCGCACAATTTTTTTCTGCTGTTTATTTCAAAGTCAATTCTGTGCCCATCCAGCCCACTCCCCCCATAAAGTTAATCCAAGGATTGATCATACTAAAGTCTGTTGTATAAAGGGAGGCAGAGATGCAATGATGCAATGGATACTTTTTGACTTTTCTTTTTCCCACTTAACTCTCTATTCATGTAATGTAGGCATTTTGGAGTTTTTAGAAAAGAATTGCAAAAGTGCCTACATATTGTTGGGGGCCTCTGAGTCTTTACCTAATTGTAAATGAAGACTAGCTTTTGAAAACCTAGTTGCATCTTCTTCATTGTTCAAAATGTGGGGGCAAATATTTCTGTAAGGTTAGAAGCCCCGCATAGCCCTTTTAAGGCTGCATCCTCTGACTTGGTGACATTTCTGTCACGTTTGGCTGCTTGGAGCCCCTCACCCCCCCAAATCCCAGATGAGCCACACTCCCCACCTCCCCCCACCCCATACACCGAAGTGCCGTGGTAGTTTTTTCCATGATGACTAATAAAGTATTTAAAGCACTAAAAAATAAGGATTAAGTGGCAGGAGCAATAGGCGGTCATCATAAAAGATTTTCCTATTTAATAGTTTTTAAGTGTAACGCTCCATAGCATGAAGGCTTTTGTATTAAATCAAGATTCGTAATCTGACAAATTCTAAGATGACATAGTGATTCATTCTTGATTCACCATTAAAGAACATTTCAAGGTTACTCTTTTTCTTTTAATTTACAGAAAAATCCCTTTTTTAATCTTCAAAGTTGTCTCATGGTCTATTTATACATTGGATGATATTTATCTAGTCCAGTTTTGTATTAGAAATGGATAGTTATGCCAAAGCCACTGTGTTGGCTTTGAGATTAATAAATATAGTTTTTATGTTATTTTAAAACTCCTATATATTTACTTATTTGGGTTTGGGGTAAGTTATAGCCATAGGCAGACATTTTTGTGTGTTAACATTTTTAGCATGGGGTAACAAAATACCATGCTGAATTTGCAATAAATTCAGCCCCATGGGGTTTGAATAGCTGAAAGGCCCTGGCAAGTCTGCATACTGTTGGTGGACCGGTTATTTTATGTGTTCTCAGAAGTCTTGACTGAGTAATGAATTCCAGGAGTTTGTAGGATTGGGGAGCAGGTAAACATGTGGCGTTTCACAGTAGTGGGAGGCTGAGCTGAAGGGAGGCTGTGAGTGGAGGTGCCTTCACTTCCCACTGGAGACAAGTCAACACTGTCTGGGAGGCAAATGAAAGCCGCAGTAGAAATCAGCATGTTTCTCAAAAGTCAGAGAATCGATTCTGCTTCTGGTCAGATGCTCTCAGAAGCAGGTGTCCCAGTGTTGTCCATCAGAGGACAGCACGGTGGTGAGCCAGTCACACAGCCTCAGGGAGCTATGTCCCCTCAGCTCTTAGTGTCACACTGCTTAAGAATTCCTGATGGTTTGCTGTTTACAGTAGAGAATCATAGTAGAAAATGTGCTGAGATGCTTCACGTCGTGTTACCTTTGGGGAGAGAAAGGAAGTGTATTCTGCTGCAAAGTCCCACAGTCTGAAACACATTCCTAATGGGGGTTTAGGAAACCCTTGTTGCTGAAGGAGAGAAATCTACACGCACCATGGTCTGAACCATACCTGTCCCCTCACCAAATTCCCAGTGAGACTGTATTTGGAGACAGAACTTTGAGGAGGTAGTTACAATTTAAGTGATATCTTAAGGGTGAGGTCTGAATCCAGTGGGACTGGTGCCCTTATAAGAAGAAGAGACACCAGCAGTGTGTTTTGTGCCCAGAGGAGAGGCCACCGGGGCATGCAGGAAGGCAGCATCGCAGGTCAAGGAGAGCGGCCTTCTGGGATCCCAGCCCTGCCTGCACTTTGGCCTTGGCCTTCCAGGCTCCAGAACCCTCAGACGATAATCTATCTTTCCTTCTTTCTTCCTTCCTTCCTCCCTTCCTTCCTTCCTTCCTCTCTTTCTCTCTTTCTCTCTTTCTTTTTTTTCTCTCTCTCTCTCTCTCTTTCTTTTTAGCTTTTTTATTGTTTTACGGATGCACCTGTGGCATGTGGAGGTTTCCAGGCTAGGGGTGGAATTGGAGCTACAGCTGCCGGCCTACACCACAGCCACAGCACCACCAGATCCGAGCCACATCTGCCACCTACACCACAACTCGTGGCAGTGCCGGATCCTTAACCCACTGAGCGAGGCTAGGACTCAAACCTGCAACCTGATGGTTTCTAGTCGGATTCATTTCTGCTGAGCCACGGTGGGAACTCCTCCTGCTTTCCTTTTTTTTTTTTTTTTATTGCATCTGCAGCATATGGAAGTTTCTGGGCTGGGATCTAATCCTGAGCATCCTGAGCCACTGCAGAGACAGGGCCAGATCCTTAACCTGCTGTGCTACAGTGGGAACCCCACATTCACATTTCTGTGATGTAGTGTTAGGGCAACCCTAGCTGACTTAATACAGCACCAAGGTTTAATTAAAGACCTCGCCCTCTTGTTCCTAATTGCTGCAAGAAGACTTTCACGGTTTTCCTCAGGCCCCAGTTCTCTCCTCACAAATCCCAACTCCTATTTAAAGTGCACAGCCGATTTATTTATCCATCCTTGTGGATCCTAGTCGAGTTCATTAACCACTGGGCCACGATGGGAACTCCCACACCCAACTTATAAACCCAGCCCCACGTGCTGCACTCTCGCCCTCGCCGCTGTCCCCTCTTTGCTCCTGGTCTCCACCCTCCCCTGAGCTCCCCAGACCCTCCTCCGCCCGACTGGACGATGGGAGGCTGCAGACCCCTCTCAGCTAGTCTGAGTGGCCTGGAGGTGGCTGTGCACACTTTGGAAGATGTGGTTTCCTCTTCTGATGGGACAAGCCTAGTTCCACAGACCCTCACACCCCCCTGGGCCTGCTGGTGATGGTCCTCAAGGCAGGCATGATGAGGGCTTCTGGCTGAGAGTCTGGGGCTCCAGTAGCCCTTCCCTTGGGGCTCTGCCTGGCAAATTACCGTGCTTCAGCTTCGGGCAGTGATGCAGTCCTCCGGGTGCATGTTCAGTGAGAACACCCCTCCCACGGGCCACTTCCTGGTCTGCATGGTTTTCTTTCAATATCTCATTGTCACGGTGACTGCTGAGGACCTTAGGACACACCCTTGGTTTAGCATTTGATGCATTTTCTGGGCATGTCACATTAAAGTAGACTTGCTTGGTAAAAATGTGATGTCTTTGCATGATTTTCTAAATCCTAAGTTTGAAGGGGCTCAGCTCAGGAGGCAGCATGGGCTTGGCATCGATCTACGCCACTGGGGCAGGGAGCTCAGGCTACTGAGCTTTTACTGTCGGGTGGGAAGTAGCCCACCTGAGCCTGGATGATCCCTGAACTGGTGTCATTCCACCATCCACGGGAAGGGGGGTGGGGGGTCCTTCCCATGCTGGGATTCCTGAGTGACTCAGGGTGGCTACTGAGACAGGAGCCAGTGGTTTGTTAAAAGCAAAGCAAAAGAAGATTTCACTTTATCTTTTTGAAAGAGAATTCTTGTAAGCAGAAGCAACGATACATAACATGTCCAAAGTCACTCATTGTTATCAATGTCTCTGAGTGAAAAAAAGTGATTTGTCAAAGATGCTTTAGTTCACCTTAACAAGGCGCTTACACCGATAACACAATAAAATATACTTTAAAAGATTGTTTAAACAGAACTTAAAAGTTATTTTCCTTGTGGGCTTTTTTTTTTGCCTTTTTTCTTTTTAGGGCCTCCCACAACATATGCAGGTTCCCAAGCTAGGGGTCAAATTGGAGCAATAACTGCCAGCCACAGCCACGCGGGATCCAAGCAGCGTCTGCAAACTATACCACAGCTCACAGCAACGCTGGATCATTAACCCACTGAGGGAGGCCAGGGATCAAACCTGCATCCTCATGGATGCTAGTCAGGGTCGTTAACCACTGAGCTATAACGGGAACTCCAAAGTTATTTTCCTTGTAAGTCAGAGACTTGGTGCCCTAACAACGACCTCTATCCCACTTTCTCATTGATACGCAAACCGTCTGATAGTTCACCTCCTGGCACAGGGGCCGACAGGCAGCTCTGTGCTGTGACCATAGGACGCCTCCCCTCAGCACTATTTTACATGGGCTCATGGTCTACAGACAATGAAAGTGACATAAGACGGCAGGCCAATACCATTAACAGTGTTTATTTTATTTCAACTTCAAGAACAGGGCGTATTTCCGCCAGGCCCATCCGCACAGCTCTGGCTGTTTGGGGGCAGCGTGAGAGATCACTCCATCAGCGATCTGCTCCACGATGCAAAGTGTGTGTCAAGCAATTCAGAGGGTTTGTTTCTGAAAATGTATTTCTCTTATTTCTTACCCTCTCATCATTGAGGCTCTACATTAATAGACGTTATATTAAACCCACGTGAAACCTTCAGAATTAGACCGGGATTAAAGAGATACGCTCGGGTATTATGTTGGCTATTTCTCATCTTTGTTCTGGGGGTGGGTGACGCCAGTGTAGGGCTCTTGGAGGTTTAGAAAAGAAAGAGACGCTAAAATCAAAAGGCGGGCATCAGTAGGTTAAGGAGGGGGAGCTGCAAAGTGTCAGCCCACATTAGGAAAAAGTGTGATTTCAGAGGGACTCTCCTGTCCTCACGTGGCCGGGTCGCCCACCGGGCCGGCAGCGGCCCAGGAAGGTGAGTGTATTGGTCAGGGGATTTCTAGGAGGCAAGCGGAAAGGACAGTTATCTTTCCACCAAAGGTTAGTATTTGCCGTGAGCACCACCGCTGAGCACGCCACCTGTTACCTTTGCGCTCGCGGTGACCACCATGCCACCGCGAGGCTGAGCCAAACCCCTGCCATCCGTTCTGAGTTGAGCCATCTCCCCACACTCCCGGCAGGGCCCTCAGGACACAGGGCGTCGAGGAGGCTGCCCTGGGGCCCGCTCTGCCGGCCCAATTTCCAAGAAGACCCTGTTTCCTGTCCGCAGCCCCACTGGGCCCGAGTCTGCCCCCGCATCCCCTCTCGGCTGAGCTGGGGGTGGTGAGCCACGGCCACCGCGGCCTCTCCCGCTGCCCGCCCACATGTCACATACCAAAGCTCCCGCCGCCAAGCCTCTCCGACGGCCCGACCCTGTTAGGAAGATTAAACACTTTAGCGGGTGAGAGGGAGGAGGCACGAAAGAAACCAAAGGAAGCTCGGAGCCACACCATCTCTATGCCCTGCACGGGCCAACCCACAGCAGTGTCCCCCGGCAATGTTCCCACAGCAATGTCCCCACCGAAGCCATCTCAGGATGAGGGCGAGCAGGGAGGGGATGTCACTGTCTCCGAGGTAGGGCGACGGTGGAGCGTTTCCTCCGAGTGGAGCCCGCTGGGCGTCGTCACCAGGCGTTAGGGGCACGCGCTATACTAGGGAATCTACGCGGTTAACGTGTTAGAAGCCGGGAAGGATCCTGAGAGGAAGGAGCGTCAACGTCTGGCCATGGGGGACCCGGAGCGGCTGTCCCGTCCTCCCTGGAAGAAGAAGCAGAGAGTTAGGGGGAGGGACCGACCGTCACCCCACCTGCCTATGTCCAGGGTCCCAGGTCGTGGGGCCTCCTCCCACCGAGGCTGCTGCTGGAAATGATTCCACCCAGGGCTGATCTTTTGATTCCACTGCTCACTGAGCACCCAGGGGCTGTAGGACGGAGAGGCCACAGAGCAGGTGCCTTGTGTGAGAACATGCACTTCTGGGACAAAGAGCTCCATGGATACACCGTGAGGCTTTGAATGAGTCCTCGTTTCCTTCGCTCTGAGGGCAGCTGCCCATGAACACCAATGGTGGGAAACCTCTCCCTTGGGGAGGGTTTTGTGTTGGTGAGCACGCCCTTGCTTTGGCCACCACAAAGAAGCCACTGCTCAGCCAGTCAGTGAGCCCTCTTCTGTGTCACCAAGAAAACCAGCATCCTGGGGGGGAGGGGGGCTGTCCACAAACCCTGACTGCAGAATCTTCAAAAAACATCAAGTGGGGAGTTCCCCTCGTGGCTCAGTTGGAAACGAATCTGACTAGTATCCACGAGGATGCGGGTTTGATCCCTGGCCTCTCTCAGTGGGTTAAGGAGCTGGCGTTGCCATGAGCTGTGGTGTAGATCACAGACACGGCTCAGATCCGGCGTTGCTGTGGCTCTGGTATAGGCCGGCAGCTGTAGCTCCGATTCAGCTCCCTAGCCTGGGAACCTCCATATGCCACAGGTGCAACCCTAAAAAGCAAAGCAAAACAAAACAAACAAAAAACATCAAGTGATGTCTTCGGGACAAACACAATTTGAAATTTAAAAAAGAGTTGGCAGTGGTGGAGGTGGACACATCAAGGGGTGTGGGCTGGGTGCTGGTGCTGAGAAGAGTGCATTTGTCACTCCAGATGTCATTTGTATTAACTCAAGAGAAGGACACTTTAAAAAAAAATTGCATTCAAATTCTCATTCAAATTTTAGTCTATTTCTTTTCGGATTTCCCTTTTTCCTTAGGTTATGAATGAAAAATTCACCTCTGAAAGATTCCCTGGAGACCTTGAGCCCCAGAAAGCAAGATGGACATGAATCAGGCTCTTTACCAGGTAATGGATGGGCCCTGACTGCCCTCTGCTACCCTCCGGCCCCCACTACCCAGGAATAAGACCCCAGGGCCTTACAGCTAACACAGTCCACACAGAGAGATGACGGTGTGATTTCTTGGGGTTTTGCTTTTGCCAAAAAAAATCTCTATGTTGCTAAACAACTGACTCCAGGAACTTCATTTCACAAATGAGAACGTTTATGGAATTCTAGCCTTGGAAGGTACCAGGAATCACCCAGAGCCACTACCTCCCAGGAAAGGGACTTCCCCACCCTGCCTCGGGGCTAAGCCCTTCCGTGGGGACTCGGGGCTAAGCCCTTCCGTGGGGACTCGGGCTGTCTTGATTTCTTTTTCTGTTTGGAAGTTCCCAGGCCAGGGATAGAATCCAAGTCATAGCTGCAACCTACGCCTCAGCTGTGGCAATGCCAGATCCTCAACGCACTGTGCTGAGCTGGGGATGGGACCCGAGCTGTCACAGGGACAATTCAGGATCTTGACCTGCTTCGACACAACAGGAACTTCTGGCTGGTCCTGGCTCACTCAGCCCTCAGAGCAGCAGTCGGGAGAAGCCCCGAGCAAATCTGCACTGGCCTCACCTTTTCCTGGAATTTCCAAGTTAATTCAGGAAATTTAGGGCTCCCGTGAGGCCTTTTAGGGCTCCTCTGACAGCGTGATTTTTTTCCTGAACAGGAACAGAACTACTGCTTCACTGAATAAAGTGCATCTGTGCTGCAATGGATTAGTTTCCCCATGTCCTTGGCTGACAGCTCACGTGAGATGCCATTTAACTTCCTGGGGCTCCTTTGAAAGCAGAAACGGCAGACTTGTGGGGTGGATTTCCATTATTGCACCTACAGTGTATTGCAAATCTCAATCTGTGAGCTGAATCCCTGACATCCTTTTCCTCTGATGAAAGAGGAAGGCAACCTGGAGGGAGGTACTCTTTGCTTCCCCAATTCCAAGTCAAAGGAGCTGAAGCTCAGAGAGGTTGAGTGATTTCCCTGAAGTCAGTCAGCTGAAGGGGAGCTGGGATGGGAGCCGGGATAGGATCTGGCCCCTCTGATGAGGTGGGAAGTCGTCATGACGGCAGACATCTGGGTTCCACCCTGGACAGTCTGATCTGGAAGTCTTGGGGGACCAGAAATGATCTGGGCATCACAGGCAACCTCCTGGCCAGATCTGGGGTCCCCAGTGGAGACACTGCTGTTTGGATGCCATTCGGGGTTTGGGCCCCTCCATAATCTGTGGCCTCGTGTCTCGAGGCGATGTGTCCTGGTGCTCTCTGCCGTGTGGGTGTCATTTGGGGTGGAGTTTATTTCCTTCCCCAGGTTGCCTCAGAAGGGGCATTTTGAAGAGTGGGTCCTGCTCCCATTTACTTGACATAAACCAACTTTGCAATGGGTTGCTCACCACTCCTTTCACATGTTTAAGGTTTTTCCTGAAGAGACTGAGTTCCTCAAAGCTGAGTCTCCCGTGAGCGTCCAGCACCTTCCAGGTCTGTCCTAGCTGCTCACACCACACATGGGATTCGACATGGAGTGAAAGACTAGGTGACTGAATCCATGAGTATTTGGGTTACCAACCAAATGGTTCCATCATCAGTTGTAAAATCTCAGTGTATTAGTGAGCCCAGTAGGAAGCACCTTCCCTCAGGTCAGAGGTCAGAGGTGACCAGGGCGGAGGGGTCATCACCTTTTGCTGGTGGAGACTGAGCCCTGCCCACAGGGCACACAGGCTGTCCAGTCTCCAGGGGACTCAGCCTTGCCTGGTACAGCAGGGTCATCTCACGTTAAGTCAAGCCTCCCGCTGTGCCATTGGCCGTGTTCCCAGGGGACACACCTGTCTAGAGACACCTAGAGCAGGAGGCCGTGGACACTCACTCCTCTACCAGTGAGGCCTTGCCTGAGGACATGGGGCAGAACCTGGATGTTGGCCTGCGATGCCAATCCCAGCGGTACTTGTGGATGCAGGACGTCCAATGGTGGGGAGCTGAGCAGATAACTCCTGTCCTGCTGCCCAGGGCTTTCTTTTATCTGTGGCAGCATCCTGCAGGAATGCTCGTCTTTCACTCAGGAAAGATAAAAATGAAATCTCCCGTGGTTTGTTCTCCCAAATGCTGCTCTGGAACTTTCCTCGTTAGCATCTGTCTTCTCTAGGACATTTCTTCTGGCTGAAAAGGACCTGACCAGAGCCCTTGTACCTATTCATGACTGTGGCCATAGCCAGACATCAGCGGGAAACGATGGCCTTATTTGGATGAGGAGTCGGTGAAGGTGGCAGCTGGGCTGTTGCTCTAAGGAGAAGGTAACTGAGGACATGGATTTAGTGACGTTTGTCCCATGGGGCTGTGTGGGGATGGACGCAGGGATGGACGTGACTTCCCGGAGCCGTGAATCTTCCTGGGGAGGGCCCCAGCCATGCAGAAGCTCACTGTGGCTCCTTGAGGTCCTCCCAGCTCCCAAGCTCTTCCAGCTCTGTGTCTGAGAAGCCGATACATTGCTGGATATTCAGCTCAGCCATCTAGTCCCCAGGAGGTGTGGGGGCCCTCCAGAAATCCAGGCACCTCTTTCTTACTATCTGGTCCACGGAATGCAAAATCCAGTCATTTCTGCCAGATGGTCTTCTAGCATTAAACTATACATCGCACATGTTCTAGACCTTGGTGACGTCCCATTTAGGGCCAGGTCAGAGCCCTCAGGAAGGGCACGGGGACCCTCTCCAGCCCCTCCTGGCCCTGCTCCCCACAGTGTCTCCCTCCTGGAACCCAGCCAGGCCACCCCATCTTCCGTCAGGCGGGAGACTGGGCCAGGCCAGCCCCTCACCTCTTTGCGTCTTTGCCACCTGCCACCGGCTCAGCCAGTTCTTGTCTGGCCACCTCCCTGGGGTTGTACTTGCCCCTGGGACACAGAGGGGCATGTTCACGTGCAGCCTGTCCCCCGCCTGCCCCACTGCATTCACGCTTTTTGTCGCCCTCACGGCAACAACAACAGCAGCTCTTTCAGCTGGCAGGTACCCAGCAAGCCCTGTGAGCAGTACTGCAGAACCGCTGATGGCAGGGCCCCAGGCAGGCTGTGCTGGGGACACCTGAACATGCAGCCCCAGTGCGGGGGTTGAGGGGAGCCACTCAAGGATGGCCGGGAGCACATGGGTCCCTGTGTTCGTTGGAGGCCTTTGCACAGCCCCAAAGCCCTTTCCCTGAGCCCTGGGTGCATCTGGCCTCCAGGACTGGGGTCTTTCCTTCCTACAAGGAGCTGCTACCAGCCCAGGACCTATCTGGGACCCCTGCAGTTCAGGGAAAGCTCTAGAATGAATGGAGGTCAAACAGGCCCCTCGGACATGAGGGCCGATCTGGAATTAGTTATGGCCCAGAAGGGGCAGAAGTGGGTTGGCCCTGAATGTCAGCATGAGGCAGACATGGAGCCACCGCAGACCCTCGGGATCCCTGCCATATCTTCTCAAGTCCCGTCCCGGTGCCTGGGCCCTGCCATCGTGCAGCCAGGAGGCAAGGACCTGGCCAGCCCTCAGCCACCCTGGCTCCAGGCCCATCCATCTGCAGATGTTCCCTTTCCTACAGGGAAGCTTGGCCTCTGTTAGAAGAAACCTCTGGATCATGGGGATCCACCCCCCCTCACCCGCTTCTCCCTGGAAAGACCCATCCCCGAGGCTCCTGGGAGGGAGGGGCCTGCGAGACCTGGTGTGGTCACTGCTGACCCCTCTGAGCTCTGCCTGGGGGGCCGGGAGTAAGCAGCCATCTGCCCCACTCTGAGTCCAGAACCTTCCCTTCTCTCTTCCATTCCAGCTCAGGCTGGGGGTGATGCGGGCCCTGTCGTGGATCAGAGCTGCCTTCTGAGTTTCAGGGTTTTCTGAGAGAGGCTGTCTTGTTAGTAGCAGTGATGGCCTGTGCCGTGGGTAACTGCATGGGGCGACTTGCAAATTGCCCTGTAGGCCCTCCACCATCACAGTGGTGTCTGTCCATAAGTTACCGAGCTTCCGGGAGGTCAGTGGCCAAGGTCACTTGGCTGAAAGGTGGCAGACCTGGTTCTGTGTGGCTCCAACATCTGTGTTAACTGACTGTGGTTCCGGGGGTCTCTCGCCTGACAACCACCCTCATGGCACCTTAGCCCCTGCTGGTTCCCCGGACAATGAAGCCTCCTGATCTTGCCCCTGCCAGGGCCCAGCTGTAGCCCCCTTGTCCTCAAGCTCCCTGAGGGGGCCTGGGCCTGTGACCTGGCACAGTGACTGCTCTGGCAGTGCCTGGAGAAATGCTTGCTCTGAACAACTTGGAGGAGGACCGGCTAAGAAGCAGCTGGTGGACAAACTAGAGGCTGCCCTGGACCCTCCCCCATTGGGAAGGTACGTTACCAGCTTGAAGATTTTGGAAAGTGTGCCCTGGGCGTCCTGGGCCCCCTTGAGTCCCTTGTGAGCCGGTTTGTAGTCAGGAGCTCTGCCTCCGTAGCCGAATCCCGGCTTCTGGCCCTCGGCGCCCTGCAAGAAAAGAGGGCACCTCTCAGTCGGTGCCCAAGTGATGCCCCGTGCCCATCATGCTGGCCCAACCTGGGCAGCCACCTCTGGAAGATCAAACCTCCCCTGCAGCAGCCACTTCCCCTCTCCACGCTGTGTGGGTTTCAACAGCAGATTAGCCAACATCTCTCAAAACAAGGTCAAGAACTTTGGCCCACAACATGCCCAGAGGAAGGGGAGCCCCAGACATGCTGGGAGAGTGTGTGCAAAGCCTGGTCCCCAAGGGAAGCCAAGTGCCCCGCCCTGGGTCTCCTTTGGCCCTTCAAACCGTTGGCTCTCACCTGCTGCCTGGAGACACCAGCAGCCTTTGCACTTGGTGAAATGTGAGGCTCATACCTTCCAACATGCAAAGACCAAACTCCCAGTTCCTTGGCCTGGAGCCTCTCCTGAGGACAGACAGGACCAGCTCCCCTGGCCTTGGTGTGGGAGTCCTGAATGTGGATGGTAGCCTGGTGCCAGGGTTCTTCCTGGAGCCCTGGGCTGGGAGCCAGTCATGATAGAGGGAAGGGGGCAGGTCCCAGCTGAGAAGCCATGTCGCCCAGGCTGCGCACCAAAGCGTAGCCCCAGAGCCAGCAACTTGGCAGGTCTCCACCACTCCCAGGCTGTGTGACCTCAGACAAGTGTCAGAACCTCTCTGAGTTTCAGCCTCCTCTTGCATAAAATGGGGATAATGGATGCTCTGCTCTGATGATGGAGCTTGTAGCTCTGAACTTCCGAGCTTGCCAGGATTAAGGAAGATGGCCTCCCAGACAGACCGGCAGCCCCCACCCCTGCCTCCAGCTACGCCAGAAGCCCCCGCTCACTTCAGGGAAGATGAAGAGAGCTGCCTTTACGGCACATGGCAATGGCAGTGATCACCGAAATGTAAAAACCTGTGTGTCTCTAGGACCAGCTTGCGTTCTAATATCCTTTAGCTTCAGAGGGGATCTTGTACTATGAACAAGAGAGAGGAACAGGGGAAAGTCCAGGTGTTCAGTCATGACGGATGTAAGCATTGGGGGTAGAACGTGTCCAGCTGTGGGTGCCATGTCCGTCAGGGGCTGAACAGGCAGCTCAAGGCATCAGCACAGGACCTCATGGATCTCTATGCTCCGAGACTCATTTTACATTTTGCCAGCAAGAGGCGGGAGGCTCTTTACATGTGCCACTCCAGAGAATTCTAGAAACAAAGTAAAACCGTCTCCTGATCCAAACCCCAGACCCCTTTGCCTCAGCCCACAGTCCTTTTAAGTTTCCCGAGTGTGTTTTAGGGTTCAAGAAACCATCGAACCCATCGCTCTAGTTTAGAGGTGTTGGAAATGGGTTCTAGAAGGTTCAGGATTCAGAGTTCCCACTGTGGCTCAAGTGGGTTACGAACCTGAGTAGCAACCATGAGGATGCAAGTTCAATCCCTGGACTCACTCAGTGAGTTAAGGATCCAGCATTGCCATGAGCTGTGGTGTAGGTCGTAGATGTGGCTTAGATCCTGCGTAGGCCAGCAGTTACAGCTCTGATTCAACCTCTAGCCTGGGAACTTCCTTATGCTGTGGGTGTGGCCCTAAAAAGAAAACGAAGAAGTTTCAAAATTCTTCTAGTTCAGTAGTTCACCTATCTCAGGTTTGGACTGAGGCTGGACCAGGGCCATCTGTCATGACACTGCCCCTCCATCACCCCAACCCCCAGACACTGGCCACTCAGAGGCAGCTACTGTCATGTGAAGGTTTTGTTTCAGGGGTTATCACGTGCGTAAGGGATGGAGCAGGGAAGATGCAGGACTGCATATGACATGAACCCAGAGCTGCCCTTGAACCCTAGGGGCTCCCACGGACATGGTCCCTCCGTGGTGGCACATGGAGGGACAGGTGACAGGTAAAGAGGGCTGTGCCAAAGGACAGACGTGAGATGGTGGAAATCCACGCTTTTCCGAGCAAGTGCTAAGCCATTCTCTTACTCCGTTGTTTTTCTCCAAAAGTAAAGAGCTTCTGAGAATTAAATTCAAAGATTGGCTTTCAGATTAGTAATCTGTTTAACTGTTCTCCTTTCAAATTCTCAGTCACTTCTATCTTTGAGCAACCTAGAATTTACCAGAAAACATACACCATAGTTTAGAAAACTGGTGGCAGTTTCAGAAACTCCAAACGGGCAGACGGTCCTGCAGTTCTAGGAAACAGACACTAGCTCACGGGACACAGAGAAGGATTTTGCTTTGGGAAAAAGAGAAATTTCAGAGGGATTAGTGGGACCCCAAGTGGAGAAACGAAGGAGAAGCAGGCAAAGGCCGGGCTGTTAGCTGCTGAGGCTGAGGTGGCCTTTAAGGACTGGAGGAAAAGCATCTCTCAACCCTCCCCTCGCTGCCCAGTCAATGATGACTGTGCCCTGGGTCCATGCCTAGAAGGCTTGGTCAGGCGATTATGAAAATAAGATTTCTGGGTCAAAAATGGATTTCATTCTTCAATATCATCTTTGTCACCTGCTGGCAAAGAAAGTCAGTAATTAATTGGCTGTGAGTGCTGGACTGTGTCAATGTCCCACAGGTTTGTCACCTTTTAGCAAACCCATTAGATCAGAAAAAGGCTCAGGAATATTTGGACAAAATGTTCCAGCAAATATCTCAGTACGTAATCCAGTGTAATGATGTGTTGGAGCAGTTCATGGAATCTTTCTTCTGCCTTTTCTCTGGGGGCGGCTCTCTTCCTCTCCCTTCCTCTCTCCTCCCTCCCCCTCCCCCTTCCCTTTCCCCTCCCCTGTCCTCCCCCTTCTCCCCCCCCACCGCCTCCTTCCCTTCCTTCCTTCTTTCTTTTTCTTTTTTTCTAAATTCATTCATTCTATGAATCTTTTTTTATATTAAAATTTTTTAAAATATATTTTTAATGATTTTTTTTTCTTTTTAGGGCCGCACCTGTGGCATATAGAGGTTCCCAGGCTAGGGGTTGAGTCGGAGCTGTAACTGCTGGCCTACACCACAGCCACAGCAACGGGGGATCCAAGCCATGTCTGTGACCCACACCATCGCTCACAGCAATGCTGGATCCTTAAACCACTGAGCGAGCCCAGGGATTGAACCCGCAACCTGATGGATACTAGTTGGGTTCATTAACCACTAAGTCAAGATGGGTACTCCTATTTTTAATGATTATTAATTGACCATCAAGTACACATAGGCTCTGCTCCAGAGAGTAAGGACCTTCTGATTCCAAGGATATTGGAGGGTGCATCTCTATAAAGATGCTGTGTCTCTATGACAGACACAGTTCCTGGCCTATACGTTAGTGGTTCTATTTTTATTCTGGAAATTTTATAAAGTAAGAACCATATCTGATACTTACTAGTAACTATGGGCAATAGAATTGGTTAAAGTACAGGTAGGCAGTTTAAGGTGGCTCAGACACCAAATTTTACTGGAAATTCAACAAATCGGCTGTTTAAAGTCTTCATGGACACGTTGTTCTCAGAAATTCCTAGAAAAGTTTTCCTAGCTGGCTTGGTAGCTAAGCTTTCAGTTTTACTAAATCGACACAGAACTCTTTCAGGTAATGTGGGTTATTGTAAACCGAATAACTGCATTTAGTGTCTTTTGCCCTTGTCTGTGGCCTCATTTTTCCTCAAGGAAATGTCAGCCTCTGAGGGGAGGGCTGGCTGTTGGGGACCACATGACTAGCTTTTCTCATCTGTTGCTTTGACAGGAAACCAGGCATTTCCTCAAACGTGGAGTCACCCCATCTCCTGGGAGGAGCTTTTGGTGTTGCCCGGGGCGGGGGCGGGGGGGTGGGGGCAGGGAAGCAGAGAGGGGACAGTGCAGGAGGGAGCACCAGCCGCGGGCCAGCTGGTGAGATGGGGAAGAAAGTGGGCCCATGAGCAACTGAAACAGAGCAGAACAGAAAAGTCGAGTGCCTGTGAGGAGGGAAGCAGAGGCAGCGGGATGGACATGCGTTTGTCACCTACCCAGCTAAATCTGCTGAGGGACAGTCCTCGCCCCTGTGTGAGGAAAAGAAAGAAAGAGTGACATGGAGGCCAGTGCAGGGAAAAATCTTTCAATAAAACAGGAGACACAATCAAAACAACACAGTGCTGAGATGCAAAGAGCTTTTGTCACGTGTACCATGTCCCCGTGGGTGGCCGTGGCCACCTGGAGCTGCCCAGAGATTGCTGATCAGGTTTGAGGGGAAAGAGCAGGAATGATGCATGCTGTCTGTGCACCTGCCGGTGGGAAGGGATGCCATGCACGTGTCAGACTGTTCTTGTGAGATCCACGTGGAAAACACTGGGGGAGGAAGTCATTTCGTCATTTGGGATGAGTCCAGCCCTTTTTGGTACATTTAGGGGTTTCTGGGAAGGTCTATAAATAAAGTGACACTGACTCGAAGCATTCAGAGGTCTTACCTTCCCTTGCGATGGGGGAGGTGTGCGAGGCGTCACCTGCAAAGACACAGGAGAGTGGTGAGCCTGGTGAACTGGTGGGGGGGGTCCCCTCCTTGAGAGCAGCCCTGACCCTCCTGGTGAGACACCCCCCCCCCCTTGTTGCTAGGTCCCAGCTAGCTCCTGTTTGCCTAGAGCGTCTAGGATCTATCGCTGTAAGAAGTCACCCACTCAGTCCCTGCCTGGCTCCCTGTCCTGTCCTAGTTGAGTGAGAAATAGAGGATTTGAGAAGTTGAAAGTCTCCAGAGCCACTCAGGTCTTCGGGAACATGCAGAAAGTGTGTGAGAGGATGGCAAACACACTCTACCTCCTGTGACACACCCATCCCACATGGATGGAGACTGTGACGGTCCCCTCGGTCCTTTCTGGAGTTGGCAGTAAAATGTCTGAGACTCGGAGCCTCGAAAGGAATGCCCTCAGGGTGTGACTCCTAAAACTCCCTCATCAACGTGACCATATCAAATTTAATGTTGGCTGCACAGAAAGTTTACAATTAGAGCCTTTGATTTTGCTTTTGTCTTTAAGACTTTGTTTTTTAGGAGTTCCCATCGTGGCGCAGTGGTTAACAAATCCGACTAGGAACCATGAGGTTGCGGTTCGATCCCTGGCCCTTGCTCAGTGGGTTAAGGATCCAGCGTTGCCGTGAGCTGTATTGTAGGTCACAGACTCGGCTCGGATCCCGAGTTGCTGTGGCTCCGGTGTAGGCTGGTGGCTACAGCTCCGATTCCACCCCTAGCCTGGAAACCTTTACATGCTGCGGGAGCAGCCCTAGAAAAGGCAAAAAGACAAAAAGAAAAAAAAAAAGACTTTGTTTTTTAGAGGCATTTCAGGCTTCTAGAAAAAATTGTGCAGAAACTGCAGATAATCCTCATGACCCCTCTGCTTGAGCTCGGTTCCCCTGTTACCACCCTGGCTTTCTTGTGGTCTGTTTGTGGCTGATGTGCCATTATCCACTAAAGCCCACGGTTAACATAGGGCTTCACCCTGTGCTATACATCTATGGATTCTGACAAACGTACTTCACCCTGTGCTATACATCTATGGATTCTGACAAATGTATGAGTGTATCAGCCATCGCAGTGTCCTCCAGAGAGCTTCACTGCCCCCAAGTCCAAGTGCCCCATGCCCCCGACCTGCATCCTGTCTCCAGAGTCTGTAAACTTGTACTCTTAAACCATGCATCTCACAGTAGTTCAGTCTAAGAAGGAGTGACTTCTCTGGTAACACACAAAGGTCACTTTCCACCTTGGGACCAAGTGCTGGTCTGAGCTCTTGAGGCCAGCCTCGCCCTGGGAAGGAGGGAGGCATCACCTGGGGACAGACTCAGAGCCCCATGGATCAGAACTCAGTGTCACTTGGAGACAGACTCAGAGCCGTGACCTGGGAGCAGGGCCGGGGGCCCTCTTACCCCCCCACCTTGACCCCCCAGCCTGCCAGGCACCGCAGGAAAGGCACACTCACGATGTTCTTGAAGAAATGCACTACAGGGTTTTCATCCTGGGACCGGCCGTGCTGTGCCTTCTGGGGCAGGGAGCCGTAGTGGGTGGTCCTGGCCGCGTGGTGTCCATCCTGAAAGAAAGGGCATGGTGTTCTCAGGCCAGGCCGCCTCCCCCCGCCCTCAGCCTGGATCTGGACTCGTTTGGAACCAGGACAAACCTGGTACAAGAGGCTGCTGTCCTGAGATGCACTGAGGTGGGTGGGGGACCAGGGAGTGCCGTCCCCACAGTCCCATTGTGTCCTCGGCTGACCGTCCAACTCAAGTGCCCCTAAAGGATCCTGCCCATCAGCAAGCCCAAGCCTGGGAGAGAGCATCCCACTGCCCCGGATGCAGGTTCTACCTGCAGAGGCACCAACAGAGCAGCAAGTGGCTCAGAAGGAGAGGCAAGCACCTGAGCCCTTGCAGAGCAACGCTGCATGCTCCCTGCATCCCCACCTACCGCCTAGAGTGTGGGCAGAGCAAGCATGCGCAGTGAGGGGAGCAGGATACGTCTGGAAGGCCAGAGGAGTTCTTCATAGGCCCTGTCTATGTGAATTCTGTGAAAGCCCATCAGTTAAAAGCAAGAAGTCCAGTGAACACAGCCTCTGTCACCAGCTCGGTGTCTTTGGTTCCAAAGGACCCCACTCATTCAGAAGACACTGTTGCTGCTCAGGAATTGAATGCATTTAATGGGCTTAGTTTCACGGGTGGTACTTGCACCCCCCCAACTGGGTTTTCGTTGGAGTTATTTATAGGTACAGTGTCTCTGGTACTAGTTAGAGGTGCATAGTTCCTGGTACTAGTTACAGGTACAGTGTCCTTGGTTCTAGTTATAGGTGCACTATTCTTGCACTAATTACAGGCGCCTTGTCCCCATACTAGTTACTGCTAATGCCTATGACTGTCCCTAGCTGATGGACATGCTACATCCAACCACAAGGTCTGAAACCCTGCAGTCACCCTGGACTTTTCATCTGCTCTATTTCCATATTGACTCAGTTCACAAACCTTGTGGGTTTTTCTTTAGTCCTTGCATTTGTCCCCTGCCCCACACTCTGACAGTGAAGTTCTGGCTCCTCCCTTCCAGCCCAGGTTCATAGGCAAATTGTGCTTTTGTTCTCTCCTTCCCGTCACAGCCACTCCCACCTCCACTTCACGAAACAGAACCTCTTTCCTCTGGCTGGGAGGCCCCCCAGGTCTGACACCATGCATGGCCTGTCCAGGTTTTCCCCACTTTCTGAGACCTTGTCTTGGCCCCTCGAAGTCCTTTGAATGAGGTGTCCACGTGAGGTGTCCACCTGCCCTCGTGGCCTCCTACTTCCCTGTGACTTTCAGTACCCTGCTCACCCTTCCAGTTCAAAGTCCTTCCTTCTGGGGGTCTCCACTGGAGCCAAGCCTACCTGATCCTCTCTTTTGCTCCCTGCCCCTCCCAGCCTTCTCCCCCCTGTGCACCCCCCTGCCCCCCACCCCCACCCGCCGCCATCACAGCCTCATGCTGCGCATCCTTCTCCACTGGGCTGGGAGAAGTGAAGTTATTTATCAGATACCATCTGATAAATAATAGACAGTGAAGCACGGGTAATTAAGTTATGCTGCGGGCACATGGCATGGGCAGAAGCAGACTCCACGGGCATTTGAACTTGAAGATGTCAGCCACAGGTGCAAGAGCCAGAGCATTTCAGTGAGTATTGAAGCAACCATCCTTCTCACTCAAACCTGTTCTCTCTGATGAGGTTGCAAGAATGTTAATACTCTGGTTCTCCTTGTGTCCCTTGTCTCTCACCCAGCGCCTTTCTGAATTCACTGACCAGTCAGATTCAGTCTCCACTGGCCGAATGTACACATTCTTCTCCAATGAAGGAGAGTGTAAATTAAGCATTAAGAAAGCAAACAGATGAGCTGGGAAGCTGTTTAAGTTATGTACTTTAAGAAAAATATCTTTACGTGTCCAACGTATCTGCTATATGAAGTTATCAGATACCATCCTGATGGACAAAAATAATTAAAACAGCTCAGAATTTAGTACAACTTACTCTTACTTTGGTGTTTACCCTTTTGATCACAGAAACATCATTACTTTAATTGACCCATTCTGTGATTAAACTAGAAAAGTTTCTTAAACTTTAGAAGAGGTTTTTAAATAAATGAGTGTCCAGTCATATCATGTGAACCTCATAGTAGTAAACTTATTTATGCTGTGACATAGTTAATGAAGTATTGTGTAGATGATAATGTTTCATACGTGAATCACGGGTACCAGCTTTGAATGCTAAAGGAAAAGTATATATTTTGGTGCTTTTTATTAATGACTACATTGCTCACCAATCTTTTGAGGGAGAGGTCATTTAAATTTTTAAAGGAACACATGAACTTGGTACCTCTTCGAAATCTGGGGTCAGAACTGTTCATGAAAAAGGCTATTGGTATATTTATGGCCCTCAGCACAGACCTGAGCGTGCAATAAGCATTAACTGTTGAATTAACATGTAGACTGTTTGGATAATTTCTAATACAGGGCCCCAGACATGGAATAGATCTTAAGTAAACAGAACAATCATCATGGAATCATACAATTATTTTGTAATATGTGCATTGAAGGGTGACTGAATTAGGGGTTTGACTTAGAATTTTGGCCATAAATTGTCACAGAGGGTTTGATGTGGTTGCATAGTTGTAAATGTATTGTTGGAGTTGTAACCATCTGCTGCTGAAAGGACATTTAGTCAATCATATTTCTATATATGAGCAAAGAACAGTTTAAAAACTCCAAATTTAAAAAACATTGCCACATATAATAGCATGAGAGAAATAAAACATTAATTATAGATGAATCAAAGCATGAAGAGGATATTTATGCTAAATACCAGAAGACACTGGTGGAAGAAAATCAAAGACTTAAATAAGTGGAGAGACAGACATACTATATTCATGGTCAGCAGACTCAACATGGTAAAGATGGCAACTGTGCCCAGACTAACCCACCGATTTAATGTACCTCCAAACAAAATCCCAGCAGGATTTTGTTTAACTATAAGAAAATTAACCCTAAAACTATATGGAACTAAAACAGACAACAGTAAAAAAAGACAAATAAAGCCAGAGGGATTATATCAGTGGAATTTAGGATTTCCTAGGTAGCTGCAGGAATCAAGGCAGTGTGCTAATGGAGGAGGGGTAGCTACATGGTTCAGTGGAACACGGTAGAGTCCAAAAATAGACACGCACAAATAGAACAAAGTGGTTTTTGACAATTCAGTGGAGGAAGGGTCTTTTCAACAGATAGCATTGGAACAATTGGAATCCATATCAAAAAGCATGAACCTCAATCCAAAGTCACACCCCACACAAAAATTAACCCCAAGTGGCTCATAGATCTCTGTTTATCATATAAAACCAAAACATTTTAGAAGATAATATAGGAGACAATCTTCATGACTTGGGGTAGCCAATACATTTATAGACCTGACACCAAAAGCATAATCCAGAAAAATTGATAAGTTGGACCTAATCAATATTTAAACTTTTTTTTTTTCCAAAAAACACTATTTTCTTTCTTTCTTTCTTTCTTTCTTTCTTTCTTTCTTTCTTTCTTTCTTTCTTTCTTTCTTTCTTTCTTTCTTTCTTTCTTTTTTTTTGTCTTTTTAGTGCTGCTCTGGTGGCATATGGAAGTTCCCAGGCTAGGGGTCAAAGTGGAACCATAGCCGATGGCTGAGGCCAGAGATTGAACCTACATCCTCATGGATACTAGTTGGGTTCTTAATCTGCTGAGCCACAACAGGGACTCTCAAAAGACACTTTTAAGGGAATGAAAAAACAAGTTATAGACTGAGAAAATAGTAGCAATCACATATATGACAAAGGACTTGAAGCCATAATATGCAAAAAACTCTCAAAAATCAATGGTTAAAAAAACCCAGTTAAAAATTTTACAAAACACTTGACTAAAAACTTCACTGCAGAAGATGAGCAGAAGGCAAATAAGCACATGAAAAGATGCCCAACATCATTATCCACTAGTATGATGCAAATCAAAACCATCAGGAGACACCACTTCACAACTATTGGAATGGCTAAAATAAAGAATACTGACAATACTAAGTGCTGACTAGGCTGTGGAGCACCTGGAAATCTCATGCATTGCAGCTAAGAAGACAAAATGGTACACTCACTGTGTAAAGCAATTTGACGGTTTCTCATAAAGTTAAACATGTGCTTCACATATGACCCAGCAATCCCACCCCCTGCTTTGAATGATAAAAGAAAAATTACATACTTTTGGAAGTGATTTTTATAATAAGTATATTTGTCTCCAGTCTTGATGGAAGTCATCAAATCTTCATTGAAAACTTATGATCACGCAAAAGCCTGTACATCAATGTTTATAGCAGCTCAACTCATAATCACTAACTCTGCAAACAACACAAATATTTGTCACTAAGTGAAGGGATAGATGGTCTGTGGTACATCCATATGGTGGAATACTACACAACAGTGAAAGGGAACAGAATTTTGATACCCTAAACAAATGAAAAGCATCTCCAAGGCATTGTACTGAGTGAAAGAAGCTATTCCAAAAAGATTTCATCCTATATCTCATACACATGACGTTCTTCAAAAGACTAAATTGTTGGGAGGGTGACCAGAGCAGTGGGTGTCAGGGGCAGGAATGGGGGGGGGAGAATGTGGGGTGAAGAGAGAGGGAGATTTGGGGGTGATGTAGCCTTAAGGTGGTAGCAGCCACATGAAACTATACGTGTGAAAATTCACCGAACTGCACACCACAAACAAGCCAATTTTACTGTGTGTCAATTTATAAAATAAAATAAGGCCATTTAATGTGTTCTATCATTATTTGGCTAAAAGTTGGTAATGGAAACATTAGGTCATTCAACAAATTTCCCAGTTGGAGAAGGTGTGTACTGAGTCCAGCCATCTCCCTAAGGGCATGTATCTCATTTCCACCTCTGACTTTTGCTTGCGGAGTTACCCTGGCTAAGGGTTCTGCACAATATGGTGCTTTGGCTGTAATACCTCATTTGGCATCAGATGGTCCTTTCCTGTTTTCTGTGAGCATCTTAGGTCTCCATGTCTTCACCTTTTGGAGGAAAATAGAAAAACTTCGACATGATCCCTAAAGTTTCTGGCAGTTTGGCTCAGCAAATACAAGTGGACAAAAAAATGAAGAAACCCTCTTTCTGCTGTGGTTTCCTAGGAAGATCGTGGGAGCTCCGGTCCAGACTCCAAAACCCCTGTGGGCTGAGCCAGCCAAGCTCTGGGGCTTCTGATCCTCACGTGTAAAACCACAGTGTTGAAACAGATCCACAGAGAAAATCCTTAGCTTTAAACTTTTACTGAGAGGCCATGTCTGAGTGGCCGCAAGGAAAGAAAGATAGTTCTCTAGTGAGGTTTCCATATCAGGGTGTTTCCTAAGACTCCGGGGCAGGTATTTAGTCTGTTTATTTATGTATCACCAGAAAGTTCTGTGGTGGTTGTAATGGCGACAACTGCCTTACACAATGGCAAGGGATGGGAGCGCTGTATCAGAGTCACCCTTAATTTTCTTTTCTTTTTTTGTAGTAAAACATACCTAGGTGAAATTTACCATTTCATCCACCTTTTTTTTTTTTTTTTAAATCTTTTTAGGGCCGTAGGTGCCGTATGGAAGTTCCCAAACTAGGGGTCCAATTGGAGCTGTAGCTGCCGGCCTACGCCACGGCCACAGCAACACCAGATCTGAGCCACATCTGCCACCGACACCACTGCTCACGGCAATGCTGGATCCTTAACCCACTGAGTGAGACCAGGAATCAAACCTGCACCCTCATGGATACAAGCTGGGCTTGTTACCACTGAGCCATGACAGGAAGTCCCCATTTCAACTGCTTTTAAGGGCATAGCCCAGTGGCCCTAAGCACACACACTGCTGTGCATGGCAGCATCTGTCTCCTGAACTTCTCCATCTTCCCAAACTGACACTGGGCGCCAAATGGATGCTCTTCACACACCCAGGCTGTGGCTGGTGTCAGAGTTTCCTTCTTTTTTAAAAGGGCAGAGCCTGCTTAAAGCACGTCTTGTTCATCCATTGATGGATATGGGCTGTTTCGACCCTTAGCTCTTGTGCCCAATCACCTGGTCTGACGAGGCCCTGCCATGCTGACTGGTCTGGCCTTGGGCAGGCAGCATGGGAAGCACCAGGCTCCCAGCTTCCTCCTCCCACAGTGTGAAGAGCATCCCTTTTTCTTTGAACGAACAGGGGCAGCCATGACTCTAAGGCCAATTTGAAGGCCAGTCTGCACGGAGGAAAGGGGTCCACACCCTGCTTGTGGGGAGCCGGGTAGAGGGCCTGGCCCTGCTCTGGGAAAGAGGCCCTGCTCCGGCCGTGCCTCAGTCTCTGCCCTGGACACTCGTTCACAGTCAGAGCAGGGCCAACCTTTGTCACCCAGGCAGCGGGGCAGCCCCTGGCAGGCCTGGTGAGGTTCTGTTTATTTGTTCTATGTCACAATTTGTGGGGAGTGGGCACTTGGTTACTGTCCTGGAGGAAATCTTCTGGGGCTGGGAGGGAGCAGGAGGCAGGGGAAGTGGGAAGACATGTAGGCCGAGGCCCTCAGGCAGTAGAGTGACCTGTGGGCCTCACAGTCCAGTGGGGAAGGGAGCTGCTGGAACCCTTGGAGCCTCGGCCAGTCCCCTGCCTCTGTCGCCCTCCTCAGCCTCTCTGCATCCCTAGCCTCTGTCCCCAGAGTCTGTGACACATAAGCTTCCCTTGAACGATCCCCCTCCAGCCCCAGCCCCAGATCCCTAAACAGAAAGAGTCAGTAATTCTCTAAGGAAGCACCCTGATGTGCTTACCAGGGATGGAAAAGCCAAAACTCTCAACCTTTCCATTATTCGCTGAGACTGGTGTCTTTGTCCATGTCAGTCCTGTTCAAAGTAGCTCATTTACTTTGTAGGTAAATAAAAGGCACAGGAGGAGGCCCAAGGTTCGTCAAACTGTGAAATAAGAGCTAATAAACAAGAGGGGCAGGTGGTGGTCACCCCTCTGACCAGGAGGAGTCAGATGAGACAAAGGGTCTGGAGACGGGGACCCCCACCCATCACACAACGAGGTCAGGAATTTTATCATGGTGTCTCTAAAATACAGGGAGCTGAATACTTGGGACAAATTAGAAAAAATGGTCCAGTTTTTTAAAAAGGAAAACTTTTCAGTTGTTTAGAAAAACAGTACTTATTATTTAGGGATTCCAGAAGAAATCCCACCCCTTAAGGATGACTTTTGCTCCTACCTAATGCACCACCTAGAGGCCCGGCTTTCTGCACGCAGCCTGGGAATGCAATCACAGAAGGCTCAGTGTAACCTGGAACCGACACGCTGCTTGTTTTCTTTCCTTTTTTTTTTTTTTTTTTTTTTGCGTCACGGTTAACAAAACAATAACAAACTTCTTGATGACAAAACATTATGCTAAAAAATTAAACACCATGGGAGGAAGGCCATGAGAGAAAGGACATCCACTCCAGTAATTTCTAACGTGAACTGCTTTTCCTTTAGCCTGCTTCATTGTACTTTTTTTGAAAAATTATGATTAGTTTATTTTCCCTCCACTTGCAATAATGTCCTTCACCAGCATGGGGAGCTCACGCACTTGGCTTTCACAGCCTAGCTCCGGATACTGGGGAGGATTTTTTTAATGGTTTTCCAATTTGTTGGAGAGCTGGGAGTTCTTGCACTTGCAAGTAATAACAGGAGATAAATTTCCGCCCGGCACCTCTGAAGATCAGTGGTTATCAGATTGGGTAAAGATTCATTCCCTTGACTGCAGCGGCTGCTTTATGAAAATAGGGATGAAGCATTTGTCTGCACCATTATTTGCATTTGTATTTGATTAGAGACAAATTGATGGAGTCATTCCCTCGCAGGAGAAAATGCTGCATCTTGAAATAATTAATATTCACCGTGCCTGTGTGTTTGTGCTTATCGAGGGAAAAAAGATTTCTAGTGCTTGCTTTATTATTTCTCGTATGAGAGAGAGGAATTTAAACTCTTTCCTGAATCCACTGTCAGAATGGCAATGACGGAAATCAGAGTGAATCCATGGCTCTGGGGTGCATCCCCACTCTATCCACCACTCCTGGGGCTGCACCTGAGACGCACCTGCGTGCTCCCTCTTGGACCCAACAAGGCTGGGCTCCTCCCCTCTCTCTGTTCAGGCTTTAGTTAGCTTGCCTCTCTCCTCTGGAAGAATGATGTTGGGTGGGTGCAAAGGAGGAGCCAAGAAAATAATACTAAACCATTAGGTACACACGCGTGAATAAATAAATGCAATAGGCTCAGCCAGGGGTAGACTCATGGCTTATAGTGATTACACAGCAGACCCCAGGCCTGTTATAGGACCAACTCTCTTCGACAAGAAGCCTGTCCTGTTCTCCACTTTTGCTCTGTCTGACTGTGTGCTAGGAAACTTGTCCTTCCCATACAGGGTGTATCTGATAACTCGTGTTGGTAACATCTGTGCCATCTTTTCCACGTGATGTGAACAGACATGAACTCTGGGTGGAGCTGCTGTTTGGAAACCTCTGTCCTTTTGAACATCATGTTTTCATGGAGGTCACCAATGCAGGTGTCCTCACGCAAGATTCTTTTCATCTTAACCCTCTGTCCACCCTGGGCCTGGAGCTTCAGGCAACCCCACGCTGTGGTGCTCTGGGCCTGGCCCACAGCTGGAAAGCACCTTTCTCCCTGGGCCCAGCAGGATCCAATGGACAAAGGAGCAAAGAAAATGATTCAACTTGCTTTGAAAACACAGGGCGGACACATTGTTATTCTTACCCTGATCCTAGACCAGAAATGTTGCTCAGTGTGTCCACTGGTGGATTTGACATGGATGAGTAGGGAGGCTCTGAACCTGAAACTCGCAGCCGCTGGAGAGATCATGGGCCACCCACGTGACAGAAGGGAAGGAGAGGCGTGGACTTAAGAAGCTGTTTCTCTCTTTTGGAGATTGCAGACTTACTTCCCGTTGAGTTGTGAAGGTGTGATGTCCTAGAAGTCACAATGTGCTCAGATGAAAGAAGATAGTATTAAAACGTCTGTAGGTGGTGTCAGGTAGAGATGTCAATACCTGGAGAACAGGGAAAGCTGCAGAGCTGCTCTTCACTAGAAAATGAGCTTCGATTTCTCTTGAAAACAGCAATAGTTGGAAAGGACAAAAGCAAGGCTGGTTAGAGAGGATATTTTTCAGTTTCTCTGTTCCTTTGAAGGATGCAGTTCCATGTAATTAAGACAGAGGAATGGGGGAAGCCAGTCTGCTCCCCCTTTTAGTGGAAGAGGTTTTCCTCAACCCAGGCATACTGTACCCGCTAAAATGTTCCCTTTTGTTCATGTGATTAAAAGCCTCCAACCACCAGCCCACCAGCCTTCCCACAAGCACATGCATCTCCAATACTTAATTCTCCAGTTTGCAGGTTTGACACCACAGAACTGTGCACACATCCACAAAGCGCCTTCATTAGATGGTTTCCCCAGCGGTCTAGAGAGAGGTGGAGTAAAGCAATTTGCATTTTTCCTCCCCCACGTGCCCTCCCCCCGCCCCCCGAGAAATCTTTGATTTTGTGGGATTCTCAGGAAAGTTGGATCCAGGCAGCTAAGCGGTTCATCCCTTTAACCTATTTGGTTAAAGACTGTAAAACGGTCTCCCTTTTACTGAATTGCCGGTGATAAGGTACCCTCAACAGAGTAAGACCTGGATCAGGAAAATGGTTTTTTTCTTGTGAAAGTGGTTATAAAACTAAATGGGCTTCTATATTGTTTTCTTGGTATTTAAGAATGATGAAACACAGTTCACTAGGAAACGGATAGACGTTTTCTGCCCTTTTCCCCTTGCTTCACGCTTCTTTCATGGCTTATAAAGATCCTTTCCATCCTTAGAAATCTTGTGGAAGTGATTTGGCCTCCTGATGGGCTTCCTGACAGAAGCAGTAGCAGAGCTTATGCTGAAGAGCCAGGCTTTGGAAAGAAAGGTTGAGAGCTTTCCTCCCGCCCTCAGTGGCAACTCTGGCCCAGGTACTGAACTAGATGCCAATAAAATTAATGTTACGGACTACAACAGGTGTCCCAGATGTCACCGGCTTGCAGCAGAAGTGGTACACCTGGCTGGAAACTGTCAGAGCTATGCTGCTTCTCCCTTGCAGAGCTGGTGCTGATAACACGGCGTCCGACCCCCAACCTCTGGCCATTCCCAGAAATTGCTGGACGAGGAGATTCTCTTGGGTCTTTTGGCCACGCTCCTAGGTTTGCTTATTTGTTTTTCAGAGGAAGTAGTTGCTCTGTTTCTGGTCAAACAGCTTCTAATGTGCCTTGGGAGTTAATGCTAGAGTTTTTCTGGCAAGGTCCCGGCATTTGGATTTCGCAATCTGGAGAGAACTGCCTTGTGTCTGAATGGTATATGCAATCTGCTCTGTGTTTTTGCCCTTGGCAAGTCGAAGACCATTGCTTCTGAATCATTGACTCGAATGATTTTAATTAAAGCCCGAGGCCTTTCCCTTCTTTAGAGAAAGCTGTGCAATGTCAGCAGCAGGATTTTCTCAATCACGGGAGCGATTCGCAGGCAGACCTTTGACTTGGGTGAAGATTTTAGGTGACCTGGTGACTGTTCTAGCAATGCATTTCTTCTCAGCTACCGGAAATGGAGAAGGCTGGTGGGGCATAGTGGTGGTTGGCGGGGCAGCCTGTGTGTCAGGGCTGTTTCTGGTGCTTGTTTCAGCCTGGACAGGTTTTCAAGTTGGAGAGTTTCCTCCCTGAGCAAATTGTCCAGCTGAAGGCTGTGGGCAGCCAGGGGAAGGTTGGCTTCTGCTTTCCTTTGCCATGTTTCATCTGAAATGAGGAGACCCAGGATCCCGGCCTTCTCAGACAAATGGGTTTGATGCCCTCGGCTTGGTGTCAGAGGCCTCCTGGCAAGGACCAACTGAAATCTCCTGGGATGCAGGCATGAGATCACCCTGGGCACAAGAAGACAGGAAGTCAGTGTCACATGTCACAGCCCTTGGGTCTGTTCCTTCAGTGAACACTGAAGGAAGGCTGTGTGTTTTTCAAAGGGGCTTGAACTTCCGATGGGGGGGCCTCTGAGGCCTGGCTTCCCAGTGGGTAGTGAGGCCGGAGCTGGAAGCTTCTGTCAGGGTGGTGAGGATGTCTTTTCCTCTTGGCAGCCCATCCTCTGGCTGATGCACCCGCCCAGGCCAACCTGCACAGTGGCCTCTGTGAAGATCCATCCACAATTTCCATGGCCAGGCAGCTCTCACTTGTCTGAGGCAGCCCCTCCTTCCTCGGCCCAGGAAGCCTGGAGAGCTCACAAAGACACACAGACACATCTTTACTGCAGGAAGGGCTCACTGCTCTTTCCCAAGCTCAGGGCTGGTGCCGAGAGTGAGGCTCTTGAATGTGGGTCTGGAAGTTTCTGTCTATCACCTTCTGCAATGGCGGGAGGCAGGGTTGGATGTTGGCCTTAACCTCTCCACTTCTTTCCTGGCTCCCAGGCACCCATTTTTAAAGACCTCAATGTGTCCAAAGTATGTGAAAGACTTTCCAGCAAGAACATCAAGCTAAGACCTCAACAGAGGTGCAAAGCAAACAACCCCCAGGATGACTTTGCTGGCTTGGAGTTCCATGTCTCCTTGTGCAGCATGATGGTGCATAGTTTAAGGGATGCACAGTCAGGAAGATCTATTTTGGAAGGAGAAGCCAAGCGGCCACAGGCTTTCCAGCAAGTGAAGGCTGAGGGCCTCGTGCTGCCGCCATGGGAAGCAGCCCCTCGGCCGGCAGAATAGAACACCGGCCTGGCCCCAGGGGAGGCCAGAACTTGATCTGTTCTGTGTCCCCACAGCTAGACCTCCAGGGCCCATCAGGATCACCCAGTTCTGGCCACAGCCATATACTTGGAAATCAGAAGGACATGGATGCAGAAAACCTGACGATGAAGCAGGAAGGAAGCCTCTGGAAGCTGCCCCCCGACCCTTGTGTGAGGGATTCCTGGGGGCTGGGGCTGTGCTTCTCATGAGCAGAACAAGATCCTACAGCCTGAGGCATGAGGGTCACCCCAGCACGTCGGCCATCTGCACGGTTACGAAAGTTCCTGAGATTTGAAGAAAAGGCCAGTGGAGACGCTTGCAGTCAAACTCTGACACTTGTACTTTCTGGCCAAGAAACAGGCCAGAGAGCAGAAACCCTCAGTCCCAAGGCCGCAGCTACGGGTAGGATGTGGCCTCCCAGGGCCTGTGCTCTGTGGCTCCTGGGCTCTGCGGGAGGTGGGCTTGAGGCTCCCTGCTGGCCAGGGCTGGGGCTCTGCCTCCTGGTTCTCTTCAGCACCATGGGCCCTGGGGCTTCAGCCAGACAGAGGGTTCCTTTAGCTGTTGCTGTGGCTTTGCAGGAAGGAAGGAGGCTCAGAGCAGGTACAGGGCGCTGAGCTGCAGAATCAGATCCACATTTGTTTCCATTCTTACTCAGTGCTTTTCTAGGAGCTGAGGCTCTGACTTGGTAACCTTCCATTGCCCTGGGAATGCTGGTTGGTGGCAGGTTCAGAGCAGGGAGGACAGCTCCGGGCAAGCCTCTGGGTGCACCGTGCAGCCAGGTGGCTGGACAGAGTCCTCTCCAGGCTGCGAGGACCACTCCTGGGCAGGGGCTGCAAGGTGCCGGCAGAGGGGCTTTAAAGGAATCCAGTACGGGAACTGACGGGAACGGCATCAGGGGCTTTCCCCCTGCCATTTTCCCTGAATCTCCAGGCCCCGGCGTGCAGGTGCGGGGCCTTGGGTACCTGGGCAAAGCATTTGCTCCCTGGCTCTGGGTGCCTTTCCAGCCCCTTCCATTCGCAGGCACCACGTGCTCTGGGTGATGGCTGTTTCCAGAGGCCCAGCCATGCAGAGCCAATGGAGACAGCTCTGTCTGTCTTCCCACGGAGCTGCCATCTCTGTTTATTTTGCTCTTGGTTTCTCCCTTGGAACTCAAGCTGCTCCAACTTGCTTTGAGTCCTCAGATACAATTTCATTTGTGCACTTGGGCTCCCCTCTACCTGATCCCACAGTCTTGTAACAGCCCTCAAAGTCAACCCTGCCTCAGAACTAAGAAGGGCCGTGTCTCCTGGAATCAGGATTCCTTGCAGGGAGCCAGGTTCTGAAGAGCCATCCCAGTGCCGAGCCTGTTTGTTCTGTGGCCTGTTACCTGGACTCATGGCGGGTGGGGTTTTCTCCTCCTTTCATGGTGTGTTTATGCAAAGACACAGACAGAAGGAGGAGGAGGGTCCAAGAAGGTCCAGGAGCAGCATGCTGGCCTGGCACTGCTCCTCGACTTTGAGTTTCCACACCCAGGGAAGGAAGGTGGAGGTTTTAGGTCCCGAGTTACTCGGCCCAACCCCACCACCCCCAGCCCTGAGTCATTTGTTTAGCCGTGGCCTCACCCAGTGGCTCTGTCTCCTCCACATGCCTATTTCAAGGGGCCTTTGCTGCAGGACCTCTGTAGGATGGGTGTATTTTAAAACCATTCAGGGAAGCCTGGCCCTTGAGTCCTTTCCCTGTGGCTGGTGCCATTACCTCCATTGCCCAGTAAACACAGCCTCTTTCTTGAAATAATAAAGAGCCAACATGCTGGAGGAAGACACCGAAAATAATGGAGAGGGCTCTTCTCAGAGAGGGAAGAGCAGCTTATTCTCTACTCCGCGTGGGAGCCTAGGCTGCAGCTGGTGGTGCTCCATTGGCAGGAGGGAAGCCCAGCTCTCAGACTGGCTGCTTCCTCTGTGCCCCCTCAGTGTGTCCCCAACCCCCCTCCCCCGCCCTGCCTCCTGGAAGCACTGTGCACCTGTGCAGGGGCTGTGAGAAGCTGGGTACGAGGGGACCCTTTGATGTCAACTCCGTCCACCTTTGTCTTCTCTGCACTGGAGAGACATGTAAATACTGTCCACACACACCCACACACACACGCACCTAGAACCATTACACATTTGGTCTCCTGCAGTGTGTGTTCTGGCAAGCCCACCCAAACACCAGACCAGGGTGTCTGTAAGTGAACAAACAACAGAGGCAAAGGCCTGTTCCTGGAGGACACAGGTGTCCCCCTCTTGGGACTTGCCCCACGTGGCGGCTGCGTACGGAACACTTGTGCCTTTTTGGCTGGTCTGTAAAAGTAGGCCGTGTCTGTCTGGGATGGAGATGTGGAGGACAGGGCTCCTGCTTTTTTCCCACCAAAAGACTTTCTGTTGCAAGTTTCTTAATATCCCTGAACACCAAACTCTGGCCTCTCCCCCTGCCTGCTCCCTCTGTGCCACAAAGGGACTTTTGGCAAATTCTCTGCGTCTCAGTGAATCGGGTCTGCTCTCCGACAGCAACGTGTCCCCGTGGTGGAGGGAATGCGGGTCCAAGAGTGCTTCGGGGTGGAAGGTGCATGTTGGTCCCTTTGGGGCCTCTGCCCCCACCCTTGTTCCCCCCGTGGGATGTCAGCCAGCCTACGCCCTGCCCTCCTTGCACTCCTGGGAAGGCATTTAGCCAGCCCTGGCTTCTTCCCACCAGCTGAGGCCAGGCTGGGCCCCAGGGGGACAGGGTCCTCCCCAGTTTCTGGGGTCAGGAGCGTTTGCTCTTATAAGAAGGACACAGGGTGAGCACAAAGACCAAGCTGAGACACGGTCACAGACAAACATGGACTCTGGGACAGCATTCCTCCAACCTCTCCTGTCCTCCATGGGGGGATGTGCCACCCCCCCTCCCGACTCCCAGGGGGCTTGGCGAACAAGTCCTTCCCATACAGACAGCAGCCCAGGCCCTGCCCACAAGTCCGGGCCCCATGACAGTGCCCTGTATCGGCTGGCCGGCGTCCCCTGGACTGGCATCCGGGAGCCGACAGCACACCCTTTATTTCTTACAGACCAGCTCCTCCTCTGGGAAAAGCCGAAGTCCTGGGGTCCTGCAGTCACCATCACATGGGGGTGACAGCTAGTCCTGCCCTGGTTCCCAGGTCTTAGTGGGGGGTGCCCCTCCTGCCTGCCTTGTCCCCTGCTCCCCAACCCCTCCCCCAGTCAGGATTCCCGGGCCCCCTCCACTGACCCTCGGGGCTCAGTCAGGCATCAGGATGGCCCTCCTACTTCATGTTCAGCACAGGGGTCCCTGGGTTAGGAGGGTGGGGCCCGAGCCCAGCGCCTATAGCGGGAGTCACAGATGGGAGTCCATACAGGGCGGCCCCCACTCCCAAGAGCAGAATCTGTCTCTGGCTGGATCACACCCTCAAACCCCTAGGGTCATCCCCCCTCTTCCTGTTGTGCACCTGGTTGCCAACAGTCCCTACAAGCTCCTAGCAGTAGGGTCAGAGGGCAGATCCTGGGACACAACCTCCACCCCGGGAAGCTCAGTTGGACTCATATCCAGAAGACTTATTTCAACTAGTATTTGGTGAGTGCTCCTGTCTGTTAGGTACTGGTTTGCAAAGGAGACAGGACGCCAGGCAGGTCAAGGCCTGGGTCGCAGGCCACCTCTCCAGAGCCAGGTTTGCTCCTGCGGCCTTGCCCCTGCCCGGGCCCCTGCCCCATCCATGCAGGACCCCCACTTGGAGAATTGAGGCCCCCACATCCCTGGTGAGGATCCTGCTCTCTATCTTTGCATGGTTCCTTTTCTTGCTTCTGCTCAGGAGCTGCCCTGGCTGTTTGACAAACATGACTTTTAAAGCCTCCTGGCTTGAGAGTGAAGACCCTGGTGGCACCTGCACTGACCGGGGTGGCAGGTGGGCTGGGCTGTAGCTGGGGCCTTGAGGAGGAGCTGGGCAGGGCCGGTGCTGGTCTTACCTGATACATGTTGCACAGCCCTGGCCGGCTGCGGGCATGAGGGGGCAGAGGGCTCCTGCTCTGCTTGAGCCACGGGACCTGCCAGAGGGACAGAGTGGCCATGAGTCCATGCGGGCAGTGTGGGCAGGACCCCCACATCCTCCAGCCAGGCTGGGCAGTGAGGAGGGTGAGCAGGGATGAAGATTAGAGGATGAGGGCAGTGCCTCCCAGGGAGGTGGACCAGCCAGAGGCCGTGGGGTCGAGAGAGAGAGAGAGCAAGGAGAGAGAAGACAGCAGGGATGGCCCCCCAAGGACAACCCTGAGGATGAAAGGAAGGATGTCAGGATGAAGGAACAAGAGAAAAGTCTAGAGAACATGGCTTCCCTTTAGGGTCTATTCTGGGGACATGTGGCTAATGCTGTGACTGAATTTTCTTAAAAATGTAAGATTCCCAAGACAGCAGGGAAAAACAGCATCTTCCTAGCCCACGGAAAAGGACAGAAGTCTCAAGTCCGCAGCAGAAAATGTTTTATCTGTGGATTTTTATTTTGCTTTTTTCTTGTAGAGCAAGTGTGTTGGCATCTGCACTGGGTTTCCAAGTAGAAACCATTCCTGCTCTGAGGGGCTGACTGCGCGGTCACGGCTGGGCCCCCGTGGTTTGCTCCAGAGTAAAAGGCATCATTTGAGAGCAACAGTGTTCAAAGTCACACCAGCCGGCCACTTGGAGTTACAATTTCTTTCTTTCTTTCTTTTTTTTTTTTTTTGCTGTTAGTGCTAAACATTTTATTTATTTATTTATTTATTTATTTTTGCTTTTTAGGGCCACACCTGTGGCATGTGGAGGTTCCCAGGCTAGGGGTCTAATTGGAGCTGCAGCCGCCGGCCTATGCCACAGCCACAGCAATGCAGGATCCGAGCCGCGTCTGTGACCTACACCACAGCTCACAGCAACGCCGGATCCTTAACCCACTGAGCAAGGGCAGGGACCGAACCTGCAACCTCATGGTTCCTAGTCGGATTCGTTAACCACTGAGCCACGACGGGAACTCCCTATTTATTTATTTTTATTACTCAATGAATTTATTACATTTATAGTTGTATGGAGTTACAATTTCTCATGGACACTCCTCTTTGCTGTTGGTGACATTTAGGAGATTAACATTCTAGTATTTGCTCCTAATTGAGTGTGTTTGCCCTATGCTGTTAGCTCCAAGACAGTACCTGCCGAATCAACCAAATTTGAGTGATGTGCTAGAGGGAATATTATTATAGGCCCAAGGTAATGGACCTGCAGGGAGTCCCCCTCTTCTGACTGTCCACAGCAAAATGAGAGGGAGAAAAAGAGAGAGAGAGAGAGCCCTTCATTGTAGTCAAGAGATGAAATCAGTGTAATAGGTTTTAATAGGTTTTAAGAGATGCCTTAGATTGGCTACAAAGGAAATGGATTTTGAAAAAACAGGTTAACAGCCAGTTAGGCATGGGAATAAGTAGGAGTTGTGATACAGAAAACAGTAATGCATTCTAAAAATACTGTAAAGGGAACACACTAGGGTTTCCAGAGGCAAATCTGTGGTGACCGTGTGTCTCGGTAGTTACACTAGCAAGGAGAATTGGTGACTTTGACATATGATACTGGGCCCTTAAATCAGTAAGACACCCGGGTATTTACTCAGAAGTGTGTCTCAGTAGATAAGCCTGTGGATTCTCTGCCTGAACCCTGCTGACCCCGTGGAGGGGGAATCCCCTCAAAAGTGGCGAGTGGGCAAGTCCACACGTACACTTGGTCAAAAGGCCAAGAAGACTTTTCTAGTAATTTGCCCCCTACTTAAGCCAGCATCCCTTCTTAATGAAGAGGTCATCTCTTTGCAACATGTTCAGGCAGCTCTGGGGGCTGGCATCAAGCTCTCTTTACCCCCACACCAGCTTTCTGGGTGCTGGCCACGCAGCTTGCACGGGGATGGGGAGCCCCCTGGGCCGTGACTGGCTTACCAGACACCTGCCTGGCAGCTGGCCCCTCCCCCGGGGCCAGGAGGAGGGAGGACAGCTCTCTCTGACTGTGTGCGAGCAGAGGGAGGTTCTCCACCCTGTCCAGGTGGGAGACCTGCTCCAGGAGAAGAAAGGGGAGCATCAGCACGGCTGGAGGAGAAAAGGCAGGAAGGCCTCTTGCGGAAATCATGTCCCCCTCCTCCCGCCTTTCACTATCTCTAATGAAGTAGGATGACTTTCGAGCATTAAGAGTGTGGTGATGCATGTAATGGAAAAGCCCTAAGATACTGTGTTAAACCAGAGTGCAAGAAGAAATTCTCCAGTTCTGGAATGCTAAATCCATGCCTTAGTGGTTCCACTAGAGATCTAGCCAGTGCTTTTCCCCTGATGATGTGATAGCCCCTTGGCTGACAAGCTGAGCTCCATCTACCAGTAAGCATTGCTTATTCCTTTTACCAAAAGGAAAATCAATGATGAAGGAAAGAAACATAAAACGGAAGTGAGGTTGAAAGGCGATGAGTTAGGACCAGGGCCTGGTGGCAGACGAATGGAAGACAACTCAAAACTCATTCCATGTCTTTGCACTAATTTCTAGTTTCCAAGGACCCCGAGCTTACCCTCAACCTTACATACTCACTGTCACCCTTAGGAGAGCCAGTCTAATCTGCCTCTACTTTCAGATTCTCCAGTGTTTCTATGACCCCCCAGTATCTACCATCCCAGGGATCCCTGGCGGGGGGGGGGGGGGCATCTTTTCTGTGCTCAGTCACTCAATAAATGCTCCTGGGAGTCCTGTGTCCCAGACACAGAGGAGAATAGCATTATTTCCACCAACAGGTGCAGGACAGTACTTTGTGAGAAACACTAAAAACATCAGGCAGAACGAGAACAGTCCCAACAGAAAGACCAGGATCCCCAACAGCCAGTGGAGAGAAAAGACTAAAATGTCTGTGGATAAAGGCGGGTGCATGAGAAGCTGTGCAGAAGTGGGGCGCTCTGGCCCACAGACTCACCTGTTGATTGCTCTTTCAGGAGGCCACGAAAATACCCATTACACACTGTGCTTAGTAAGGGAGGGACACCAAAGAAGACAACTTACAAAACTCACGTGCAATTAGTATGCCACCCTCAGTCTGTTAAAATGTTTAATAAAGGCATCCAAAGGAAGAAATATATAAAAAGGAAAAGTTCATCACAAAATCAAATTGGAATACAATCACCAGAAGGCAAACACCATTAAATACATCGACATAATTTACAAATGTTTCACTTATACAGAGGACGCAGCAAAATCGCCACCAGCACAGGGCATAACATTCTCATTGAATCCTGCCTGACTTGAAAACAGCGGACACTGAGGGCATGGAGACCACAGGAGGACACAGCCAAGCGCCGGGAGCTGAGCCAGGGGGATCACTGATCAATAACTGATCACGGTAATGATACTTCAGAAGGAATTCCTGGAGGAAATTTCAATGAATGTTTGTTTGGGTGCAAAAGCAAACATGCCCAGCACACTGGGATTTTCTCCAGGCAAAGTGATGTACCGAGTGGCGGGGCCATTGCTTCGTAGATCCACCTTGGTTCTGTGTGCATCGCTGCACTGTTGCGAGCAGGTACACTCTTAGCTGAAACAAGCGAGTGTGGCTCTGCAGTCCCCCGACTTCGAGGATAGGCTCATGTGGAGCGGGGCGCCCCACTTAGACGATTCCTACTGTGTCCTCCTTGTCACCTCCAAATGTCACCCTCCCCAGGGGCTTACAGAATATATCTGTAAAATTAGGCTATCACGTTAACAATGAGTTAAGTTACTGTAGAACTGAAATGTGTTACGCGAAATTAAAACGCAATGGAAAAACGTCAGGACACAGAACCTTGTGATTAATTTCCAAGACGGCTTCTACCCCATAGCACTAAATAACATAAATGGTTCTTATCCCACACAATCAAAATTAGAGACACAGAAGCAATACTGAATGCTGACGGCGGGTGCCGAGATGAGCAGGTTATAAATGCGGCTTTGACTGTGAAGTCAATAGAGAAAAACAGGCATAATCATCAGTACAAGAACTTGCTTTAAAACACCTCTAGAAAAGGGGGCTGATGTGGAGGAAGGTGATGCAGGCCCTTCTCCTCACATCCCTACCTGGGCGCTGTCTGGGTATTGGTCATGCCCCTGAGTCCACTGGAGTTGTTTTCCAAGCTAATCTGTCATGGTTTGGGGTCAAGCCTGAGGATACAGTTGCCCAGGAAGGCAGCTGGCAGGGCAGGTCTGACGGTGGGAGGAGGAGGAGGAGGGGAGCTGAAGACACCTCCCCCCTTTTACCACTGACCAGGGCAGCGGGGTCTTGGCCCTCACAGGGCTGCACTGTCCAAGGGCTTAGAAACCTGTTCCTTAAAGGCAACAACACTGTCTTTCTTTCCTCTGGCAACAAAGGCGCATGGTCTCTGTGAATGCTCTTTTCATTCATGGCTCTCGAAAGAATATGCCTCCTCAAGGAATTTATATGTGCTTTCCTTGAATGTCAATGCTTGGCCACACCAAGGGTAGGAGTGGTGGTACATTCGGAGGGCGGAGTGGAGTGGGGTGGGGTGGGGCTGCTGCTGAGCCCTGGGCTGGGTCCATAGGCCCTGTGGTGGGGGTGGGAGGAACAGGCTACAAACAGCCCCCTTTTCAGGAGACAAGGGCTTCGTTCGTTCTCACACGATTAGACCCTGAGAAACCTTGTCTGGACAGCTGAGCAGAGTAACTGCTGCCCCAGAACACAGGCCAGCTGGCCTGAGGGGGCCACCACTCAGGCCTCGGGTGGCCTTTAGCATCCTGGGCATCTTAGAAATAATTGTAGAAGTGGAAAACCTGGAAATGAGCTTTTCTGGACAATAAGCAGGCCTTTCAGTTCACTTATTTTCTCCAGCTTATATGCAAAGGATCTTCCTAGCATCTAATAAACCGAGGGCTCTCCTGCTTTATAAACAGAGCAAAGCGAAGATAAAATCGAAACCAAAAAACAAACCCACACCAACAGATACCCCAGACTTCTAGGCCATGTGGGTGTATCACTGGGTGTAGAGTGTATTACTCTCACACCTCCAGTGTTTGAAAGCAAAGAGTCCACAGTGAAATACAGATGAGCTGAACAAATGTTGCCAGAAATCTGCACTGCATATTTCCAGCAAAGAATTTCCACAGAAATGTATCCGTCCTCTGTGTTTGCAATAAGCAGCTCTGCCTATGATTTTACATTCAAATACCAATGAATTTCTTCGGCATCAAAGGGCAAGGCTGTTCATTATTAAGTCGTCTTTATTCAGCAATCAGTACTGAACAGAACTGATCCTTTGAAAGCCCTAAAACAATTATTTAAAATTGGTTTTTATTTTTTAAAACCCCGTGACAGTATTTTGATTTCCCTGGATCCTTAATTATCTAGCAGCATTTTCACAAAGTGGATGCCTATCTCTGAGGCTGGACTCTTTTCCTTGAAAATGTTGAAAAACATAAGACTTAATGCAATAAAGGCTATAATTTTACCTAAAAGAAGAAAAACATGTAGGTAGAATATATATTCATCTTGAGATAAGTTCACAATGACTGACATAAATGCTTTCACAATTTTATTTGAACTTATACCATTACCACCGAAATGAACCCTGTTTTATAACATGTGCTATCCAGCTATTTAGTCTCTCCTGTAGAGTTTAAATATATATTTTCCTGCTCTTTGAGATATGCAGAATAGTTTCAGGTTTCAAAACTAGCAACAGTGCATGCACACAGGGTGCTTTGCATCATGGCAAGACGTGATTCAGCAGCCAGAATACCATGTGCTTTGATAGCTGTGCTTTAAAAAGCATCTGGGATTGAAAGTAGCATTAGAAGCAGGTCAGATGACCCACATTTCAAGGTGAGGCAAGACTGCTCCAAAGTACAGGATGCCAAAGGAACCAGTCGGAACATGGGTTGTATAAGCATAGAAGGAACACTGAGTGTTATTCCCAAGAAGGCCTCCAAGCATCATGTGACCCCAGCAGGTATCAGGGACTTGCCCTGCCAAAACCTCAACTCGCCTTAACACGGTCCCAAAGGTGGAGCTTAAGTCTTGGTTTATCTTCAACAACTTCAGGATCATTAATCATTTCAGGAATTGTAGTTAGAGACCAAAGCAAATTCCAGAAACTCCCCAACTCCCACCACAACATGCTCTGCCCCATCCTTTACTCAAAAGGCTTTTTCGTTCCGAAGCCTCTTCAGAAGAAGCACTGGGGCAGCCAGAAGCAAAGCTTCATCTCAGGGCTTTTGTAAGCACACACAAAAAGCCAGGGGCTTTTTGGAAAAACCTCAGCCCTTCCCAGATTACCCAGCTATCCAATGCAGCCCTTCCCAGATTACCCAGCTATCCAATACACGACAAAGCAGATGCCATGCATACTATGTACTTGCTACGGGATAGCCACTTGGGGATTAGCCTTCCAGTGAAACATCAGCCACAGATGTTCTATTCACAGTCAAGTCCAGAAGCCACTGCTGCAAACCGGACCACAATAGGAGCATTTTTCTCTACCGGTATGTTTTTATCTACAGAACATTTAAATAATGGGACTTCACAAATTCTATATTCAAATTAATGACAGAACAAAATAATACAGTTTTGATTCATAGACACACCCATTCATCCCCCCATCCGCTTCCCCTAAACAACTCAGACAAGAGAACGCCTGCTCCAGGCGCATTAAAATTTCGGGTTTGTTCCAAAGTCCTCAATCACATTATTGTTGTAATGGAACATGAAGCCAGCAGCACTGGGTCCAAGAGAAAACAGGCATATCCCAACACTGAACCCCAAAGAAGCAAAATCAGCCATAGAGCCCCCAAGCAGAAGACACAGAGGACCCCAGCCCACGGTGCTCTTTCTGCAGCCCCCACATCCCTTCCCGAGCCACATTCCAACCACCTTCCTTGCAAGCAGGGGAAAGGGGGTGAGCTACGTGGAAGCATCACAGGCAGAGCCCTGGGCCCCTCCCAAAGGCCATAAGCATCCCCAGTAAGGACAGCACATTTCCCCAGACAGCAGAGATGTTGCGCCAGCACCTCCTGTAATGGCTGGTTCACCTGTGGACTCCCTTCTTTTTCCATTTACACCGCAGGGGACGCACCACCTGTACGCTCTCTATTCCTCAGAGCTCACCTTGCCCGAGCCCCGCTTGGGTGCACCCCTGTCAGTGCCAAAGAAGCGGCCGAGGGAGTCGAGGATGCCAGTGTCTCTGTGCCTGGGGAGGAAGCCGTGCCTGGCGTGGTCCATGGTGCTCGCGGAGGCCAGGTACTTTGATCCGTGCCTCTGGGAGGGTCTCTTCTGTGACGCCATCACATCCAGGCCCTCGGGAGCAGCTGCACTGTCTTCTTGGATGGTCTGCAGCTCGTCTGACTCTGAGGGCCTGTCTTTGAAGGTGTTGTCCTCCCTCCCTGGGGCATCTCGGGAAAAGAGGCGGATCAAGTGGGGGCGGCCCCCGGGGTCAGCTGGGTTGGCGTCCGGCCAGGCATTCTTTGGGTTCGCTGTGCACTTGGAGTCTGTCACCGCTGTGTCCTGCAAGGGGGTCCCATTGTTCTGCTCCACATCTGCCTCTCCTGCAAACAACAGTGAGATATGAATACGGCTGTGCAAAGCGGGGCGCGGACAATGCCGCTTTCTTCCCAGGCCGGTGGACAGGCCATCTCCTACAAAATCCACAGAATGAGCAGGCGCCATGGTGCTCCATGCAGCTCCCCACTGCCTTGGGTGGACCCCACCCTGGCCTGAGCATCCTGGGGGCAGCTCTGGTCTCAGAGGCCCTGGGAATTGCCTCAGGTGCTCAGATTTGGCACCAGGCCTTCCTGAGCCAGCACAGCTGTGCACACAATCTCCCTTTGCTGCCCTGGGAGCCTCGCAGGCACCTTTGTGGGACATTTATCATCTAAATGGCTAATGGTGCAAAAGCTAAGTGTGTTGGGAGCATTTATTTGACAACAGGTATTTTTAGCATTCTTGGTATAAATGCGACTTCCCACGACTTTTGCAATTCATGCCTTAAAGAAGTGGGGCGTTTCAAATTCTTTGGTTTCCAGATTTCACAAGAGGCCTGTTGCATGAGAGAACTGCTTATTCAAGACATTTTGATTTGGCCTCTCCTCTGTAAGTAGCAGCAATCAGAAAGTTTAAGTGGGAATGGGGTATTTCATGTTACATACCTCCATCCCTTAGCTTTTTACAACAATATGCAGCATTGCTCTCAAGAATGGCAATGCATCCATCTTGCTCTCAGTTACAAGGTAGGTATAAATGAATGTCATAGTTTCCTCTCCAAAGTTTATTACCTGTCTATGGAAAATGTGGGTTTCCTCACACTGTCCTATAATATCATCCATCCATCTAGCCACCCAACAGTCTGTTCACTGACATTTACCAACATCCATCCATCCATCCATCCTTCCTTCCAGCCATCCACTTATCCATCCACTTATTCATCCATCCATCCATCCACTCCTCCAGCCACTTATCTACCCACCCATCCATCCACCCCTGCCCTCCAGCCACGCACCTAGCAAGTGTAATGTGCTGTGCTGGGTGAATAAGATGTAGTCTTTGTCGCATGAACACAGTTAAAAACAAACATTATGGGTCATAATGAATATTCACTTATGAATAGTGTCCCCCCAAATGATGTGTCCACATCCTAAGCCCCAGTCCCTATGAATGTGGACTTATTTGGAGATTAGGTCTTTTGCGGATATAATCAAGTTAAGAAGGGGTCACACTGGTAGGGTGGTCCCTAACCCAATGACCAGTGTCCTTGTAAGAAGAGGGGTTCTGGACGCAGACAGAGACACACAGAAAAAAGGCCATGTGTTGATGGAAGCTAACGGTGGCCTGATGTGTCTACAAGACAGGGGTTGCTGGGACCTCGAGGCAGGGGTGGGGAGACCTGGGCAGACCCTGCCCCAGAGCCTTTGGGGAGGACACGGCCCTGCCCACTCCTGAGTGTGGACTCTGGCCCCTAAAACTGTGAGAAAAGATATCTTGTTGTTTTAAGTCCCCCAGTTTGTGGTCATTCATTGTGGCAGCCACAGGAAATAGACACAATGTGTAATTTCATGTCAGGTAATGTTAAGAAAGGAAAGCAGAATGAGGGGCATCAGGAAAGTCCTTTGAGGGGACATCTGGGTAACAGGAGAGTGTGGGCCATGTGTGGACTGGAGAGGGGTGGTGGGCGTGCTCTGAGGAGTGGGACACCCAGGACAAGGCTCCTCCCGAAGAACCCTGGCTGGTTCTCCAGGGAGAGGCAGAAAGGCCTGGAGCCTGAGGGAGCTGGTGCAAGGCCTAGGGTGAGAGGGAGCTGGCTAGTGGGGGATGGTGAGGGGCAGGAGCAATGGACGGCAGGGAGGAGGGGGTGGGGGAGGGGGAGGAAGAATGATGGGAAGTGGGGGTGGGGATGATGGGGGAGGGGAGCAGATGGGGAGGAGGGGGTAAGGGTGAGGGGGTAGGTTGGGGTAGAGGTGAGGGGAGTGATGGGGGAAGGGAGGGGGTGATGGGGAAGGGTGCATGGGGGGGATGGTAAAAGAGACAGGCCAGCCAGACTGCAAGAGCTTCCAGGGGGAGAGATGGCCTTTTTTCAGAAAGCGGCCTCAGCCAGCCAAGGAAGGAGGTGTGGGTGGGACTAGAGTTAGAAGAAGGCTCAGCTTGCAGATGGGCATAGGTGCAGGAGGACCTTGGTGGGAGGGGCTGTGGTCCAAAGGAGAGAGAGGGTGCAGAGTCAAGGTCCCGTCCTGAGGTGGCAGGAAGGGACAGCCAGTATGGGGGATGACTGCAAGGAGCTTTGTTTCCTTGTTTGTATGTCTCTGTGGACGTTTTCATAGTGCACCTACTTTCACAAATACATAGATAACAAAAGCCAAATGGTTTTTCACTCTTTCAGCAAAATCGCAGGAGTCCAGAAGACTGTCCAGGAATGACACGCATCATGCAGTCAATACACTGACCTATGTTTCCATAGAAGAATAACTTACTCCCAGTGGCTAGCATAAATGTTTGCTGGAGACCAAGCACCAGGCAAAGAGCCAGACCCTGGGATCCTGGGGTCTCAATCCTGCTCCTAAGTGGGGGTACCTAACACCAGCCACGCCACAGGCCTTTAGAATCTAGCACAATTTGACGACCACTGATCAAGTCAACCACATGAGAACTCCAATATTTATCACATGTCAGATCTCTCAGTGCATCGTGGCAAGGTGCAGAAGCAGCATGGGGAATGCTGTGACCGGTGCAGAGCTGTAGATGTTTGCAGGGATGTAACGTTAATTTACAGGTTGCAGCAGAAAGAGTCTGATTTTCTAGCTGTGCCTTAGATGCTGTGGCTAGTATGAATTCATGCAAATATGAAGGGGAAACAATCGCTGTATTGTACATGATTAAATGCATTAACGAAATGCAGGCGCATCTGAATACTAATATTTTTACAACAGTTGGCCTTTGTGTCCCTGAATATGGTTATTTGTGATGCACAGAGAAGGCCGTTTGTGTCTTGAAAGTAGCTTCTCCCAAGACACAAGGAGCCAAGGGAGAAAGGAAAATCTGTGGCTCTGCAGCATTTGGGGTAAGGACAAGTGCAGTTTTAATGTGTCAATTAATACCAGCTTTACTCAAATTAAAGCCCAGTGCAGTTTTTATTTAGACTCTAACTCTGGAGCAGGGCAATTAGTACACAGTTTGAGAGGCCTTGAGCTGGCTCCACCAGTTGAAGCACTTGCAATACTCTATGATTGTTCCCATCCTTCAGGAAATTGCAAGAAACCTTCTTTAAAAATCCCCACCTACATCTAATGATGGAGAGATGATGCCAGAGAACTTAGGTGGGATATGCACTGGGGTGCCTGCCCCAGGCAGCTGGACCATGATTCTCTGAATGTAGCTTCTGTGTGGTCAGCTGCTTCTAGGGAACCTGAGTGACCGCCTCAGGTCTCCCTAAATTTCTCTCTCTAGCTGGCATGTTGTTCCCAAGGGCGGGGACCGTGACGGATTTGTCCCCTGCCTTCCCCAGGGCGCTGGCCAACACTGGGAGCTCAGTTTCACTCCAGATGCACTGCTGTTTCCTGGACTGTTGACTCAATGAGGAAACAGCAGAAACCGAATCCCACACTCGTCTTTGCTAGAACTTACTGCTGGCAGTGTAGCTGCTGTTTGTCATGTTCTCATCCTTAAGAGAGAGTCCCCTTCAATCCTGAAAGGCTCTGGACCCAGTGTCTAAAGAGCCCTGGCTCAGAAACGGGTTTGTTTGCATAATGGAATTCTTTCCAGCAATGTAGAGGTTCAGTAATATTCTAAATGTAACCAGTCAGCATGGCTCTGAGGTTCCAGATTAAAGAACTCAGCATTCCCGCCCTGCCTTTCACCAAGTCCAAAACCGAGCTTGGACACTGGATGCTGGGGCAACGGGCTCACGCTGCACACAGCCGTCGAGTAAGGCTGACCTCACAGGCTGTTAGGTCCACCTGAGCTCTCTTGGAGCTTGGAGTAAATCAGACCAGGAGGATGGCAGAGAAAGTACTGTGGTTGCAACGTGCCCAGGGTCCAGGCTCGCAAGGGCTAGTGGCCGGTAGGGCATCACCTAGCAGGGCCCTGGAGGCTGACCTTGACCTCCACCCGTCACTGCCCTGGCCCATGGCCCAGCTGCCCATGGTGTCTGTGGTTATGAGTGGGAGGGTGCAGTCACATGCTTGTCCTCGGTACCTTGGGGTCCCTTCCGCAGCACATGCTGGGACCTGGCATGCCAGGTATCTCCCTGGGGGCCACCCCTCCCATAAAGGCAGCTTTCGGGGACAGTCCAGGAGGGAAGAGTCCCTGCTGAGTGCTGACTGCATGTTCTGTGTGCATTACCAGCAACCTCACGAAGCTGGTGATTTCATGCGTCCTTTTACTCTGAGGAAACTCAGACATAGAAAAGTGATGCAAGAGTGGAGGAAGCGATGTTCATTCCAGGTCCCAAGCTGCTGGTCCACCTTCTGCAACCCTGAGGTCATCCTCAGCTCCAGACGCCTCACGTGGGCCTGCGCCAGCCCCACCTGGCTTTGACTCTCGCTAGGTTTTGCCTCTCGTGGTCACATGTAACTGCAGATAATTGATGGCTGAAACATTTTGGTTTAACAGACAGGGACTGAACAGGGGAGATGGAGCAACTTTCTGGAAAGCCAGTCCCCCACCTGCAGCAGAGCCCTGGCTGCACCCTCACGCCGAAGGGTGGGAGGGGCTACCTTGCCACCACCGCGCCCCACCCCCCCCCCACCACCACCCCGGCCCCCGTACCTCCTGCCCACAGAACTAGCTCGTCCCAATTCACTACATCCGCTGTCCTTGGCAGAATGTGTTAATGACTGTTAAACACCCCAAAAGGCTGAGCCAGGAATCCTGAAAAGCCCTTGAAATTCCGACAAAGAATCAACCATAATGTCAACCTTTTATGTAATGATGTAAAAGCTCTGAGTACAGTGACTTCATGCTTGTCGAGAAAACTGCCACGTACCTATCATTGTGCTATAACCAGAAAATGACACACATTCATACAAGATCATCTAGGATAAATGATGATGACAAATTGAATGCTGTTCTCTACTGAAATAGGACATTTTTACCTAGACCGTATATCATATGCTCTTTTCCGTCACCTCCATGGAAATCATCTTCCATCCCTAATTTTCATCAAAATCACGTGTGTGTATGTGTGCATGCATGCGCACACTCATGAGAAAAAATACACATGCCCAGGCACAGCCCGGAACCAAAAAGTTAGAATGCATAGGATGGCCCCCGATTCTGCTTAAAAAAACAAAACAAAACAAAACAAAAACAAAAAAACAGGCAGGGTGGAGTGGGCAGAGAGTTATTCATTCTCCAAATGACTAGGTCTGCCCTTTAACACAGCAGGGTACATGCTCCATGACACTCCTGGCCAAGCTCAAGTGCGCAGTAACTACGAGGGAAGCTCAGCCTCAAAGGTGCCGAAGGCCTTGAACCTGTGGTGCTCGGGCGTTTCCCACCCTCGGTGTTACTGGAGCCCCAGCTCTTGTCCAAGGTGGCACTGGTCTCCTCTCCTGGGATAGTGCTTGTCTACCTTGAGCCCAGGGCCTTTCCCAGCCTTGGGCTGACCTGGGTGGGTGGCTCTGTTCCCACCACGTGGGGAGCCGGGCTCGTGACATCCTGGGTCCAGTGGGGCGGTCAGCAGTCAGTGAGGGCATGGGCTTCATCCTCTGAGTTGGCGCCTTTATCCAATGGCCACAGGATCTCAGGTCAACGCGAATAGAAAGTATTTATGCGGTTCCTCAGAGCAGCCCTCAAACCGGATAACACATAATACAGAAATCACCCCTGTGAGCGCGAGTCACTCTATTAATTACATTTAACTACAAAATGAAAATCTTCCATGAACACCATGGAAGCCATAGTGGCTTCTTTTCACCACAATTCACTTAATGTTTTTTCCTATGAGGAGAACCTGAAACATAAGACCTGAGGGATACCCAAGTGTAATTTCATCAGGGAAGTTTAATCAAATTTCATATTCATGGCCGATCAGATCTTTAAGGAGACTGGAAACCATAAAAATGTTCATCACTCAGCTAATTAGAGGGTTTGCCAAGAAGTAAACTTTAAAAATGTGCGGTGGTGGCTCAGCTCACCACCAATCACCTCGGTCGGTTTATTTTATTTATACACATCATTCCCAGACTTGGGACCAGAAAGAGAGCAAAAATGAGGGGTGGGATTTCATTTATCTAGACATCTCTGGAAGCTTTTGTTTGGGCTGCTGAGACACTAAGGGGGGACAAGGAATGATTGTGTATCAGCCCATGTTCCACTGAGGGCAGGGGGACTTTTGCCCAGAGAACAGGGGCACCGTCCCAGAATGAAGGGCTGTAGAGAGCACTTAGGTCACTTTAGACCCTCCTGCCAAGAGGCCACCTCTATCCACAGCCTTCCAGGCCCACCTGCTGGAGGCTGTGGGTTCCTCACCAGTGGCCTCCTGGGAAGGGCAGGGCTGTCACACAGGAGGAAGCCCCACGGTTCCAACAGACTCTCCCGCCCTGTGCCCTGTGCCGAGGTCCCAAACCCTGAACACGATGCTGCCTAGACTCTGAACCCACAGCTCTCATGTTGCCAGTGACTTCTAAAAATATCCCACTGAAGGGCTTTAGTATTTATAATATACGTGCTTTCCCCCCTCACATGACATCCGTCAGGTATTTTGATAGAAAATAACACGTTTACTCATTTTATGGGATCAGACTCATTGTTTTTACCTACATTTTAACCTGGGTGTTAAAAATAGCTGTTTTTGGTGGCATATCTAATTCGGTCTACAGACCAGACTATAATTTTAGTTGAGTGTCTTAAGTTCCCATGAAATTACAGAAAAAAAAAAAAAGCCACCCCCAAACCGAAGTCACAACTGAGCTGATGTGCGAGGTCTGCCCCCATCACGGATTTTCTCCTGGCTCAAAGTCACGGATTGCCACGTTACTGTCCCCACCCCCTCCTCCTGGTGGGTCTGACACACACAGTGCACCCGGACGCAATCTCCTGTGACACCCCGTGGGAGCCCCGAATCTTCCCCTGGTTCTCCTTTACAGTGTAGACGATTGTCCAAGAAGTGTTGGGGTCATACAGTCAACGTCCAAGCTGCTGGCACCAGGACTCCTAGAAGCTCAGGCCATGGTCAGGAGCCCCACCAAGGTCATGGGGACCCGCCGTCTCAGCCTTTATCTTCCACGTTCCCTGTCGTAAAGTCCTGTGGTGCCCAAGGCAGCAGTCACCCAGAGATAGAGCCCGCAGTGACCCTGCAGGAAGGGCTCTGCCTGGGGCGGTCGCCGTCCAGAGCCAGGCTCTGGGGACCTTGAGTACTTTGGTCTGAACACAGAAAAGGCAGAGTTCAGAGCAGCTGAGAGCTCTATGGTCAGGCCCATTGAGGATTTTCGCCTAAAGTGATTTGCAATCTGGTTTCCCAGCCTACTGTCCCTTTAGGATGTATCATCCAAAAATATACTCATAGGAGTTCCCGTCGTGGCGCAGTGGTTAATGAATCCAACTAGGAACCATGAGGTGGCGGGTTCGGTCCCTGCCCTTGCTCAGTGGGTTAATGATCCGGCGTTGCCGTGAGCTGTGGTGTAGGTTGCAGACGCGGCTCGGATCCCGCGTTGCTGTGGCTCTGGCGTAGGCTGGTGGCTACAGCTCCGATTCAACCCCTAGCCTGGGAACCTCCATATGCCGCGGGAGCGGCCCAAGAAATAGCAACAACAAAAAAGACAAAAGACAAAAACAAAACAAAACAAACAAAACAAACAAACAAACAAAAAATATACCCATAGACCCAAAGGCACCAAAACACACTGCTTTCACAACCGTTTGGATGAAGCCTTCATTTCTGACTTAAAGCAGCTGCATGGAATAGAGGAAAGGAACTATCACTGTGGAATCTGCAAAACAGAGCAAATTGTTAGTTATTTGATCTTCAATTTGCTGTTTTTCGACTAATGCTTTCTTTCATACTTCCATATTTTCTCCATCAAATACTATCTTACAGATTATTGAGACCATCAAAGCCATGGTACAATGTAGATTCACACAATTGATGCCGTTTCAGGCCCTCTCTCACTGAGACAAGTGGATGGGACAAGGTCAAGTCCTTTGGGGCAGGTGAGAAGGAGAGAAGAAATCTGAAGTCACATGCTGTTCTTTAGGGTCAAGGGCACCTTAATGGATATACAGAGATGCTTGTAAGAACTGCAGAAAAGTTGTCCAAAGCTCCAGCCCACTGTAGAAGAGATCCCATTTCCAAGACAAAAAACAAAAAACACCAAAAAAATAAGAGAAGGTGATTCGGTTTCCTAAAGCCCAGAAAAAAACAGGCAGAAGTTCAGATCTCGAAACTGAAACAGACAACACTGAAGAGAATAGATTCTCCACTGGCTTCTGCTGGTGGGAAGATGCTTTGGACCCGCTGTCGCAGGATTTTCACCAGAGGTGGCTTTGCGGACCAGCGGTAACTGCGCATAGCCTCCTGTCCACCCTCGCCTGCCCATCCGCTCGTCCCCTCCCAACCCATCAGTGACTACCCAGGACCTCAGCCTCCTTCTGCGGATTCCAGGGAAGCCATGGAAAAAGAAGGCAGATGTTGTTTCTTCTGATAGACCTGAGTCCTGGCCAGATTCTCATTTTGGGTTGATGGTATGAAAAGGGTCACATTTCCAGGTTACTTTCCTCGAAGTGAGGTTCTTAATGCAGGGCATGCTGCTATGTTATCCCACAAAAGAAGGTCTTGTCCCCTCTCATGTGACACAAGGAGGCACCTGCTTGACTGTGGACTGTCAGCTCCTTCCATGGCACCCCACTGGCTGCCAGGCATGTGGTCTGCTGGGCTGGGATTAAACCCCAGTCTGGCATCCTTTCTCCCTGAAATGGCCTTTGGAGGAAGCCAGGAGTTGGCTGCAGAGAGTGGCCTGCGGGCTCTGTCTATTCACAGTCGGGCTGGGGACAAGGGCTTGTGCCCAAGTGCTCAGCTCCTGTCCTCAAGGGGCTGCCTTCAACCAGGATGCGAGCCTGGGGCCTTGGACAGAACCTCAAGTTAAAATGACGGGGACAGGCATGTGGTGCAGAGGGGTGAAGGGCAAAAGGAAGCGCTTCTTACGAGCACATGGCTCCCTGGGCCACCCCCCTGAGCAGGGTGGCACCTGAAAGTCTCTGCTGTGTCCTGGCTGCTCTCTGCAGAGGAACTGACCCGGGGAGCCTGGAATTTGCCAGTGTGGGCCTGTGCTAAGAGCCCCCTCCTTTTCAGTGGAATGCTTCTACCCCTGGCACGCTGGCCTGAGGTCACCATGGAGGGCAAAGAAACAAAAAGGCCCATGGTTGTGGCCTGCGGGTTTGCTGGGGCAGAAATTCAGCATCTATGAGAGGCATGCGGCCGCCCGCAGGCTCTGCGCAGAGCTTTCTTTAAAACCTCTCCACAAATAGGTCCTACCCACCCGCCCATCACACACGAATGCCTCCTTTGTGTCCCCAGAACATAGAGTTTGTATTTGCTCTAAATAACTCACCCCTCAAACCCTCCCACAGTGGGATGGGGTCCTGGGCAAGGCAGCCCCGTGCAGAGCCAGAGCAGGTGCAGGACGGGCTGTGCATCTGCCTCGCGGGGCTGCATTTCTCCCCGGCACCACCGTGGTGACAGGCCACACGCCTGGCCTCCCCTACACGTTGGTGTCAGGATAGTGAGATTCCAAAGCCAGCCCAACATTCTCATGGCTTTGCTGCTCCTGCAGCCCCTGATTCTCAGAGAAACTTGCTGCAGACCCAGAGAGGCCACAGGGCTCCCAGAAAAAGTGGCATCCCAGGTACCACATCTCAGGTACCACATCCCAGGTACTACATCTCAGGTGCCACTGCAAATTGCTTTTCAGTGGGGAGTAAATAGGCTGAAAAATGTGCGCCTACCTCTAAGCCAGTTTTACACAGTGGTGCTCAACACGCTGGAGGAGGAAAGCTGAATTTGGGCTGCAGGACCAGAGCCTGTGAGTCAGAACCCATAGACTTCGGTTCTTGGTTCTACGCCAACCATGTGCCCTTGAACATGTGATTCAATCTCTTAATGCCTTGGGTGCCTCATCTGCAAGACTGAGCAAATATGAGGAGTTCCTTTATGTCATTGTTCTGCTGAGCACTGGAGGTGCATGTAATAAGACGCTCTTAAGTGGGGCACACAGTGAATGCTAAGTGGGGGCTTTTGCTATGGTTGCTGTTATTCTGACGTTTATAAAACTAGTCTGGGAATACCTTGCGTAAGATCCCACACATTTCCCATCCACCCATCAACCCACCTATCCAGCCATAAGTTCATCTACCCACTCATTCACCCATCTACCCACCTACCCACCCATTCATCTATCCACCCAGCCATCCACTCACCCATTCATGCTTTTGCCCACCCATCCACCTAGCCACCCATCCATCTATCCATCCACCCACCCATCTATCAATCCACCCACCCATCCACCTACCCACCAACACATCAGCCCACCCATCCATACCTCTATCCATTTACCCAGCCGACACTCACTTCATACCTACGTGGGAAGAATTCTAAGAATGGGCCCCCAGAATTCAGCCCTGTACAATGCCCACCTCTCTGAGTGTGAGGAACCTGTGAATATGATGAAGTATCATTGGTACCTCATCATATTCATGGTTATGTTCTGTCTCATGGCAAAAGGGACGTCAACTGGGGAGGTTTAACCAACCACAGGGGCCTCTAGAAGGCAGAGTTTTCTCCAACTGGCAGCAGAAGCCAAGGTCAGGGAGATTGTCATCCATGTGGGGGAAGGATGCGGGCACCGTTGTTTCAAAAACAGGACTCCATGCAGGGCCTGGAGGGTGGTCTCTAGGACCTGAGGTGACCCTGGCTGAGCCCCAGAATGGCTCAGAATTGAATTCTGCCAACAACCTGTGTGAGCCTAGAGGTGGATCTCCCTGGAGCCTCCAGGTAAGGGCCCGGCCTGGCTGACACCTTGATGTGGGTGCAGAAAACTGGGAGGCCTGCCCAGACTTCTTACCACTGACTAGGGCTCATGGGTAGGCTTGGTTTCAAGCTGCTAAATGTGTGGTAATTGGTTCCACAGTCACAGAAGTGAGCACATACCCACTGTGTGTCTGGGGAGGACGTGGGGTAGATGGTGGACACACAGACACAGTCCTGCCGCATCCGCCTCCCCCCCACCCCCCGCCACCCCTGGCCTGCAGACAGGAGGATGGAAATGAAAAGAAGAGCCCACAATCCTCACATGTAGTTCTGCAGGAAGGAAGGATGTCCCTAGGGGCCTCAGCTGGGAAGCTTCCCGTCCCTGGGGCGGGAAGGGGTTTGCCCAATGGGAGGGGCTGGGGCTCCAGGGAGAGAGCCGATCCAGGGCTGGATGCTGGTGCGAGCAGGGCGGGTGCGGGCTCACTGGGGGCTGAAGGTCATGTGAAGTGTGCATTTGCTTTTATTGAGCTCCATGGGGTCCAGCAGCACCACAGAGTGAAAGGGAATGTGAGGGTCTGGGTAGGCAGGGCTGGGGGACAAGAGTGAGTCTCTACCCACCATTTGGATAGGCCTCCAGATGAGTGGCCCTTCGCATACTTTATCCTAAAAGCACGAGATGCCACAGAGGGGCTTTTTAAATCCAGAAGCAGAATACTCCAATTTACATTTACAGAAAGTTCTGCTGAGAAGAAGGGGTGCCAGGGACCAGCAGAAAGGCTTGGGCTGGGGTCAGCATGACAGGGCTGCAGGTCCCATGAGGCTTCGAAGAACAGCAGCAGCATCACCTGGGAACCTGCCAGAAGTGCACATCCCCTGGGGGCTGGACAGTGGCCTGTGTGTCAGACCCACTGACAGGGACCTCGCGGCCAGGCAGTGGCCGGTGTGTTAACAGCTGTCTTGGGAACTTGGGTCACAGGGCACCTCGAGTTCTAGAAGCTGCACCAGCATGTGACAGGTGCCCAGAAATGTCTGCTGGGTAAAGGGAGCCCATGAGGGCTGGGACAGTGGCCCCCCGTCTTGGCTGCACATTAATAATTGGGGTGCTTTCACAGCCTCCACCCCCCAGATCAATTGCTCAGAAATCTGGGGCAGGCTGGGGGTGGGACAGAAGCCCAGGGCCACAGTTAGCAGGAGAGAGAGCGGCAGTGTGCTTGTGGAGGGAGCCTTGGAGAAGGGGCCCCTGATCAGCCTGGAGTTTCCTCACTGGAAGATTTCAGGAAAGACAATCACGCCCAGAGACAGTGGGCAGCGAGGAGGAAGCGGCACCTGTGGGTGCCCTTCGCTGCCCCGAGCCCCATCCTGGGTGCTCCCGGGCTCCTTTAGGGCTCCAAAGGCAGAGCTGAGTAAGCCTGACAGAGACTGTAGGGCCTGCAAGACCTGAAACATTAACCACTTGCCCCTTTACAAGAAACGTGTGTTGACCTCTGTGAGCTATGAAGCAGGTTTAAGCTCCAAGAACAAGAGTAACTAGTCAGTGCAGGCTTAACAGGATGCAGACCTGATGGTCAGTGCAACACAACCGCAGGAGAAGCAGAGTTTTGAGGGCTGACAGGGATTACATAACTCATTTTTGTACCTACAGTGCTTTGTGGCTTTGAAGCTCTGTGGCTTGACATGTAAGGTAGTTTTCAAAAACACATTTAGTTTTCATTTCATGAATGAGATTAATGAGAATTGTTTTCAAATGAGAAGATGGGTCTATCTGCTGGCCTAAAGGGAGGCAGCCCTTTGGGATAATTTACACTTAGTTGACACCCCAGGTCATTCAAGAACCTCTGGCAAGGACCCAGGGGCTGAGAAGCAAGAACCCCAACTCAGAAGGTAACTGTGAATAGAGCGAAGAGCTTGGTGTAATCTGAATGGACCGGGTGGGAGATGAGAGCTGTTTCTTAGACAAAGAAACTCTCAAAGCAGGCAGGAGCATGAACAGGTAATGGGAAGTGCTATTCTTCATCATTAAGGAGCCAGAGCCAAAAAAAAAGGCCAGAAGGAAACTTGCAGGTGAACTGGCAGCACCTTCATAGCCACCAAATAAAGGCCTCACATGACACTTCCGTACCCAGAACTTCTGATGTCTGAGAACACCTGTCACTCACAATCTTTTGTCTGCACGTGTACAAACTGCTCTTGCACTTGACTTTCACTCTTAGAACAGGCAAGAGCGCTGATCACTGAGGAGTTTATTTGTTTATGCAAAATTACTTATAAAGGATAAAAACCAGTTGCCTATATGGATATGCATCCATCCCACCCTTCACAATTGTCCTGAACATTATTCGGGATTCAACTTTAGAATTTTCTCTGATTATCTTTCTTTCTTCTTCTCTTTCAATTCTGAGGTTTGCTTGCTAAATAATCAGATGATCTAAGATTGTTTCTTTTGGAAGAATGACCAATGAAAGACTTGCAGAAAGCCGAACATTAGTGCAACAGACCCCACATTATTTACTGGTTATCTATTTGTAATCAGTAAATAATGTGAAATTTCTACTAACCATGGCACTACAACAACCAAGTCAGCCTGCAGATGCAAAGACACAAAAATGCTGCGAGTTCACAACCAAACAGACAGGATTGTCATTTTCTGTGACCATTTCTGGAATTTCTTTTGAATATGAATAGCCAATATTTACCTGCAATTGTCAGGAATTAAAGAGAGGAAGAGAGGTACATGTGCAGAAAGTGATGTGTTTTCTTATTCTTTCAGCCAAAGGCACATGTTCTAGAAACCTCAGTCCTTGGAGAAGTTCTGACATTTGACATGGGTTGCTTTGCTTGGGTATTTGCTGTCATTAACGAAAAGGATCCACGACCACCCAGCTTTGACTGGCGTCTCTCCTCTAAGCTGAGAGAGAACCCCATGTTTAACCCACACACTGCTAAAAACATTTACACCATTTTATGAGTATTCAGAGAATGAGAACGCTTTCACCGTTTACCTGGGAAAACTTGCAACAGTCACCTTTGATATTGACTCTTTTTGTGGGACCCGCATAGTCCATAGCTCACAAGGTAACAAATGATCGATCCGTTTGCTGTGGGGCATTTTCCTAAACGAGGGTGTTATTTTTAGACCTTTCTTGGGCACAGTGGCAGATAGATATGTCCCGCAGCACTTTCTGTCCCTGGAAGCCGCAGGAACAATGGTGTCAAATGTCTAGCGGCAGGACAGGACTCTTCACACAATGTCTGCTTTTCACACAAGCGGCCTCCCAGCACTGAGAAAGTGCCCACACAGTGCCAGTCCCGTACCAGCCAGTGTTAGCCACTGCTCTTTTTTAAGGATAAAAATAACTTGACATCTCTGCAAGTGAAGAAATATTCAGTGAAATACTTAAAAAACCCTCGGGCCATAAAACATGATTTTTTTTTCAGATTAAGAAAAGGCAACATAACAATTAGATAGATGGCAATACAGGAAACATTCCAAGATATCAGTTATAAAAATGGTGTCAGGTAAATTCTCTCTATCTGCTGCTTTTACTGTTCCAAGATATATATTGTTTTAGTAAAGAGCATGCTAATATTTTAATGGTTTTTCGGTTTATTTTCTATTTCAGAGATTGTTTTGGGACAATTTATCATGATCATATAATCAGACACCATTTCCACTTTATAAGGTTTCTGACTGAAGAAATGAAAAATATTCCTTATTTACTCATGCAGTGGAGGTAGATATGTTAAAAGACTGATTTGTAAAATTTCTAACCGAATCACAATGGGTGCTTATAATAATCCACTTTTGTGTTTATTGCATGAACATCAATTAAACTGATAATTTCACAAGGAAATGATCGTATGTAGAAAGTCAACATTTCAATATCATGAAAATAAATGCACACACACGTATGGATGTGTGAGTATTACAGTTCTGCAAAGTTAAAAACCTGATCTTAAATCTCACTGTAACAGTTTGAATTTTTATCAGAGAGATAATTTGGCACAGTTAGTCCTGGGCTATTCCAAGGGGTTGTGGGTCCTGAGGAACCTGAGGGGCATGATGGAACCTGCCAAGGGCTGGAGCTGGCCTCTCACCCCTGCTGGAGGTGGTCTTGGCCTGGCCCAGGCCTGGGATCCCAGGCAGCATTGCTTACAGCAGGTCTGGAGTGGGTTCCAAAGGTCCTTCTGGCCTGAATTTCTACAAATGTCCAAATGCAGCACATGATGTGCATCCTTAGAAAGCAGTGATTGGGGACAAAGCTTTTTTTTTTTTTTTTTAGGGCTGCACCTGCAGCATATAAAGGTTTCCAGGCTAGGGGTCAAATCAGAGCTGCAGCTGCTGGTCTACACCACAGCTCACAGAAACGCCGAATCCTTAACCCACTGATCGAGGCCAGGGATCGAACCTGTGTCCTCATGGATTCGTTTCCACTGAGCCACAATAGGAACTCTGGGAACAAAGCTTTTAATCCCTATGGCTACTCTGTAACGCATGGGCACGGCTTGTGTTGAGATGTGAGGACTATTATTTATCTGAACACTTCCCTAGAGGATTCGGAGTGGAGTGAAGGGATGGAGATGCCATGGAGGCTGACGTGTCCACATTTGTCTCAGCCCCTGATTCACGGGGACCGCCCTTACACCCAAGCATTGGGGGCGAGAATCTCATGTGCCAACCAGCCCAGCTCCCAAGGTCTCCCAGCTCCATCCTGTCCCAGCAACCACACGTGACCTTTCTAAACCCTAACACCTGCTCTGGACTTAGCAGCCTGCTCACAACAAGTGTGTCCCTACCTCTGAATCTGACTGCTGCTTTTGACCTCCTCCCCTGCAAATCCCACATTCTTCAGGAGGTGAGTCCACTCCCTGGATGCTGGCAGCCCGGGCTGATATTTATTTATTTATTTATTTACTTTTTTAGGGCCACACCTGCGGCATGTGGAGGTTCCCAGGCTGGGGGTCTATTCGGAGCTATAGCCACAACACCAGATTCAAGCCACATCTGTGACCTACACCACAGCTCACGGCAATGCTGGATCCTCAACCCACTCAGCGAGGCCAGGGATCGAACCTGCAACCTTATGGTTGGATTCATTTCCCACTGCGCCATGATGGGAACTCCCCAGGCTGACCTTTAAATGCTGACTTTGCTGGCTATGCCAACCAGTCTCAAGTCGAGGTGACTGAAGGGTTTTAGGGTGCGCACCTTGTCTACCTGCCCATGATGGCCTCAGGACCTGCTGCCTACCCAGGGCCCTGCAGAAGCTGCGGGACCACTGCCTTCCTGAGCTGGGCTGATGTCCAGGCACACGGGTGGCTGGAGGATGCAGGGAGGAAGGAAGGTCTTGGGTGGTGGTCCTGAGTCACTTGACATCACATGGGCTGGGCCGCTGCCAGAGGGCCTTAGGAAAGGTAGGTTTGGGAGCTGAGGCTGAGGGCCATCACGGCACCCCCATGCCTGGGATGTGCTGCTCCTCCAGGCTTCTTAGCTCCTCCAGGATGAGGCACAGTGAGCCGTGCCCAGGACCCTTGGCGTTTGCTCACTGCTGACGGGCCAGAGACCAAACTAAAATTGCATTCAAACTCCCCTCTCTATGGAACCCCAATTGGCAGGTCCACCTTGCACCTGTGCAACCCAGCAGTGCAGCCCCCAACCCACTGGCCCCTGCCTACCGGCCCCAGCTGCCCTGGGGAGACACCTGGCAACAGTCAGGCTGGTCTGCATTCCAGGGTCAGCTCGGAGGCTGTGTCCCCTTGCTCAGGACAGTCCCAGGTTGCGCCCACCTCCCCATCAGCCTGCAGCACCCCAGGTCCTTGTTATTTATACCTGAGGGCACCCGGGGACTATCTGCTGTGTGAATAGACAAAATCAGATCTGAAACCCGAAAATCAAGTTCAACCTAACTTAGAAGAGAAACATTAGTTTACAACATTAGTTGTAATTTTCTTTTTAAATAAATTTACTTCTAGGAAGTGGAAATATCTATTTCCTTAACAACAATGGTTAAGGATGGTGGTAGTGTTCTTGGTTACTGTTGTCAGTGTGTGTGTGTGTGTGTGTGTGTGTAATGTGCCCATATGCATCCATGGTTAAAGACTGCCCTTTTTAACAGGATACCTCCAGATATGCTGAGAAATGGATGAATATGATCTTGATCTACCATGATCGAGATTTACTTTCTAAGTAATCAGGTCCTGTGTCTGGAGTTAATCTGATTCTTTCCCCTTAATACTCCCATTAGAAACACTGCATTGGCTGGACAACAATGATGACAATGGGTAACAAAGCAGCCTTTGAGAGCATCAAATAGGTAGAAGGCACTGCCCTGGCCCCTCTAATCTCCATGTAAATATTACAGACACTGACAATGCAACTCTGATTACTGAATTCATTGATCAGTTTCAACAATATCTGACTAAAGCAAATCAGCAGATTTGCTTGAGAACAGCCACCGGCAGAGACATTTAAATGACAGGTTTCCTAAGGAAAGCACCTTTGTCACCGCAGTCGACCTCCAGAGTCAATTCTGGAAACCAGATTAGGATGTTACTGGCAGGGGCTGGGATCGTTGGGATAAACCATCCCCAAATCCCACACTATTCAGTACATTTCACCTTCTGTAGCAAAGCCAATTTCAAAGTTTAAAAATTACTATTATGAGTTTAATCTCTTTTTCTTTTTATTAGAAAAAGTGCTAGTTAACAGTGAAATTGCTTGAATAACAGCAAGTAGGCAACACAAAGGAAAAAGGAGAACCACTCCCAGCCCCCAAGGGCAAGAAATAAAAGCAACCTCTCTAAATCACTAAGAGCATATGGGGCAGTAAGCACTGTTTGAAAAATTCAGCCGTGAACTTGTAGTGTGGGTCGGTGGCCAGCCCGTAAGTGGTCTGACATTTGTGTTAGGGGGATGCAGGGGGGAGAGGGTTTCATGGATGTAAACTAATAACTGAGGATACAAGATACTTAATGATTTACACATTCAAACTGCTAGACCTCACTGCAAGTTAACTATACATGATAATGTGTGTGTGTGTGTGTGCATGCACACGTGCACGCGTGCGGGCGCGAGTCTGTTAACCATCATGCTCTGTAGTGGTAACATGAAAACCCAGGTCCCTTCATGTCTTAGGAACGTGGGAGATGTTTGCCAGGGAGGCTGGCATTACAGCTTTTTGGGGACATTCACAGAAATGGAAACTTACTTCCGCACAGGCAAAGAGGCAATTCTGTTAGAGCACTTTAGCTCACTGGCCCCTTTCTGCCATGAATTTAAGTGCATCCTGGTGCACAGACGACTCAGGACGAAGGTCAGAGGAGCACGAGCTGGGCCTGGAGAGCAGGTCACCCCATCAAACCCTTGCCTTTGCGTCCTCCCTAACACCCAGCCATCCTCAGTGTAAGGAATCTGAGCAGAGTGGCTATGGGGCTGGAGCAGACCCTCCACACATGCCCGGGAAGGCTGGGGGCCACAGACCACTGTCCCCCAAGACTTTCAGTGACATTGGTCTTATTCCAGGGCCCCTTCCAGATGGGGGGCCTATTTTTAGCACTCCTGCCCTCCCTTCTGTTTAGGGAGAGGCAGCTTCTGGAAGGTGGAGGGAGGGTTGTTTTAGTGTAGGTGAGTGTGGGCTTGAGGAAATTAAATTGGAAAGTGGGCAAGGGTTTGAGTGATGATAACCCAGTGACTGTAACGGTTTGGGAGGCAGGAAAAGAAATCTCCAATGCAATGAAATACCAAGGGTCTCCCATAATCTAGCTGCCTGCATGCCTGACCATGCCACGGATCTAGTGAATCAAGCACTAGAGTGGATTCCAACTCCGGGGGATGGTGTTTATCACCCCAATGCAAAGAACAGACAGAAAATGTAAGTCTAAACAAATAGCTTTGCTCCCCGGAGCTCAACAAAACAGGCAAAATACTGTCACCCTGGCCGGCATCTGCCCAAAAAAGCCCTGACCCCCAGGGTCCTGGCAGTGCCACTTGCAGTGGCCAGGGTGTGAAAGCAATGCACACGTCCAGCAGCCGATGGCTGGACAAAGACGACGTGGACCTTCCGTATGAAGGAATGAAGTGCTGACAGACTACAACACGGGTGGACCGAAAGCACTGTAGTCAGTCAGAGACGCTAGCCACTGAGGGCCACGTGTGACTGTGGAACCAGAACATACGTTGGTGGCTGGCGGGAGCTGGAGGTGGGTGGGCTTGGGGTGGATGGAGCAGCACTAACGGTGGGATAAGTTTTCCTGTTGGGGTGAAAAAAATGCTCTAAAATTAGATTATAGTGAGGGCCACACAACTCTGAAAATACTAAAAGCCATGAATTTGTACACTTAGGACCAGTGAACTTTATAGGGTGTAAATCATATTTCAATAAAGCTGTGATCAAGGAAGGCTTCATTTTGTTGTTTTGTTGCTTCACTGGAAGTTTTCAACCAAGCAGAAGTCAAAAGGTGGGGATATATAGGACCCTATTTTTAAGGCAGTTGGGAGAAGCAAAGACGTGTTTAATTCCCAATGCCATAGAATTAATCGGTGATCATGTACCTATCAGAGCATCACCATTAACACTGCATGTTTTAACGTTCTAGAAGAATTAGATCTATCACTCCTTAGAGGAAAATTCCGTGCAAAAATCGAAATTATAGTGCTAATGAAAACAATTAGCTGAAAAGCTAGAAGTCTAAACATTCATTTCCTAAAATGTGACCATGAAGAAATGTCGGTAAGAAATATGCCAGCCGTTAAGTTCAGAATTAAAGACCTTCTCTTCTCCTTTGAGAGCCTCTAACTCTGCACTTGCACAAGTGCTCCTTCTATTCATATAAATTCCCCAGGGGACTTGGTCCCTGGATAAGATGCTGATGGAAGCCACACCCTAGGCTCCTCCAACTGCTTCACAGCTTCGTTCACCTGGAAGAGTCCTTTGTTCTTCCCACCTCCACAGAGTCTGGGAAGATACAGTGGCAAAGAAGAGACAGGAACAGTATCCTGGGAAACTGTCTGGTTCACGTTTAAGGAAGTGAGGGTGCAATACCGGGGAGAAGAAGGAAAGGGGGAAAAGGGACCTTCATCCTTATGCGTGCCTGCGTGAGGTCTCTCACTTATATCTGACTCCATCTCCCCATCACTGGACCATAGGCATCATGATCCCCATTTTACAGCTGTGAATACCGAGCCTCAAGGGAGCAAAACAAAACCCACACACACGTTAAGCAGTAGAGTCAGGATTTGAAGCTGGCTCAAAAGTCATGTCCACGAAGGCGGGTTTTCTGTTTTGTTCACTGCTGCCGTTATGCGCTGAGACCACGCCTGGTGCACAGACATGGCTCAATAAACATCTGCACAGAGTTCCCACTGTGGCACAGTACGCTAAGGATCTGGCATTGCCGCAGCTGTGCTGCAAGTCGAAGCTGTGGCTTGGATTTGATCCCTGGCCTGGGAACTTCCATATACTGTGGGTGAGGCTGAAAAATGCAGAACGAGCAATTCTTACTTCAAAATAATAAAGCAGCCCCTGTACTATGTGTTACGAAGCTGAAGACTGTGGTGAGAGTGCAGTAGTCTGGCCTCTGTTCAAACCCTAAGCAATGGCTTCGATTTCTGTCTCCTGAAGTTCCTACAAGTTTACAGGAAAAGCCATCTGAGGCGGCTCTAACGGGGCCTGGGATGTAAGAAAGGTACTGTTGCTGGTTACCTAGCGACCAAAGGAGCCCGTTCGTGTAGCCATGGAAACAAGGGCTCTTTTACTCTTTTGCTAACTACCGGGTTTGTCATTGTTGATGTTCTTAGTGGAGTAACAGCAACAACAACAGGTTTTCACTGAGCAACCATCTCCCTATCTTCCTGCTGCTCCCTGAGCTCCAGAAGTTACACGTCCTAGGAGTTCCTGTTGTGGCTCAGCAGAAACGAATCCAACTAGTATCCATGAGGATGCGGGTTGGATCCCTGGCCTTGCTCAGTGGGTTAAGGATCCAGCGTTGCCATGAGCTGTGGTGTAGGATGCAGTTGTGGCTCAGATCCCTTGTTGCTGTGGCTGTGGCGTAGGCCGGCAGCTGTAGCTCTGATCTGACCCCTAGCCTGGGAACTTCCACATGCTGTGGGTGCAGCCCTAAAAAGACAAAAATAAGAATTAAAAAATAAAGAACCGACACGTCCTAAAGTCACCATCGTTCCAAGGAGACATTTCCAGACCTGTGAGTTCCTGACTCATGGAGACGGATCTGGCAGAGAACACTCTCCCACCTCAAGGACTGCACTGCACAGAGGAGCATTTGCAAAAATTAGAGAGACTTTAAAAGTGTAGCTATTTTTAAAATGATTCTGAAGATACTAGGTAGGGTCTGAAACACAAAAATTACATTCTCTTTACATTAAATGTCAACCTCCAGATGGTCCCCTCTCTGAGCTTTGCTGGAGCCCAGCAGCTGCTGTTGTTTTAGTGTCTGTTCACAAGCAGCCTTCTTGGTCCTGGACCCCAGCTCCTCTAGAACTTAAAGCTCGTATTTGAATGGCTTAGAAATTCCCACCTGTGAAGAATTTACACGAGTTTTACATAGCATTTCAAGGGCCAGCTCTGAGTCAAAGTGCCAGGTGTCTAAACCTTTAAAGAGCAAACGTGGAAGACTATGGGATTTGGCAAAAGGGCCTCTGGGGCCAGGTCACACCCTTTACTGCAGAGGGCCTGAGCACCCCTGTCTCTGACATCAAGGTCAGAATCAGACCTATGCCCCCACTCCCTCCTGGGAGGGAAAGGTCTCATTTTATTCTCCTGCTGCCCGAGCCCAGCTTCCCACCCTCCATAATTTCAGGTGTTTATGTCTTCAATTCAGTGTCAGTGAAGGTGAGTGAGAATGATGCTGAGGACTCAACAGCATCCCCCAAACCACAAGGCAGACCCCCAGGGACCAGAAGAGCAAGGATGGGAAATGAGGCCAAGAAAGGAGTCCTGGTGGGGTCCCCAAACCCTCCATTCCACAGAAGGGGTTCCCAGTCCCTTTTACAGGCTCCCCAAAGCCCAGTCTTGGAAGACAGCTCTCCTCCTCATTTCCTGAAAGGGCACAGCCCTTTCCTCTTCCTGCAAACAGCTTCCGGCAAGGAAACTATCAGGAAGATGCTGCCAAGGACACTCCCTGGGCACAGCTGTCATTGAGCTTCTTCATAGATGAGTGGTCCCAGGTTCCCACCCTGAGTCTGCAGCCAGGCAGGGACCCCCCACCCCCGCCTGACTCGGAGGTGGTACTACCCCCTCTCCCTCCTTCTGTCCTGTCCTTCGTGTGCATGACTGACTGTGGGAGACACTGAGTGTGTTTATGTTAATGAGGGTAAGTGTGTGAGTCTGATTCCACTTCTCTGTGGACGGAGCTGCATTTGTGTTCAGAAGGACAGATGCCACTTGCCAGGATCCTGCTAGAGACCATAAAGCATCAGGGCAGCGGCCACATTGAGTTATCCCCTGTAGGGAGGCACTTGGCACCCTGCCCCCCACTGTGACAAATCATATGTTCATACAGGTCCCATAACTTCATACAGTCATGGGACCTCTGGTTTTAACACTGGTCTATAGCTTCTTTGGTTCTTAAAAAGATTCCAGAAAAAGAGAAAAAAAATTGACTTTTTTTTTTTTTTAAAAAGGAACTTAAATACAATATGTCAGCTAGATGTAATTTTCAAATTAATTAAGATGGCATATAAAATTCAACTATCTAGATGGGGTCCCTGCTGTCAGACAGATAGGAATGAAGGTAGAGGAGAGCCTTCCTGTGTAAATTTTATATCATTTGAAAAATGATCATATTGTAGCTCTGAAATAAAAATGGCCTGGATGCAAAAAGTCTAGTAAGAAAACATTCCAATTTTCATGCACCTAAATTATACCAGTTTACTTAGTGTTCACATGCAGGCAGATGAAGTGAACACCTCTCACTGCCTTTTCCCCCCTCTAATGACAACATTGTACCTGCCAGCACTGTGTCACACCCAGGGCCCATTTTAAAAGCCCATCTGCTACCATCACCACAGCTCAGGGACCATGAGGTCACCTGCAGGATCCGCTGTGGGGCTGTGTCAGACCCCTGGGTTGGTGACACAGGATATGGAGCCTGGGCTGAACCAAGGGCCGGATTTTCACTTAATCCTTTCAGTGCCGAGAGGCAGGGGCTAGGAGAGGCCTACTGGCCCTGTCTCCTCCATGGGGAGCATCCTCAGGTTTCCGGGGGGCGGGGTGACGCAGAGACCACTGGCCCGGGCATTGGAGAAGGCAGTGATCTGGCCATACACCATAGCTCCCAAGGTCACATTACAACTTCAGGATGGCATGAAGTGGACACTGGAGCTGGTAACTTTCCTGATGGAAACCAAATATGGGTGCTTCGTGGTTGGGGGCCGAGACCCCCAGGCTGGGTTATCAACAACACAGCAGTGGGTAAGGGGAAGGTCCACGAGGGGCGCAAAGGGAAGTCTGAGTGCCCGGTTTCAGCTAGGACATGGGGCCGTCCACCCGCCAAGCCCATCACAGCGGTTCTTTGTGCCCTTGTACAGCCTGTGTTCCCCTTTTGTTCTGGAAATTGTTTCGTTGTCCTATTGTGACTCTGTTGGCCTCAAGTGACTCTTAGCAGCACATTCTATTTTGAAGGCCAGGACCCATGGGGGGAAGCACTCAGGAGGCCCCTGCAGGCCTCTGGAGCCCCGACTCCCAGTGCCGACCCTGCTGGACGCCCCCACCAGCCCACTGAACGCTGGGAGCATCACTTCCTCCTGGGCTGAGCCTCGCTGGACCACAGCCCTCATTCCGGTCTTGGAAATTCCCAGTCCCCTGGGATGTGCTCAGTTACCCGAAGAAACACGGAGCAGCCCCTCAGGCCCCAGGCTCTTCGGCACGTCCAGGCCCACATAGGTTCATGACTTGCTCAGCAGCCCAGAGCAGAGGCTGGAGTAAAGAGCCTCAGGATTCAGGACACTCCATCTGGGGGGCATTTTTGGTGGAAATTAGCAGTCTGCAAAGGTGTCTTAGTGAGAGGAGGGGGAGGGCTGCAGCAGGGTGGGATCCCACTGACCACTCTGTCATCGGCAGATGTGGACCGAGCCCATGAGGAAGGCCCAGGCCCCCAGTGAGCAGCAGGCAGGGATCCCTGCTCACCTCCTGGAGCTCGCCCTCCATGGTGAGGGGGGGTGGGGGTGGCAGATAGAACCCAAGATGCAAGTGAGCCGAGAGCCACAGCAGGTGGTGGTGCTTACCCCACCTCTGCTCCCCTCCTCTGGGCCCCTCATAGCCAGACCCGGTCATGTGACAGGATCCCAGGGCTACTTCTGGCTGGTGGAACCTCAGTGGAAGTGATGAACGCTGTCCCCCTGGGGGATGTGCCACTGGCTCTCTGCCCCCAAATGGCAGCAGCCCAGGCCTCTGAGTCACTGCTGACAAGGAGCCTCCTGCCCGCCCCAGCTGGGCTGTGACATGGGTAAAGTTATGACAAGGAGCTCTGAGAGCTGGGAGTTTGTCTGAGAGGATGGAGCAGCCCACCTGTCCTAAGGCAGCTCTCTTCCAAGGTCACCAGGGTGCAAGTGTCTGGGGAGGAGTGTCCTGGGAGTGCACAGCATGACCAGGACCTGTGCTCCAGGGACAGAAAGCAGGTAGGGAGGGCTGAGGGGGTATGCATCAGAGAGGCGCTGGCCTGCAGGCCCCACAGACTGTAGGGGTGTGGGGAGGCTGGGAGGGCTCTGAGTGGGGCGTTGAGAACAGAGGGGTAGGGATGGAAGCAGGGGCTCCTGAAGGAATCTGGGTGAACCTTGATGGTGGCTGGGACCACATGACATGACATGTTCAGGTGCTGGGCGGTGGTAACCAGCCCTCCAGGCAGAGAAACACCCTGGCCACATGTTCCACCATGTCCTCAAGGGAGACAGTTAGCACTCAGATCCCTGGAGACATTGGCAAGTTACCACCAGGTGCTCCCTGCTCTTCCACTATTTTCCTGTGATGGTGGATTTCATCTTTAGGAAAATGAGCCTCAGAGCAGAAAATCTAGAAAACGAGGAAACCAACACACATGTGCGCAAACACACGCATGCACACACACATACAATTTAAATACTGCACATGTAATCAAATGTCATTTATATATGCACACAATTAGAGGTCACAATGGGCTTCATTTGAGGGGCTGACCTGTGGGGGGTCGGGGAGGCAGCATCCTGGGCAGCCTCCTCCGCCTCCCCGCCTAGGGGGCAGAGAGTGCCTCCTGCCTCTGCTCAGCAGCACTGCCTCTGGCCTCTGCCCTCATCTAACTCAGTTTATTCCTGAGGAGGGTGCAGGGCTCAGTGGTTCAGGATCCCCATCCACATGGGGGGCCAGGAAGCAGGGAAAGGCTGAGTACCCGGCCCAGAGGTCTGGGTCCACACACCAGCTACTAGATGATATGGCCTAATTCAAGAAACAAAATAATCTAGATGCCAAGACACCTGTCCAGCAGCTGCTGGTAGAGGCTGCGGAGCAGAACGGGCATCCCACTGACACTAAACACGGCTCCCTCACTGTGGGAGCACCTCTGACAAACCCATACATTCTGCAAGTGGGAAGAGTGCGCCCCCGGAGGACTGCCTGGGAACTACAACCAGGCCGTGCAAACAGGCAGATACATACTTTAAAGACACAAAATCTTGCTAATATTCACTCAAATACACAGAGAAGTAATGATATGTTATGACGTTTTACTGTTTTGACATATTTAGCAAATGAGAGCTGCTTCTGTTCTCCAAGGACCATCCAGGACAAGCCACTGTTCTCCTGGGGCGGGGAGGGGGCTCAGAGGAGGGCCAGGGGCCCCAGGCTGCAATCTTGCCTTTGTGTCCGGGGACTCGTCTTAACTGTCCTGGCAGTCAAACCCTCTCCTACATAATGAGGGGGAGGACAAGATGATTTCTAATATTCCTTAAAGCTTTCGACCTGTGTTTTTTTTTGGGGGGGGGAACCCCACCTGCAGCATATGGAGGTTCCCAGGCTAGGGGTCCAATCGGAGCTGTGCCAGCCTACACCACAGCCACAGCAACGTGGGATCCAAGCTGTGTCTGTGACCTACACCACAGCTCCCAGCAACATCGGGTCCTTAACCCACTGAATGAGGCCAGGGATTGAACCTCACAGATCCTAGTTGGTTGGGTTCGTTATCACTGAGCCACAACAGGAACTCCTCGACTTGTGGTTTTGACTCTGTGGCTTTTTTCTCCACCCCACTCACACAATGTTGATCCTTTCACATGTCTAGATGTGAATAACAGGCCTCAGGCAGCAATCGAGTAATAATTAGCAATAAATTAAGGCAGCTGTCAAATATTCTCAGGAAAAGTTGTGCAACAATCCTTTTTGAAGGAAGCTGATTATATTTGGGAGGGACAGTTAAAGAGGGGTCTGCAAGGAAAGACGAAGTTGCCTGTGGTCCTTACTGAGTGGAAACAGCATTTTGCATTTTGTAACTCAATCCAGGTATCGGAATATTTTATTTTATTTTATTTTATTTTTTCATTTTTTTTAATCTTTTTGTCTTTTTGCCATTTCTTTGGGCCGCTCCCGCGGCATATGGAGGTTCCCAGGCTAGGGGTCTAACCGGAGCTGTAGCCGCCGGCCCACGCCAGAGCCACAGCAACGCGGGATCCGAGCCGCGTCTGTGACCTACACCACAGCTCACGGCAACGCTGGATCCTTAACCCACTGAGCAAGGGCAGGGACCGAACCCGCAACCTCATGGTTCCTAGTCAGATTTGTTAACCACTGAGCCACAACGGGAACTCCTGGAATATTTTAAATATTACCTGAAATAGCATCTCAAAGAGACTCCCTCCAGGAAGTGTCTTGGAAACAAAAAAATCCAACTTTTTTTTTTTTTTTTTTAAAGGCTAATGTGAGAATTCTCGGGGGAAATATCTGTCCTGGCAGAGAGTCTCCTTCTGACTTGGCCGCGTTATCTGAGGCTGCACGCGTTCTCAGAGGCCCTCCCACCACGAAGGGGAGCCTGCCCTGGAGCTGGAGCCACAGGACACCATGCTGCCTTGGCTGTGGCGGGAAAGGCACACAAGGTCATAGGTGGGGATGTGGGCCTTGAATGGGCTGAGCTGTAAGGAAGCTTATTATCCAGTTTATTACCATTTGCATGTGGAATAAATCACTAATTTGCTAAAAAAATACCTCGAGGTCACTGGCCACCATGTGATCATCTGTGATAAAAATTGGAACAGGGAAAAGTTCTTGCAGTTTGTTAACTGTGTCTTTGCTTCCCTGGAGGAGCACGCAGACAAGTGTCTGACGGCAACAGCCAACACTCACTGTGGCTGATGGCAGGGTCCTGTGAGCCCACGTGTGTCAGCTTGTTTGTTACTCACGGGCAGGTCTGCCATCAGCCCTTCATGCTTGAGAGCAAACCACATCACAGAAAGATAAGCAAGTACATCCCTAAACCACACAGCTGACATGGAGGGAGTGGCTGTGCTCCCCAAGCCCATGTAAAAGAGAAGCCGAAGAGAGTTCACTTTCCACCAGGCTGCTGGGAGGCTCCAGTTAAAGGTCAAGTTCACCTACAGCCATTGTTGAAATGTTGACAGATGTACGTGCAGCCTTACTTTACCTCATCTACACTTGATGTTGTTTTATATTTTATTGTTTCCTGTGTGTCTTATTGTAAGCTAACTCAAGCCTTATGAGCAAGGCATACATATACACATATATATATTTCTATCTACTCAAATATATATTATATAATATGCATTGTGTATCTAACATATATTACACTTTATGTGTTATACGTATACTTAAATGTTCCTACTATGAATATTTTCCCCGTTAACATGAACCATGGCCAATTCTAGCTCCACTGTTTGAGCAATGAACTAGTAATTTTCCACAAGATTTTGCCCTTCCCTTCAATGCACACATGGCTTAGGCATGTAAAGTGTGACATGAAGCATCAAGGTCATGTTCCCATGACCCTATGACCCCGTGGAATTGTACCAGTGTTCATCCAAGGTGACAGGTCCTTGTACCTCTGTCCTGACTTTTGAGATGTGGGTCACACCTGGAAGGAAGCACAGCTGCTCTGGAAAGAGTGGAGTGCCCTCTTTTGGAGACTCCCTCCTTTGTGGGTATAATTAGGAAGACCTAAGGCTTCCACTCACCTCAGCTGAATTACCTGCCCTTGTTTCAGCCCTGTGACCAGCTCTGCAGGGTGGTGGGTGAACTTCGCCCTCTATCCTGACTGGATTTCCAGTGACAAGGATACCTTGTGCCGAGGGTGTGGGTGTGGGTGTGAAGCTCAAAAGAAGCTCAGTAACTATCCAGTTGCCAAACACCCTGGTTTCCCAAAGCCCGAGGCCTAAAATATTTTTTTCCTCTTTGGCTAACTGGGTAGCCAGTCCGGAGTATGATTGCCTGTGGCCAGAAAAGAAAAGATAGGAAGAGATTTACAAGTGTGCTCTAATGAATCCTCCTTCTGTGAAAACTTCCCATGAAATGAAAAAGTAAATAAAACATCTGAGTGTGTTGCTAAGCAACTGCTTCTGGCCTCCACCAGACATGGGGAGACTTCCCTGGTTTGAGTTGTGCAACTCAGGGTTTCAGGCAGGCAGTGAGTGAGCCAGAGACTCGGGCACCTGTGCTGCGGTCAGGGTGACCTTGAGCTCCCCAAATGCTCCAGTTCAGTCCCCACTTGGGACCCCCAGCAGAACTCTCACAAAGCAGCCCTCTGACTACCACCAAGACCCTGGGTCCATGTGTCCTACAGACACCCCGATTCTCCCAAAACAGGGACAAAATGACACGAGGAGCATCATCAAATGGCCGCTGATGACTTAATCACGAAAGCGTGGTTTCTTCTTATACTTTTCCATTTCTGTCCAGCCAGGAAAAGACTTTTTTGTAAAGAGGGAGGGGGCTGCTGATTTTACTAAGTGACATTCCTGTAACACTTGAGAATTTTAAAAGAATTCTCATATATTTCCTCCAAGATTACACAGTCTAGATTGATAGCCAAGATTATGTTCCCTTCATTTCTCCTCATCACTCTGCACCTCTAGACCGGGTGGCTCTGGGCCCCAGGAAAGCACGAGGAGTGCGAGGTTATGCAGTTCAAAGGCAGATGCCTGCTGGCTCATGGCCCTGTGTCTGTATGAGTCAGGATTACAGAGCACAGATCAGTGGCATCCAGGAGGCGTCCTGGCCACCCTCACTCATGGTCACACTTCCCCTGTGCTGTGACTCAGCAGTGTCAGCTGGACACGCCCTGAAGGTGCCGACTAGGGAACTGCCCCCTGATCACGCCGATGGGCTGAGAGCTTGGCACGTGAGAGGTACCTTTGCTCAGCAGGTATCTGAGCCTCTCTTAGTGATCAAGGCCCTGTGAAGCCACAAAGACTCGACAGGCAGAAGTTGGCTCGTGGCATAAAAGACAAATGTAACTCTGTGACATGATTGAAATTTTGCATTTCCATTGGTTTTTGAATTCAACTCTAGCTAATAAAAAAAATCCTCCAAATTGAATATCTGATTGAGAAGGTTAAAGAGGGCTGCCTTTGAAAGTACTTCAGGAATTATACAATGTTGATAATTTAAGGAAAAAGCTTACAATAGATCTTTTTCATGTTATATCATAGAAGTGTTATATACACGCATATATATACACGTACACACACACACACACACACACACACACACACATACAGTGTGTGTGTGTATCTGATGGTGAAAGAAAGAATGGCTGACATTGTTATGAATAATCCTAAAGGCAGTTAACCTGGAGAATAATCATAAAGATGATGCTTGCTTTAAAAACAAGTAAGTTTAGTAAAAAAAAAATCTAAAACTTACTCCTATTCATATATAGAACCTAAAAGTAGACATTTCTATTTTGTCATTTTCTTTTACATGTTTATATACAAGTGTACTTGGAATATGGGACTAAAGACACCTTTCTTTTAGAAGTTTAGAGGCAGATTTAATCTTTCTTTTTTTAAAAAAATTTTTATGGTTGCACCTGCAACATACAGAAGTTCCCAGGTTAGGAGCTGAATCACAGTTGCAGCGGCCAGCCAACACCACAGCCACAGCAACGCCAAATCCTACACTAAAGCTCATTGCAGAGCACAGATCAATGGCATCCAGAAGGCATCCTGGCCACCCCCACTCATGGTCACACTTCCCCTGTGCTGTGACTCAGCAGTGTCAGCTCATGGCAAATGCTGGATATTTGAACCCACTGAGCGAGCGCAGGGATCGACCCCTCGTCCTCATAGATATTAGTCACATTCTTTTTTTTTTTTTCGTCCTTTTGTCTTTTTGTCATTTCTAGGGCCACTTCTGTGGCATATGGAGGTTCTCAGGCTAGGGGTCTAATCGGAGCTGTAGCTGCTGGCCTATGCCACAGCCACAGCAACACAGGATCCCAGCCACGTCTGTAACCTACGCCACAGCTCACGGCAATGCTGGATCCTTAACCCACTGAGCAAGGCCAGGGATCGAACCCGAAACCTCATGGTTCCTAGTTGGATTCGTTAACCACTGAGCCATTGCGGGAACTCCAAATTGCATTCTTAATCTGCTGAGCCACAATGGGAACTCTGGGGCAGATTTAATCTTAAAGTCATAGACACTCAGGCCTTCCATTCAAATTCACAGACTGGGCCTCCCTCTCTATTCTGAAGACCACATGTGTTCTCTGAGCCAGGGCGCTGCCCTCTTCTTCTTCCTCTGTTCCTAAGGCGTGGAAGGCCCACTACCCAGAGGCACTGGACTGTGTTCCGGCCCCAAGAAAATCCCTATGGAAATCCACGGGAAGCAGGTAGAAAGAGGGAAAGAGTCGTGAGTTCCTTTCGTGCTCGCCCACCTGATTTTCATCCACTGAGCTTCTATGAATCCTCTGTGGGCCTTTGGGTTACGCTGATTTTCATGGAGGCTTAAGATACTGAAAAAGTGGGCAGCGGAACTCCTGTAACCGAGCACACCTGCCTAAGTGGGATGGATGAATAGAGAAGGCAAGGTGTTTTCAGAAAGAGCAGGTAAATCAGGAACAAAACATTGGGGTGAGTTTTCCCACCTGAAACGTGAAGTGTAAAGAAACCCTTTCCAGAACCAAGTAGAGACCAGGCTGGGCAGGTGGTGGAGAGGCCTGTTTCCTGGAGGGACAGACTGGCAGGCTGGGCTTATCTTAGCAGCCAGAAAACTGGTCCCTCTCCTCTGATAAACTCACTAGTGCTCAGGGCTGGCCTCCAGGCCTCACACCCCAGAAATACGTGGTGCACAGAGCTCATGGGCAGACCCCGAGTCCCCATCTGGCCTGGGTTATGGTCTAGTCATCCAAGGTCCCTGTCAGGTAGCAGAGGTGGGACCCAATGGCGCTGACGCAGAATCAATGGGAGTGGCCCACTCACTCCAGAGTGGGAAGCAACTTCTGTCCCCGGGACAACGAAAAGTAAACTTTTACAAAAAGCACTTATTTCCCAACACCTCCTGAGTCACCTCTTGTAATGAAATAATCACAGTATCTAGGCTCTGGGACCGTTTCCTTCCTCATTGGTGATTTTTTACAGGCACCACAGGGTCTTCCAACGCCCGCATTTAAATGATCAAATAGATGATTACAGAAATAGCAGAAAGCCAGGAAAAATCTGCAAAATCTCCTGTCTCTGTGTACAAAAAGGCATGGAAAACAAAAACGAAAACTAAATGGGGAGAGATACCAGGGGTGGCCGCGGTGGTCAGTGGTGGGAGAATGTACAGATGTTCTCAAGAGGCTGATGGAGGGGGCCTGGCCCCACGTTCATGTTCCTAGAGCATCTGCGTTTTATACTGAGAACAGGTTCCTAGATCACTCGTGCAGTTAAACAGTCAAGGCTTTCTTTGAATGGGAGTGTGTCTGCACATGATTCTCAAGGGAAATCACGCTTCTGATTTGTTATGTTACATACCAAACACGTCACTGTCCTCTGAGGCTTCCTGGGAAAGGTCACGCAGCCTTTTCTTTTTTTCAGATTCTCCTCTGTAGCCTTCACTATCCTGGAAAAAACAACACAAAGCCCTTTTTTAACCTAGTGTTTTACCCACAAAATACTTTAATGCAGTTCTCTCCTGACACAATTCAGAGCCGATAATCACATCCTTATATTGTCCTCAAGGTACGAGATGGATCTCCATGCAGGCAGGTTTTCTGTGGAGGCTTCTGAATGCTGGCTTGGTTTCTCTGCCTGAGCCTACAAGCATTCTCCTGCTCCCTGGATGTATTTTCATACAAAAGACATTGAAACCATTAAAACAAACAAGGTAAATATCAGCCCCGAATTTCAGAAGTGTGCCCACTTGGTGATCCTTTGGGGCTTTGAGTGAAAACCTTCGATGGAGCTGACACTGAACCTGCCCCCCACCCCGAATTCCAACTCTGCTGCCAACAGCCTTCCTGGGCAGGACAGCAGGGGGAGAGCTGGTCTTCAGGGGCAGGGAGGGTGCTATCGCCTTTGGCCACAGCCCTGGACCAGGCACCCACCTCTGTTGGCCCTTGAGGAATCTGTGCCCTCAGATGCCGAGTTCTTTCACTCCATCCTAACTCCTTTTTGCTCTTTTACAGAGGCCCAGGGTGTGCATTCTGAGTTTAAAATTTTAAGTGTAGAGCGTATATGTCATTCGTTTCTTTCTTTCTTTTTTTTTTTGTCTTTTTAGGGCCACACCCATGGCATATGGAGGTTCCCAGCCTGGGGTCTAATCAGAGCTACAGCTGCCAGTCTTAGCCACAGCCACAGCAACGCCAGATCCGAGCTGCATCGGCGACCTACACCACAGCTCACGGCAACGCCGGATCCTCATCCCACTGAGTGAGGCCAGGGATCAAACCCGCAACCTCAAGTTTCCTAGTCGTATTTGTTTCCGCTGTGCCATGACGGGAACTCCAGTTTCTTCCTATTTTAAAATCAATTTTCTTTCATTATTTTTACATGGATTGCTTGCACTTGACCCCAAATTCAAAGGTGCCGAATGGGTCATGGTGCAAATAACGGGGCTCCCCAGGCACCCCCTGCCCGACCACCTCCCTGTGAAAGTGCTTCCAGCATCTGTGTCCTTTCAGGACACGGGTGCATTTGGGCACCTGCCCCAGTTCATAGCCTTCTTCCTCCTTTTGGTCTTTAGAGAAATGCCATCACACTCTGGACTCTGTTCTGTTTGTCCCTTCCCTGGAGGTCCTGGGGATTGTGTCCACCCATACACACCGCACTGCCCTCACCACCACTAGTCTGCAGAGACCTAGGCCTTGGCCGTTCTCCGAGGGGACTGGGCTCGGCCAAGGGCCTGGGACCTGCTGACTCGTTTTCAGCATGGCTGACGCGCTGCTTTTCATTCTTGTTTGCTTACTCAGGTCAGACAAGATGCATCTCGGGAGGTGAATGAATCAAGCCTTAATCTTTTAAAGCCGGTGCCCAACGTGGCCTTGGGCCGAATGGCACAGGAGGGGCTGCCTCTTTGACACACTTGCCCCACCTCACGTGCTGGCCTCCAAACTTACTTTGCATCACTTCTTTTCAGACCTGTCTCTCAGCCTGGATGGCACTTCTTCTCCTAACCTGGGGGTACAGGCAGAGGGCAGAGCCTCTGGAAACCCTGATGTCACTCCATCCCTGTGGCTTCCCTGATCTCAGCCCCCTTCCTGTGTGCACCCTTCCTGTAGACCCCAGCTGGCCTCTACTGCAGATTCGGTCACAAAGCCCTGTCTGTTTCTCCCTTTGTTTCCCCACTATACTGCAAACTTTTCAAGAAAGGGGTCCGTGCCTGATAAATCTTTCTATCCCCAAACCTAGCACAGTGCTTGGCACCCAGCAAGGGCTGGAAAGACAACTTCAATTTTATGTTGTCTAAGAATAGTTTAGGGAGTTCTCGTTGTGGCTCAGCAGAAGCAAACCCGACTAGTATCCACGAGAATTCGGGTTCTATCCCTAGCCTCAATCAGTGGGTTAAGAATCTGGCATTTCCACGAAAGCAAAAAAAGCAAAAAAACAAAACCAACCAACCAAACAAAAACCCAGTTTAAAATGGCTAATTTCTGTTTCAGCAGAGGGAGCCAAAGGTGGCTTAACATATATTTTTTTCATGTCTCTCTAATTTTAGAGGAGAATAGAACTTGGAACTGAAAAGATCTCTTGATAGAGCCTTTCATCAACTATACATTTCCCATCTCCCTTCTATGCTGACATCAACATCATATCCTTTATGGAATAATAAGTATTACTGAAGTAATTAATTAAATACAAGTTAGCTACCCTGGTAAGGTACTGTGGATGTTTTTCATGTTTTAACATCTCTTATAGATCCTCAGCCCCTTCCTATTAGAACTGGCAGTGAAATAATGTTGAATGTCAGAGATGATGGTGTTTCAGGTTCAGACTAAAAGTTTGATCTTTAAAGCAAATCGCTTGGCTCCCAGTGAGTGGAGGTGGCTAACGTGGTCCCACAGCTTTCCCCTTTCCGTTGCTGAGGCTGGCGTGGCCGCGTGGTGAGGAGACGCTGCTCTCACACCCATGCCTTATGCAGCCTTCTGTGCTCTAGCAACAGAACAGCCTGTCATGAAAGCGGTCCCCGAGCAGCCCCGAGCAGAGATACAGGCAGAACCGCACACCCCACCTCCTCCCATCTTCTCCTCTCAGTACCAACCTCTGCAGGAGTAAACATCTCTCTTCCACACTGTGGTGCACACATGGGTGTGTGGAAAGTACATGTTGCCCTGGGAAGTTTACTGACTAATTTCTGCCCAAATGAAAAGCTTGTTTCTGAGATCTGACACTGTCACTAATCCACGAATATAAAAATCATCCTTATGAGTAACACGATTTCGATAAGCAAAATGTCCTCAAGCAACACAAACACAATCGAGGTGATGTGTGTCAGAGATAATGGAATTTTCATGAGAAAGAAATAAGAGCTTCCAGTAAATGATAAAAGGTCCTAGAATGCTCAGACACACAAGGGGGTCAGGCCCATAACCTGGAACCTCCCAGGGTGGCCTTGTCCCTGTGCGTCCTGGCAAATTGTGCTGCACTGCAAGTGTCTCCATACATTTCAAGCCACTGTGATTTCTTCATAATGTTTGGGCCAGTTTTCCCTCCCCCAAGCCTGAATATGTAAGAATCCACTTACTTTTCCCAGTGACTTTTAGGAGAAAATACAAGCCAAACTCCATGTCAATTTTAAAATATTTCTAAGTAGAAGTGAGATTCCTCTGTCAACAACATCAGCACAGCAGTCATAATTTAAGGCATTTGTCACACTTCTAACACTTAATTTTTTGGGTAAGAAAAGTCCATTTCTGTGTCATTAAAACATCTTTTGGACAATGCATTGTCTGTGAAATGGGCGAAGCCCCTAGAGTCTGGCGTCCCCTGTCATTTTCTGGAAGTGGAGGGAAGCCCTGGCCCCGTCCACTCCTTTGCAGTGAGGAGGGTCTTGTCTCCTGCTTGGTCTCCAGGCAGCTGAGCCGACCAAGGCGTTGACTTCAATGGGAAAGCAGGGGATGGGATTTCCTGGTCTCCACTGTTGGGATGGCTTATAAAAGTCTTTAAATGAAGGACTGGATGTTTCTTGCAGTTCCTAAGGGAACATGGACTTTCAAACTTCTCCTCCTGACAGGGTTAGGGGTCACACCTGTCATGCAAGCACAGGTGCTCAGAGTGCCCCCAACAGCGGGCAGCATATCCAGTCACTGCTCAGGTTTAGGTCCGTCAAAGCCAGAGGGAGCGCCTGCTGCATCAGAAAAGTTCTTGTTCTGAGTGAGGAGATGCTTCTGTTAGATTTGAAAGAGGTCTAATTAGGCCAAAACCAAGATTCCCAGACTTAAAATAGCCTTGGGGAGAGGTTTATTTTTTCTTTTATTGTTGTTGTTGTTTTTAATGGATGTGCCCATGGCATAAGGAAGTTCCTGGGCCAAGGATTGAGTCCAAGCTGCAAAGCCAAATCCTTTAACCCACTGTGCTGGGCCAGGGATTGAACCCACACCTCTTCAGCAGGATTCTTAACCCACAGCACCACAGTGGAAACTCCGAGTTTTTGGTTTTTTAAACAAAACTCATTTGTTTCTAGGGCCTCTGTCTCCTGATTGGATGACTTCACCATAGTGGCTGAGCAGCCCGTGGAAGGAAACTTCTTATTCCTCAGTGGCCTCAAACTCTGCAGTTCACACCAAACTCCACTCCCTGACATGGGTTAAATTGAGTTCCTTCAAAGCTTGGACCACGCCCTACCCCTGGTACCTGGGAATGCTGATCTTATTTGGAAATGAGGGTCAGTGCAGATGTAACTAGTTAAGACCAGCAGGGGTCCACTTCCCTTGACAGTGGGTGTATGAGCCTCTTGGAAGAAGAGGAAAGTGAGACATGGGGACTCAGATACACACGAGAGGCCAGGTGACAACGGGAACGGAGGCTGGGGTGACAAGCCAGGAAGGCCCAAGACTGCAGGAAGCTCCAGGTTCAGCGGGGGTGGCGGGAGAGGTTGCACAGATTCTCCCCACCTCCCACCTCCCACCCTCAGAAGGATCCACCCCTGCCGACGCCCTCATTCTGGACTCCTAGCCAGCAGACAGCATGACAGTAGACTCCTGAGGTTTTTAGTACCAGTTTGGGGAACTTTGTAGCAGAGGCTACAGGAAATAATGACATGCCCCTTTGTGTGTGGGTGTGTGGTACAAACAGCTGTGGGTATAACACATCCAGTGAAAAATGGAGAAAGAAAAAAAATGTGTATTTTGGTACCAAGGACTTTCCAGTCTCCTGATCTATTAGAAACCACAAAGGTTTCACTTGTTCTGTGAATAAAACCTGGGGAAAAACACCTCAACTGGCCTTGCCTTCTAAACTTTACACAGCGAAGCTTTCCTGGGGGTCAGTGCGGGGCTGTGCCAGACCGTGTGCCAGGCGGGGGAGGGGAGAAGGGACCCTGGGAACACGTGAGCGAGCTGGAGAAGCAAAGGATGAAAGCGAGGTGAAACCAGCCGAGCCTTTGTCTACCTGCCAGGACACAGCTGTAGCATCGGCGTTTATCTTCAAGGTCTCACCTGAGCAGCTAGGAGGTGTTTTCTAACCATCTTGTCAATCATCTGGCATCAGACCCGCCGTTCAGGTGCACTGCTGCCATTTTTAGAGATTTTCTTCTACTTAGTATAGCTATTTACACGCATATACAGTCACACACGATTACAGGTGAATTGTTTTTTCTTTTTACACCTGTATCTGTGGCATATGGAGGTTCCCAGGCTAGGGGTTGAATTGAAGCTGCAGCTGCCAGCCTATGTCATAGTCATAGAAACTCAGATCTGAGCCGCATCTGTGACCTACACCACAGCTCACAGCAACGCTGGATACCTGACCCACTGAGTGAGGCCAGGGATTGAACCCTCATCCTCACAGACACTGTGTTGGGTTCTTAACCCGCTGAGCTGAGCCACAGCGGAAACTCCTGAAAATGCTTTTAATCAGCTTTGCCTTTTTAAAAGACTTGAGGTAGCAATTTTAGGAGGAATGACCCAGAGGAGAAGTTTCTACTCACTGTAGAAATTTCTGAAAAATAACAAGAAAGCTCTGGGAGAGTTAAAAAAAACAAACAAAAAACCACCACGGTCATATTTTTAAAAAAATGTAAAAAGGTTACAAAAGTTCTGATTCAAATTGAAAAATACATCTCAGGAGAGGAAAGGTGTTGAAACATTTACAAAGTGGCACAAGTTTTTAAACTGAAAACCCAGTTACATGCTAGACTTTGAGACACAGTTCAGCACCGTCTGCCTAAAAAAAGAAGTGAGAATTGATTCTGAGAAATTTGCAACACTTAAAAAAAAAAAAAAAAAAGAGGAGTTCCCTTTGTGGCTCAGAGGAAACAAATCTGACTAGCATCTGTGAGGACACGGGTTCAATCCCGGGCCTCGCTCAGTGGGTTAAGGATCCAGTGTAGCCTTGAGCTGTGGTATAGGTCACAGACATGGCTTGGATCTTGCATGCTGTGGCTGTGGTCTACGCAAGTGGCTATAGCTCTGATTAGAACCCCTAGCCTGGGAACCCTCATATGCCACAGGTGCAACCCAAAAAAGACATTTCATGAGATGCCATAAAACAAGCAGAGCATCACAGATATAGACACAGGGAGGGTCTGGTTCTATGTCCTCAGGTCTGTTTCCACTCCCTCACCGAGTCCCATGTGAACCTTGGAGCAGGAGCTGAGGATGTGAAGAGGAACAGTACAGAGCAAGTCACATTGTTTAATTCCTAGGCTACTTAGCAAGCTAAATGGCAAGGGTTGGCACATGTTCCTTCTGCATCTTATGCTTGACTGGTGTTATCTTGAAAGGAGAAAAAGAGAGACGCAGCGGGGATTTCATCACAGTTTCTCCAGGACCACGCTCCTTCATCACACTTTGCACACACGTTTCAGCCTCATGGCCTCGCCTTACAGAACACGGGCTGACTGAATGCACAGTGATGTGGATACCAGTCCCCGCCCAGCCCTATAACCCTCACCTAGGTCCTATGTGAGTTTGGCCTGTGCTTCTCAGGGAAACACTCGTATCTTTGACCTTAGGTCACCATGGAGGAGACGTTACTAAAGGACAGACATTGGTTTTCCTTTACCTTTTGCCATATTCACTTTAGCCGATAGATTTCATCCACCCAGACATTTGCTGAAAATAGTTTGAGGGCATAGAATTAGTGACGTACATAGGCTGTTGTACCAAGTTGCTATTTGACTTTTTTTTTTTTTGGCTTTTTAGGGCCGCACCCGCAGCATATGGAGGTTCCCAGGAGAGGGATTGAATCGGAGCTACAGCTGCTGGCCTACACCACAGCCATAGCAACACAGGATCCAAGCCACATCTGCGACCTACAGCACAGCTCACGGCAACATTGGATTCTTAACTCACTGAACGAGGCCAGGGATCGAACCAGCAACCTCATAGTTCCTAGTCGGATTCGTTTTTATTGCGCCGCGAGAACTCCTTTTTTCTTTCTTTCTTTTTTTTTTTTTTTTTACTTTTAGGGCTGCACCTGAGGCATATGGAAGTTCCCAGGCTAGGAGTAGAATTGGATCTGCAGCTGCCTGCCTACACCACAGACACAACAACGCCAGATCCTTAACCCACTGAGTGAGACCAGGGATCAAAACCAAGTCCTCGGGGACACTAGTTGGGTTCCCTACCATTGAGCCATGATGGGAATTCCCCAAGTCGCTATTTGCACAAAAGCTGAAGATTGGGTCTCTGAGGCCCATTTCCCAGACTTCAATTCAGCTCTCCCACTTGCAAGACAGGTAACTTTGGGAAAACAACTGAAGTTCCCTCTGCTTTGTCTGCTTGAGGATGAAATGAATGTAGAACTCAGAGTTTTCTCACTGCCTGATCAGGCAATTCCTGTGAATTGAGGATATTTTTAATATTCTGGTTTCATCAGAGGAAGGTAAAGAGGTTTCGTGTAATTCTGGGGTGATGATTCTGAGCAAGTGACAGAAAGTGATGGCAACAAGCAAGCATCTTCATGCAGCTTCTGCTGGAGCCGCTGAGGTGACACACACTTTGTGACACAGGCCTCCTTCCCACTCATTTCTCCCTGGAGATGTCAACCCAGTGCCAGCATCAGAAGGCGGGTTGTCTTGCGGAGGCAGGGTGCCCTGACGGGAACCCGATGCATGGCATCCTGGGTGGCTGGGTTCCAGGAGGGCCGCCCTCGGTCGCCCCTGAGCTCCTGGCCCCACCCAGGACTTCCTGCAGCAGCATGTACTCAGGCGCTGGGGTTGTCAGGGCCCTCGTTTATTGGCCTTTCGGGAACGTGGCTCTGCCAGCAGAGAGATGAGCCACTGGGAGATTGGACCTTCCAGCAACACTGCGTTCTCAAGAACTGTGGAATCTCTCTACGGAGAACTCTCTTTCTTTTAAGAAGCAAAACCTTCCTGGAGCTCCTGCTGTGGAGCAGTGGGTTAAGAACCCTACTACAGAGGCTTGGATGGTTGCAGAGGTGCAGGTTGGATCCCTGGCCCTGCACAGTGGGTTAAAGGATCTGGCAGATCTGGTGTTGCCACAGTTGCGGCTTGGATTCCATTCCTGGCCCAGAAATACCTATATGCAGTGGGTGTGGCCATTAAAAAAAAAAGAAGAAGAAGAGAAGTAAAACATTCCTTTCACACCAGAATCAATTTGGGTGTGTACAGGCCAGCCATGTACACATTTAGCTTACATTCCTACGGCATCGTTCCCCAAGTAAATCTCAGCCGCCACCGAAATAGAAGAGGAGAAGCGATGAGAGAACCCTGGCCAGCCAGACGCTCAGCCTAGAGTGCAGCCACTTTGTGTGGAGTGAGCATCCATCCTACTGGTGTTTTATGTGGGGGGAAATCCTCCCTGGGGTTCCCTGGTGGCCCAGTGGTTAAGGACCGGGTGTGGTCACTCCTGTAGCACAGGTTCCATCTCTGGCCCAGGAACTTCCACATGCTATGAGTGCACCCGAAAAACAAATACATAAATAAAACAGGAAAAAAAAATCCTCCTATATGTTCTTGTTATTTAAATCTGTTGATAAACTTTGTTTGAAACCATAGTATTAAAAGTATCAGCACCAGAAAAATCGAGCGTGTGTACATGTACCTGTGTGTGCTTGTGTGTATGTGCCTGTGTATGTGTGGGTAAGCGTGTATTGTGTGTGTGAGAGATATAATAAAATACTTCTTATTACTTGGCACTTATTACTCAGTGTTTGGGGTTCATTTCTTAATTTTTTTTCTTAATTTTTTTTATTACTCAATGAATTTATTACATTTATAGTTGTACAATGATCATCACAATCCAATTTTATAGGATTTCCATCCCACAATTGGGGCTTGTTTCTTAAAATAAACAAGACTCATCGTCTTATTCTTGCTCGAGGCTGGATTTGGACAAGTAATATAAGATACTAGCAAAACACTGAAAGCTGATGGGATCAAAGTAAAGAATATGAAGAAAAATGAAAACCAGGGTCATATAAACTGGCTCATCTCAAAGGCATGACTCTTTTTATGCAGAATCAAAGCTGGATGGGGGTATTCATGCAAAGGGTGACTTTAGACCGTCTAGACCAGGGTTTCTAGGGAGGCATTCCTGGTATTGGGAGCTGGATAAGCCTCCTTGGGGGGGTGCTTAGCTGCCTCTTTGGCTTCTACCCATGAGATGCAAGGAGCCTCTGCAGCTGTGACAACAAGAAGTGTTTCCAGACATTGCCCAGTGTCCTGAGGGGAGAGGGGGCCATGGTTGAGAACCTCTGGTCTAGATGAAGAGAAAAAACAGAGGGAGTAGAAACCATGAATCTATTTCCTAAAATCATGGTGATAAGTTTTTCATAAAGCTACATTTTGAATCATCAAAATCCTACTTTTAAAGGGAAATCTGAGAGCAGGGACCACATGACAAGGATTAGAGACCAAAGGTGAGAATTAGATTCAGTTTAGTCATTAAAGCAAATGTTGCCTAAGTAATGGTTTCTTAGATGTGACATTAAAAGCACAAGCAATGAAAGAAATAATGGATAAACCAGACTTTGTCAAAGTTTAAAACTTCTGTGCTGCAAACAGTACCATCAAGAGAGTGAGACAACAATCCAAAGAATGGGAGTAAATTTTTGGAAATCATTTATCTGATAAGAGTCTAGTGTCTGGGGAGTTCCCGTCATGGCGCAGTGGTTAACAAATCCGACTAGGAACCATGAGGTTGCAGGTTCGATCTCTGCCCTTGCTCAGTGGGTTAATGATCCGGCGTTGCCGTGAGCTGTGGTGTAGGTTGCAGACGTGGCTTGGATCCCGCATTGCTGTGGCTCTGGCGTAGGCTGGCAGCTACAGCTCTGATTAGACCCCTAGCCTGGGAACCTCCATATGCCATGGGAGCAGCCCAAGAAATGGCAAAAAGACCAAAAAAAAAAAAAAAAAGAAAGAGTCTAGTGTCTGGAATATACAAAGAGTTCCTAGAACTCAACAACAAAAAGAAAAACCACCCATTTTTAAAAAATGGGTAAAGGATCTGAATAGACATTTCTAGAAAGAAGGCATACAAATGGCCAAGAAGCACATAAAAAAGATGCTCAACATCACTATCCACTAAGGAAGTGCAAATCAAAACCACATGATATGGCTTCATACACACTAGAATGAATACAATCAAAAAGACTGGAGTTCCCGTCGTGGCGCAGTGGTTAACAAATCCGACTAGGAACCATGAGGTTGCGGGTTTGGTCCCTGCCCTTGCTCAGTGGGTTAAGGATCCGGCGTTGCCGTGAGCTGTGGTGTAGGTTGCAGACGCGGCTCGGATCCTGCGTTGCTGTGGCTCTGGCATAGGCTGGCGGCCACAGCTCCGATTAGACCCCTAGCCTGGGAACCTCCATATGCTGCGGAGCGGCCCAAGAAATAGCAAAAAGACAAAAAAAAAAAAAGACTGACAACTGTAATTGCAGGTGAGGATGTGGAGATATCAAAACCCTCCTACATGCTAATAAAATGGTACAACCACTGTGAAAAAGAGTTTGATGGTCCCTCAAGCACTAAGTCACCATTTGACTTAGCAGATGATCCTCATCTGCTAAGAGGAATGATAACATATGTTCACATAAAAACTTGTCCGTGAGGTTTTTTTCTTTTTGTCTTTTATTTTAGGGCCACACCCAGCATATGGAGGTTCCCAGGTTAGGGGTCTAATCGGAGCTGTAGCCATCAGCCACAGTCACAGCCACATCAGATCTGAGCTGAATCTGCACACGGCAGCTCACGGCAACACCAGATCCTCAACCCACTGATCGAGGACAAGGATCGAACCCGCAACCTCATGGTTCCTAATCAGATTCGTTTCCGCTGCACCATGATGGGAACTCCATGAGTTTTTCTTTACAGCAGTATTATTTATAATAGCCCAGTGATGAAAATAACCCAACTGCCCATCAGTGAATAAATGGATACACAAAATGTGGTACATCATGCAAAGGGTTATTTGGTCTTGAAAAGGAATGGTGCACTAACACAGGCTCAACATGGACAAACATTGAAAACATAGTACGTGAAAGAAACTGGACAGAAAAGGCCACATACGGAGTTCCCATTGTGGCTCAGCTATAACCCAACTAATACACATGAGGATGGGGTTCCATCCCTAGCCTCGATCAGTGGGTTAAAGATTCGGCATTCCTGTGAGCTCTAGCATAGGTCGAAAATTCGGCTAGGATCTGGCATTGTTGTAGCTGTGGTGTAGGCCAACAGCTGCAGCTTCGATTCCATCCCTAGCCTGGGAACTTCCATATGCAGTGGGTTCGGCCCTAAAAAGACAAAAATAAAGAAAAGAAGGAGTTCCCATTGTAGCACAGCGGAAATGAATCCAACTAGGAACCGTGAGGTTGTGGGTTTGATCTCGGGCCTCGCTCAGTGGGTTAAGGATCCGGTGCTGCCGTGAGCTGTGGTGTAGGTGGCAGACGAAGTTCGGATCTGCCGTTGCTGTGGCTGTGGTGTGGGCTGGCGGCTACAGCTCCGATTAGACCCCTAGCCTGGGAGCCTCACTATGTAGTGGGTGCAGCCCTAAAAAGACAAAAAGACAAAAAAAAATAAAAATTAAAAAAAAAAGAAAAGGCCACATATGATATGATTACATTCATATAGGGAATGTCCAGAATTGGGAGATCCAGAGACAGAAAGCAAATTGAAGGTTGCTTGGGGGTGGGGGCTGGGAACCTGGGAAGGGAGGTGACAGGTCAAAAGTTTAAGTTCCTTTCTGAGGGGATGAAATGTTCTGAATGAAATGCAGAAAGTCAAATGTTGTGTTGTTCCCACATAGCTATGACTACACTTTAAAAAGCCCCGAATTGTTATCTGTTATGTGGGTGAATAATATGGTATATGAATCACATCTGAATAAAGATATCTAAACAATCATAAATGCTTAGTTTGCAGATAGCCAAGAGGAAGTGACATAGCTTTACTAAAAGGTATCTGGAACTAGATGTTTGTGGTACCTATGAAGTCATTATCTTGGATTAGGAGATGGTCCTCTGACTACTTAAGTTTCAAAGCCACACTCCCTGGAAGACCATTTTGTAGTGTAATTAAGATTGCAGTGTTCTTTTGGGAGTTCCCGTCGTGGCGCAGTGCTTAACGAATCCGACTAGGAGCCATGAGGTTGTGGGTTCCATCCCTGGCCTTGCTCAGTGGGTTAAGGATCCATTGTTGCCATGAGCTGTGGTGTAGGTCGAAGACGCAGCTTGGATCCCGCATTGCTGTGGCTGTGGTGTAGGCTGGTGGCTACAGCTCCGATTCGACCCCTAGCCTGGGAACCTCCATATGCCATGGAGCGGCCCAAGAAATGGCAAAAAGACAATAAAATAAAATAAAAATATTAAAAAAAGATCGCAGTGTTTTTTAAATAATGAATGCAAAGAAACACGCTCACAACTTTATTTAAACACTGGCTTGTAGAAGTCACAGCAAGGTAAGTATTAACTAGTGTCACAGTGAAACTGTTTATGGAGGCCTGTTATGTAAGTGGATATTCTAACTGCTATTTTAGGGACACAGATATCCTGCTATTCATTCCTCGAAGCTATTGCTCTGTCAGCTGGTTACATGGAATAAGCAGGTCAGGGCAGAAGGATGGCTGCAGGGATGGGGGAGAGAGCAAGACAGGCTTTATTCAGTGCAGTCCTTTTACTGAAAGCGTCTGATGGTTGAGCAAATTGAAAGTTTAATTAAAATGCACTTCAAGCTAATTCACAGAAGGGCATCGACTCAGTTCGAAAGGATATTCTACATTGCTGAAAACAGAATAAGGCAATGGAAAACTCTGCTTTTCTTAATTTGAAGGTGAATACATTTTCTATAATATTATATAATAAAAACCTCTCCTACTTAATTTCTCTGAGCATTATCACCGTATGCCTACACATGGGTATTTAATTGCTTCCTGTGGTGTGGACAGGGTCAAGGGTGAAAGTCTAATATTTGAAAATATATCTTAGCTCAAAGGACAAACGCATTGATAGATCAGACTGTGACCGTTGTTCTGAACATATACCTTGGCTCTGCCAATCTCTTTCACGTTCTTTGTTTCCTCCTTCACTGTAAGGTGGGCATAAGGATTCCGTCTGTCTCATGGGCTTATTCTGAAAACTGAATCAGTTCATAATGACTGTAATGACTGTACCAGCATCTGGGTCTCAGCTGCCCTGGTCACTGATGGACACCACGCTGTTTATGTACCTGCGTTCTGGTTCCCTTGTTCTAAAGGAACAAACTCATAACACAAAAGAGAATAACCTCTTGCCTCTGCAGGTGCCCTTCTTCAAAGCTGAGTTCTGTATCCCTATGACCACTGGGGTGAACCACCAGAACAGAAAACCTGCTCGAATTCGCTCCAAGACCTGGAGAAACAATCAGGCCAAAGCTGGTTTCCACCCATTCAACACCAGGATGAGTCACCTGAACTTGACTGAGAAATGAAGTGATTCTCAAGAATTTCATACATACAGTGCTGACAGACACCAATCACCAAGATCAACACGAACAATTCCTCACTCTGTCAAGAGTGTGGACGTGACATTCTCTGCAAAGGCCCAATAGGGGAAATGTTGTTTTTCAGGCCACAGACTGTCTTTTTTTTTCTTTGTACAGCTGCACCTGCCACATGTGGAAGCTCCTGGACTAGGGGTCGAAATAGAGCTGCAGCTGCTGACCTAGGCCACAGCCACAGCAGCTCGGGATCTGAGTCACATCTGTGACCTACACCACAGCTCGCAGCAACCTTGGATCCTTATGGAACCTGCATTCTTACCGAGACTATTTTGGGTTCTTAACCCACTGAGCTGCAATAGGAACTCCTGCAGACTTTCTCTTGTTTCATAATTTAAAATAAAATCAAGTCAGAGTATAGTTAGGAGAAGACAGAAGTATTTTATTTCAATTAATCTAGGAATTTTATTGTAGAAACAGACTCACATCACAGGAAAGCTATGTTGACTTTTGTTTACAGTCTTGATCTTTGAGGTTAGGCCAGGGAAAATTCTTTAACCCTTATTTATAGACGACATTTGAATTGGTTTTTTTTTTGACGCAGTCATATATATACATATTCTTTTTCTCACATTATCCTCCATCATGTTCCATCACAAGTGACTAGATATAGTTCCCTGTGCTATACAGGAGGATAACAAAAGCATTCTGAGGAGTTCCCGTCATGGTGCAGCTGAAACAAATCCAACCAGGAGCCATGAGGTTTCAGGTTCCATCCCTAGCCTCACTCAGTGGGTTAAGGATCCGGCATTGCCATGAGATGTGGTGTAGGTTGCAGACGTGGCTCAGATCCTGTGTTGTTGTGGCTGTGGTGTAGGCTGGCAGCTGTGGCTCCAATTTGACCCCTAGCCTGGGAACCTCCCTATGGCACAGGTGTGGCCCTAAAAAGCAAAGAAAGAAAGAAAAAGAAAAAGTATTTTTGAAAATTATCCCTATTGAGTAAGTAACTCATTCTTACGGGTTACGTGGTAACTAAGTTGTCCGGGAAAGATGCAGATCAAACGATTTCTCTGTGTTATTCAGGAAACAATGCTTTTAGTTTAAGCACCATAGGAACCACGACGTAAAACAATCACACTCGGTTTCCTAGTTTTTAGGGCATGATCACATGCTCAAGAACGAAAACAAAACCAAAGATTGATTTTCTTTTAAACACTGAAGAGTTGGCAGGAAAGGCAAAAGACATATTGTTCCTAAAGAGAGTAACTAAATATTCTGTATTCGAACAACGGAATGAGAAGAGTCTCTGTATTAAGAATTGCTCATCAGGAGATCCCGCTATGGTGCAGCAGGTTAAGGATCCTGCAGCCTCTTGGTCACTGCTGAGGCATGGGTTCGATCCCCAACCCAGGGCAGCGGGTTAAGGATCTGGCGTTGCCACAGCTGCAGCGTAGGTCGCAGCTTTGGCTTGGATTCGATCCTGGGCCTGAGAACTTCCATATGCCACAGGGGCAACCAAAAAAAAAAAAAAAAAACACCACGGCTCATCAAAAAACAGTGTTACGAACTCCTGGAATATGCTACAAATACCATGTCATATTTCACTTTGCAAAACAATGCAATAAACCTCTTTTAAAAAGACTAAACTTGGGAGTTCCCATTGTGGCTCAGTGGTAACGAATCCGACTAGTATCCACAAGAATGCGGGCTGGATCCTTGGCCTTGATCAGTGGGTTAAAGGGCCTAGCATTGCTATGATCTGTGGTGTAGGCCAGCAGCTGTAGCTCTGACTTGACCCCTAGCCAGGGGAACTTCCATATGCCACGGTGTGGCCCTTAAAAAAAAAAAAAAAAAGATCAATTTGTCACAGAGTAGAACAGAATGGCCAAAAGAAGAAGTTCTATGGGAAGGTCCCCACCACCAGCTGGAAGAGGCAGGAAGAACCCTTCTCTGGAGTTTTCGGAGGGAGCCCAGCCCAGCCAACACCTGATTTTGGACTTCCAGCCTTCAGAACTGTGAGAAAATGAGTTTGTGTTGCTTTAGGCCACTTCATGTGTGATGCTCTTGGAAGCTGCACTATTTTTCAGGGTGGACATTACCACCTCACTGTGCCTCCCAGGAATAATTTCCTCATGGCCTGAGAGCACGGATGCAGCTTCTAGAGTCTAGCTGCAGCACCTGCCTGAAACACACCAGCAGCTGATAACTGTAAGATCAGTCCAGGCCCCCAGCCCTTATGCCCAACCCTGGACACATCCACCTGCAGCTCAGGGTCAGTCTCACATTGCTGGGGCGGCTGCCTTGGCTGGGTCTCTGGCGTCCACTTTACAGCCAGGAGTTTCCTTCTAGACACAACATCACGGCCCGCACTTCCAGGCCTCAGCAAGTGACCTGAAACATGAGCTGCGACTTTCCTGCAGTAGTTGAACCCAAGGCAGGGCTTCCTGGGTGGGAATCTGGCTGTCCTACTGTCTGTCTCCACTGGTCAAGGGGCCTTTGCTGCTGGAAGCGAGGGTGCAAACCTGGGCATCAGATCTTAAAGCTCGAGGCTGAGATGAGCCACTTTCCTCCTTTTCCAAGCAAAACCACATTTAGCAGAGCAGGCGGCTCCCCCTACCCTTGGTGACTGGTCCCTATCATGGTACCATTGGCATCAGTTGACCAATGTGCTCCAAGGTCAAAAGCAGAACCTGAACCTAATACAACATTGTAAACGAACCATACCTCAATAAAATTTAAAATAAAAATAAACATCCTCCCCTAAAAAAGCAGAACAGCTGCGATTGGATTCCACGCCCCTGCCAGCCATGCTCCCTGCCCAGCTCCTCGTTACCACACAGCTTTTCAAGGAGGCTCGTGCCCTTGTCCCATTCTCTCTGGAGCTTGTACCAGTCGGGTCTCGCTGCCATCAGGCCGCCAGAGCATCTCTAGCTCAGGGCAGCAATGACCCCCAGGCTGATCCATCCAGTGGACCAGCCTCTGTCCTTTCCTGACTGGACCCGTGAAATGCTTCTAACACTCCCTCCCGGACCTGATAACTCACGTCCATCCTCCCACCTCACAGCTGAAGCATCTTGGTCTCGCTGGCAAGTGCCCGTCACCTTCCAGGTCCCAAATGTTTGGGTCTGGGGCTCAGCCTTGGACACTTCTCTAAACCTGTTTCCTTAACTGATCTGAAAGGAATGTGTTTGCGTTTCCTTGTGAGGTGCACACCCAAGGGGCACCTCAAACTCACAGTGATTTTCACCCATTCCTCTGCCCAGGCGTCCCTCACCTTGTGTCCTCACCTGTACACAGGTGCACTCACCTGTACACAGGTGCACACTGGTGGCCAGGCCCCAACCCTCCACTTGCCCTTCACTCCCTTTCTCTCTCTGACATCTGGTTCAAGAGTAAATCCTATTGGCTCTCGCTTCACAGGTAACTGTTATGTGACCTTCCTCAAGGCACCTACCAGGTACCTGGGCCAGGTATGGTCATTTCTCAGAAGGATAGTTCCTGACTTCATAACGGCTCTAGGCCTTTCCCTGCCCCTCTGGCATCGCACGTGGCCTCCTACCATCTCCCGATGCACCAAGGATGCCTTCCTGTGATGTTCTGCCCCCAGAGAGCCTGTCTTCACTTTCCTGGCCTTTGCTCGATGTTGCCTCAATATGACGGCCCTTACCCCTGCCCTGCCCTCAGCCCTGCCCCCAACCCTGCGAATGTCTTCTAAGCCCAACCACCATCTGAATCACCTACGTGCATGCTGATTCGTCTATCATCTGTCTCTCCACTTCAAACATGGGCTTGGCGTGGGCAGAGTCACCGCCAAAGGGCCCTGGTGAGCAGACATGACCTGTGGAACTGGCTTTGACTTCCTATTACTAAGACGTTTTCCTGGGCTTCTGGTTCCTGGGAGACACCTGCATCCTGGAGAAGGAGGTGCAATGGGATGTGACTGTACATTAACAAGTTGGCTCTGGGTGGCTTTGGTTTTTACTTAAAGGAGGCGATTTGCGGGGGATGCATTTGAAAAAGCAGCCTCCTTCCCTGCAGGTATTTCCAGCAGAGGTAATGGCCCCAGTGTGGACTGACGTTTGCTACCCAGACCAACTTGGACGCCATGCACTGAGCAAACACCTGGTGGTATCTGCTGACGCTATGGCTGTATTGGACCCTGCAGCCCCCGGTGGTGTAGTCATTGGTGGGTAGTCCTGGATCCCACAGGGATTGCCTTCTAGGTTGGGAAGGCAAAGCCAGCCAGAGAAATAAAATGAGCCTGACAGCTGGGGCAGGAGTGCAGCTCCAGGAGAGTAACACAGTGCAGCTGGAAGATGGGCCAGGCAGCGCAGGCAGAGGAAGTGGGCAGGAGGACAGTGGCTAGGCTGGGCCGTGCAGGGTGGGTGGGGCAGTGTCGGACTGTCCCAGCAAGGTTAGGCCTCAGACTGAGTTCCCAAAGAGGTACATTCCTACCGACACACTTGAAAACAATGTTTAAACTTGCCCTTGACTTTTATTTATTTATTTATTTATTTATTTATTTATTTATTTATTTATCTTTTTGCCATTTCTTGGGCCGCTCCCTCGGCATATGGAGGTTCCCAGGCTAGGGGTCCAGTCGGAGCCATGGCCACCGGCCTGTGCCAGAGCCACAGCAACGCGGGATCGGAGCCGCGTCTGCAACCTACACCGCAGCTCACGGCAACACCGGATCGTTAACCCACTAAGCAAGGGCAGGGAACGAACCCGCAACCTCATGGTTCCTAGTCGGATTGGTTAACCACTGCGCCACGACGGGAACTCCGCCCTTGACTTTTAAATTTCAAGATGTTGGTATTTTGTTACGTGACTTAAACACAAGTCTGAGAAGGACAGTGTGAACAGCCCATGTGACAGCCTGTCTTGCAGTCACCCTCAGTCATCACGGGGTAATTAATGTAATTACCAAGTTGCCTTATTCATGGCTGTATGGCTTGTGTTTGTTTGTTGTTTGTTTTGGCTTCTAGAGCCTCACCTGTGGCATGTGGAAGTTCCCAGGCCAGGGGTCGAATCAGAGCTACATCTGCCGGCCTACATCACAGCCACAGCCATAGCAATGTGGGGTCCGAGCCGCATCTGTGACCTACACCACAGTTCCCAGCAACGCCGGATCCTTAACCCACTGAGCAAGGCCAGGGATCGAACACACATCCTCAAGGATACTATGACCGGTTTGCTATAGCTGAGCCACGACAGGAACTTGTGTTTGGTCATATATGACTTTGCTAAAGCACAACTTAGGACATTAAATAACAGTCTGTTTTGCAAGGACCAAAAGCCACAGAAACAATTACCTATTTGGTGTAGACTTTTGTTTACCTGTATAATTAAACTAACGAAGGCACCAGATCTCAGTTAGGAGGGTGGGCTGGTAGAACTACTAAAACTTGGAGCCTGGGCTGAGGCTGAGGTGTTCACACAGCTGTCCTGGGCATTTTGCAGTATGGGGGGCTGGCGGGTGAGGGAAATGCCACGCACAGACAAACACACACTCACCAACACAGAAAGAAAACATTCACAAGTGTATTCCAGCTCACAAAATGTCTCACTTCCAAATTGAAACAGTTTTATTGCCACACGGCCAAAGTAATGAGAAAAGAAAGGAAGTATCATTTTGAAGCCTGAATTTTTAGGTTTCATGTCATTTAAGGGTTTTATTAAATATGAAACTAGTTCTTCCTTAACAACAAAGCAAACAGAGTTTTCACATGAAAGGACATGCTTTTCACTGCCAGAGTCTGAAATAAACCTGTCTTCAAAGATAAAATTACACAGTGGCCTTTCTGAAATTACCTGGCACGGATAAGAAATGTCAGCTCAGGGAGCCTCCTGAGAGCACAGTGAGCAGGAGCCCTAAAAACCACTGTTTGGAGGTGAAAACTATCTTCCATCCAAACTTTCCCCCAGACCATCAACCCGGACCACCGACGGTGCTGCGAGGAGGTCTAACTCAGTCACCCTCTCGAAAGGAGAGGTGCCATCTAACACTTCATCCCAGTCACTAAGAATTCACAAAAGCACATCTGTGATGCATGCCGCTGGTGGAATTATGTTCTCAGCCCAGGGTAAATCCCAAACTGAGCCTGAAAACCATTTCCCCGAGTATATCCATTGCAAGCTCAAATATTGTCACAACTTTTAAAACAAACAAACAAACAAACCAAAAAACCACACCCACACCCCCACACCCTATGCAATGACATCAGCGCTGCCTCTGCTAGTTCTGTGCAGGTTTTGGATGGAAGGCCAACCTCTCTGACTGCCCCCCCACCCCGGCCTGTCAACTCTCATAAGATGGTTTAGCGTTACAGACGCCAGGACAGAGGTATTAGGGGCTATCACAGGGACGGAGGAGGAACAAGGAAGGAAGGATTTATGAGTCCAGCTGAAAACATGATGATGAACAGGTCCATCCCCGGGACAGCAGCTTCTGATTCCACGTGATCAGCTGCCTGAGGCGCAAGAACATGATGGAGAGGATGGAGGTTTGTTTGTGGGCAGCTGAACATCCAAAAGGCATCCGCTCGGGGACATATTCTGCTGTTGCTGTAGTGTTACCCAGGAAATGACTTTACTGTCGTGTCATTTATACGTAACGACCAGTGCTAAACAGTTCACTTATATTTAATGACTTTTATGGTCCAGAGTCAGCTGCTTGCAGATTTGGTCAGTTTCTGATAAAAACAAAGTTTGCAAACTAAGTCCCAACCCGAATAAGCTCTATAATTGGGTGAAAAACCCAGAAGATGTACATCTCACAGGAGTCCTAACCTCTAAGCCGGAGGCCTCCGGGTCCCCGGAGATGGCTGGGGGCCCCTCCCAACCTCAGCCTCAGCCCCAAGGTCTCTAGGCCTTGGCTTGGCTGTCCCTGAATGTTAAGGAAACAGGTGTGAGCCAGGAAGGGGCCCCAGGCACTGACTGGGGGCTGGACCTGTGGCCAGGGACGGGGTGCAGTAAAGCCGGGGAGGAGGGAGTGGCCAAGTTCATAAGTCATGGGCTGGTGTGCTGCCTGCCAGCTACTTTTATGTTGCCTGGGGCATCACTGCATAATTGCCCCATTATTTTTATTAAGGGTTGGTGAGGGGGTGGTTTGCTTGCTAATTACACCTTATGTCTAACAGTCACATCTGGGCTTGGGAGGCCTGCTGCCGCCTGGCTGACAAAGGTGTGAATGTTCTCAGTTTATCGGAGGGAAAAAGATGCCCACTCACACTCCTTAAAAATCAGAATCAACCTCTAGGGTCATGTTTTCTGCAGAAAATTGTAATGAGAGTTTTTCTCTTTAGTCCCTGAATGTCAAGAGCAAAGTCCTGGCTGATTCAACACATTCAAGGACCTGCTGTCAAGGAAAAGCTTAGCAGGGCTGTGCTCTTGTGTCCCTGAGAAGGGCTACATCTGGAACTGGAATTCGTCACCATCCCCCCCGGGACTGCAGTGCTCCCGTGGGGCACAGATGCTGGCTGGCAGGACGGAGCCTGCACCCGCCCCCCACACCCCCGCTTCAGAGGCAGCCCTGGGTTCTTAAACCCCTCGGTTTTACAAACCAACCTGGAAGGGGGTGTATAACTTTATGTTCTTGCGGCTCATCCTGAATTCAGATGAAGATCCCATCTTGAGATCCCACACCTGTGACCAGAGGTGGTTGACACCTCACAGATCTCCGAAAGCATCTTGAAAAGCAGGCATTTTCTACACTCTTTTATTTGTCTTTTCAGGAGCTCACTGACATTCTGGAGGCAAGTCAGGATGCATGCATGAAATGCAGAAGTGGTTACAGAAGTGGCTGCTGCTTTCACTGCGTGTTTCTGACCTTCTGTGGCAGGTGCTGTGAGCAGGTGGCCCACGTCGGAGGGAGAGGTTAGTCAACAGGTGCTGTGAGATTCCCCCGGGGTTAAGGAGGGCCTGTGAGCAGCCCCTCAGTCTGCTGAGCCCACAGCCCACCATGCTGTCCACCTGCCTCTGGTATTTTCACAGGACTTTACCCTCTGACATTGATGTTCGCTTTTGTAGGAACTCGTGTGACTTTGAGGTGAAGACCCCAATTTTTGTCATTGACAAAAAGGAGCTGGTGCCTACTTGGCAGGGTCTGGAGACCTTGGAACTAGACACCTGAAGCAATCCAGCAGGAATTCACTGACACCCCCGAAACACAGAGCTCTTTAAATTATTTACAAATAAGCTATGTTACAGGTTTGGTCCTTCAGTCGTACCAACCACATTTCACATGCTTCTCAGCCATCTGTGTCTGTGACTGTCCCATTGGATGGCAGGGACACAGGGCAGGTGGTCCTACCAGAGGAGCTGTGGTGGCAGGGGGTCTGCAGAGCGAGGAAACAAGGTGGCAGCTATTGGTACAGCTACCACCTACCACCTGAAGACAGCTTAAAGTTCTCCAATTGAGGTGTAGAGGAATTCTCTGTGGGGGTGTGTGAGAGATGGAAACAGAGACAGGGAGATGGGAGAGAGAGAGAGAGAGAGATGGGGATGGGAAGAGAGAGAAGAAGAGTGGGAAAGGCCTCTGAGATTGCTGGAGACAGGTACAAGAGAAAGTGTGCCTGCACCTTGAAATCTAAGACTTTACTAGATGATGCCTTAGTTTTTCTGTGTATCTGAGGGTCAGACTAGCTTGGTAAGTGTCTGAAGGGAAATTCCTTCTACTTTTCAGCCCCCTAAACTGTTAAACATATACTATTTGATTAACTTAAGAACTCCTTGAGTTCTCCAGAAAAAAAACTGTTTATGTGATGTGCCCAAGACAGTAGAATTATGTGTGTGTGGGTCTAGCAACTGCCAACACCCCATATCATATCAGTATTGTTTCAGTTGAATTCCCAGCTCAGAGGCACCACAGCTCCATCTCATGGGTCTGGGTGACCGGATGGAAGTGGTTTCTTAGCAAACCCTCTTCCCGTCCTGTGAAGTAGCCATGCTGACAGCAGTGGGTTCTAACAAAGAACCACAGGAGGGAGCAGGGCTCACCTGTGCAGTTCTCCTGAGCTCGGGAATGGACCACACCTGCCCTGGGCTGGGGCCCTCAGGGGAACCCAAGGCACCTGGTCTGGAGCTGGCTGTGTGTGGGGCGCACTGGACACCCCCATGGGCTGTGCACTCAGGACCCCAGCAGCAGCCCTGGGCCCTGGTGGGGGTGGAGGACACACGTGTCTGTGAGCAGAGCCCTCCAGGCATTTAATTTCCACGTGGAAAAGAACTGGCAGCTACTGATGCTTTAGGTAGAAGGATTTCTTATTCCTGAGGCTGGTGTGGCAGGAACAGGGCTTCCTGAACACTCCACACCAGGGATGGGATGATGGGGAACAAAATGAGGATTAACCCTGGTGGGGGGAGAAGCCTGCTCCATGACTGGATGGCATTTGTTCAGAAGGAAATGTATTTTCCCATCAAATCTACATGTCTCATCTCCATGGTGGGAAGGGCTGAGCTGCTCCGTGCCTCTGTGTGTATCTGCAAAGCAAACTCTCACTTCTCCCAGTGACGTTCGCACGGTGTCTCCAAGTCTCATCAGAGAGTGGGTTTGATGATTAAATTCGAGAATGGCTTCCCCAGGGGCGTGATTGCCCCAGGAGAGGCAGAGGCAGCCAGCAAGCATTGGGCTTTGAAGAGCAGCTTAAGTAGCTCATCTGTTTAACTGGAGATGCCAAACAAAAACAAATTATTGTGAAATTCAGACATGAATCTAAGTTCTGCAAAAGCTCTCAGACTTGGTTTTTCAGCGTGGTATCTTTTCTTATGCTAATTAAATAGAAAACTCTAGAAATTGGGCACCTTTGGAGAATATCCGTGAGCCAGATGTTCAGAGATGGGTATAGAGGTGAGCTTTTTCTGCACCACCCACAGGTGAGAAGCAGGCTGTCCAAATTATGATTGTTAGATTTTCAAACATTGTAGTAAGGACTGGTGTCCTCAAAAGAAGAGAGCAGGACACAGACACACACAGAGGGGCGACCCTGTGAGGACACGGGAGGAGACGGCCATCTGTACACCCAGGAGAGATGCCTCCGGAGGGACCCACCCTGCTGACACCTTGACCTCAGACATCCAGGCTCCAGGATGGAGAGCGAAAAAGTGTCTATCGTGAAGCCATTTGGGTTGTGGTGCATGGTCACAGCAGCCACACAACCTCGGCGGGAACACCTGGGGCACGGCAGTGAGAACGTCAGTATCCACAGAGCAGCTGGTTTATCTGACATGGAATCATCAGAAAACCACAAAGAGCAAACCCACAGGACAGAGGCTGCTAGCAGTCAGAGCGAGGCTAGAAATAAAGGGCCAGAGCAGCCTCCATCACTGGTGGTCCCCGTCCTAGGTTTGGCTGATCCAGCTCCTTTCCTGAGCAGACAAGAGGGAATGACCACTGCCCCCCGGGGGCCAGTGGAGCCAGGAGTCTGTCTGGTCCACCTGCACCATGGCCACCTGTTCCAAGGACTGCACAGGCACAGCCCACCTGGGGCGGGGGCTCTATTTCTAGCTCGTGGAACCGGTTCTCCTGCTGGAGCCTCTGCAGGCGGGGCTACTGAGAACCATGTGTTCCTCTGGACACGGCAGCAGGGACATGTCCTTCCCCAGTTCTTCCAAAGGACCTCGTGGAAATGTATCACCTGACCAAGGGCTGGAGAATCAGTGACCTGGGGCTTTCTGGAACCAAATCCGCCAGGACACGGATCAAAGGCTGAGAGGTCTCTTCATCTCTGAGCAGAAGAACCTCCCCGGATGCTTTCTGTCTCCCTCGTGGACCAGATTCGCTGTACACACTCTGCTCTCTGACAGGGCCACCAGGATGGGCTCACAACCACATAGCCGCCTGGACCACCCTGCCCCCTGGGCTTGTTATGTATCAACATGAGAGGCTGGAGCAGCAACTCGGTTTTTTCACCCCTCAGGGAAACTGCAGGGCCACCTCTTCTGCCATGTGATCCCTCTTCCCTCCTAAAGCCTCTTCTTCAAGAGGACAGAGAGCCAGGGGGCAAACAGTGGGTGTCATGGGGAAAGACCTGAGCTGGGGCCCTGTATTCCTGGTGGGGAGTGACCGCAGCTCCTCCCCCAGCCTGGCTGAGAAGGGGGCACTGGCCGAGCAAGAAGTCGGGACTTAGGACCACTGCCTTCCACACCTGCCGAGGGGCTCCAGGTCCCAGGAAGGCAGCAAAGGAAGGGCTGATGGTGGAGGAGATGTGAGTGGGGAGCAGAGGGGGAAGGAAAGAGGCCAGAGCTGGGGGGCTGTGTGGATGACTGCTCCCTGCACCTTCCCTCCCTGCTAACAGGTCAACAACCAGCTCCCGGGGAGAGACAAACACTTTCTGTCAACTCTCTCCTCAGTGAAACAAAAAACAAAAACCAAAAACTCCTAGAATGACAATAGAAACACCCAGATTGGTAAAGAGCAGGGGAAGACCATGTCACTCTTTTTTTGGTTTAAGTTTAAACTCTTTGTAACACCACAGAGCTCTCCCTCTAGAAGGCTTCAGATAGTTTCTATCAGGTTACAAAAAATTTAAAGAGCCAGACACCAGAAACTAACACAGCATTGCAAGTCAACTATACTTCAATAAATTGAAAGAAAGAAAGAGAGAGAGAAAGAAAGAAAGAAAGAAAAAGAAAGGAAGGAAGGAAGGAAAGAGCCCTTACGTGTACACCTGCCTATAGGAACAACTGATCTTAAACGCTCCATTTATTTGTTTTAAATCATCAGGAAGTTAGAATTGGATTTCAGAACACAAAAGCCTAAGTATGGGCTTTACTGTTGCTAACAACCTGACTTGGGTAAAAATAAACAAATGAGAAATAGGTTTGGGTGTTTTACGATGTTCATCGACAGGAAAGAGCCTGAAAGCCACAGAGAGGTTTTTAGAAGCGGAGTTGCAAATCAGTCGCCCTGTGCCTTAAAACACCCCGTCCTAACAGGATGGCGCTCTTTTCCACTTTCATTTTCAGCTGAGACGATTTCCTCCTGGTGCAGACACTGCCCAGACCCACGGTCTTTATGTCACCAAACACATTCAGAATTACGTTTATCTTAACAAGGAGATTATCAGAACTACAGCTCATGTGTGAGCTATGCAAAATGACATGCGATTTCCCATTCAGTGTTCACCAGAATCATTTACACATTTATAAAATTCACCCCCCTTTCAAAGGGAGGGGAGAATTCCAAATCAATAACATTACAAACATGTAAATCCCTTCTGGTTGACCTTGAGTCAGGAATCATTAGCACAGAAACAACATGACACTATTTTAGATAAAACAATGTTTTCTCTCAAGTGTTTAAAACACTTTTAAGATAAAATGTGAACAAAGACAGCAAGCAATCACTTATTTACTTTACACGGATGGCTTGAAAACAAATTATGGAAAATTGCCCACTTGGCTGATACAGAAATTGAGTCTAAGTAGAGATCAGAGAGGGATCATGAACTGCAAAGTTCATGATTATAAATAAAACCTGTACCACAGAACCTTGGCAAAGAGGTCCTGGGGCTCCGATTTATTGTAATTCACTCCTGCACTTCTGTGTGAGGATGGGGTGGTGGGGGCTTCTAGCTTCAGCATCAAGACATTCCAGTGAACTGTCATTTATCATGAGTTAACCAAAGAAATGGACTAATCAAACTTTCCTCCTACAAACTGGGGTGTATTTGCACACAGATCAGGCTTATTTCCTCATGATCTGAAATGATTTCTTGGTGGACAGAGGGGGGGCCAGCAGGTGGCCCTTGGGATGCGCCATCTGTTTGAGTGGCCTGGGGGACACAGCTGAGAGCCTTGTCCCCTGGGGGCAGTGAGAGGTGATGCAGAGCCATGAGCACACGGGGAGGCTGATGTCTGTGGAAAATGGCAAATTTGAAGCCAGAAACACGCAGAAGATGCATCTGAATAGCTGGAGGGACTCGGATCATTTGTACTTTTCCTGTTTGCTCACCTGTATTTTCCAAACACCCTATGGTAAAGGTGTAGAAAGGATGTGGGGGCAGATGCTTCTGGACAAGCCAGTCACAGTGAGACTACAGGAGGTCTGGGGTCCTGGCTGAGGAATTCGGGTCTTGGTCTGTGTGCTGAGGACACATGTTCTAAGCCCTAGAAGTTTCTAAGATGGGAGGATAACAAGCCAATAGCTGCAGCCAGAACCTGGCAGCCACAGGATACATGAGGAGGAGGGCTTGTGCTTTTGAAGATTTTCTTACCTTATTTCCCTTCTCTGCACTTAACTCTCGCTTCGCTGCATGGTTCCCCATCCTTAGCCGACAGGGTCTTCAGACGCTGAAAGAGAAAGACAGGGCATTAGTCTTAAAATGGGGGTTTTCAGAGTTTTCTACATGGGTTTTCGATCAGAGCAGCAATCCTGTTCCACATACTCTACACATTTCTGAGAAAAGAAAATGAAGGCCCCCGATCTCAGGAGGCGCCCACGGCCTCACCAGTGAGCGCCAGTGTCTTCTGATCCCCGGCAAAAGGCCAGAAAGCAGGACGGCGGCCCAACCTCGAGTGCTGTCCGTGTTTCCTCATCTATAATGAAGGTCAGCGCATCTCCTGAGACCTCACAGACTCTACACAAGTCTGGATGAATAAGGGGTTACACCTCATGTCCAGGTAACATCATGAGAGGAAGAGAGATGCGGAAAAGTGTGGACATGCCTAAAAATAAAGATAACAGGCTCACTGCTTCCAGAATTGTGTGAGCACAGAAACAGCAAGACCCAACCACCGCTGCTTATCAGACAGGCATCCCAAGAATCTGCAGAATTTGTGGGAAGATAAAGTTGGATAAAAAAGACACGTTCCTTATCTGTATTTTCCAACCCAAACTTTAGCAGCAAATTCATTACTTGTTTTCCCCAGAAAGACATAAAACGAGAATTTAGCCAAACCCACTCCACCCAGACCCCCATTCCCACTTGCATCCCTGGACCTGCATGATCCACCAGGGCCACCTCTACCATCACTTAGACCAGCCGCCTGGCCGCAGGTGACTAATCTTTAAGGACAGTTGCAAAATGTAATCATCCATGATCTATTCTTTTCAAAAGAATGTGTTAGGACCAGCTCCCTGTTGAACAGGGAACAGCTTTGCTTGAACGAGCGGTAAGAAAATGAATTGCCTTCAAAAAATAGGAAGGATTTCTAAAATATCACATATGCCTGAGTGAAAGGCAAGCTTTGTTCCCACATAGACACTCTCTGGCAAAGAGGGAGCTGCCTGGTATCTGAATCTTCCCAAAGTCTCCAGTATCACCGGGTATCTCCTTAGTGACTATGAAGGATGCGACGGCCCTCCCCCAGGCAGCACGGCGAGAAAGGAAGTGGCGTCTTATAGCATCACCTTCCAGGATGTGGGGTATGGCGAGTTGTCACTGGGTGGAGAGCACACTCCCAAGCACCTGAGGAGTGCAAACCCTTCCTGCCTCCGTGTTTCTTAAGTAGGAGCCAGGGCAGGTGGTAATGGGGCTGCAAGAACCCCAAGGGGAGGGAGACCTCAAAAAGTGTTGTGCTTCAAAGGACTTAGGTCAAGGTAGGGTGATGTGCTCTGGCAGATCCAAGACATGGTTCTAGCGGCGCCAAAAACATTGCTGACTGAGAAGAACCATGTGCACACCTCCTGTGTCACGACATCAGAAGGAAGAAACCGGTATTTTAAGATGTACGCTTTTAATAATGCAAGGTGAGGGATGGGGAGTTCGGGGTTGGTAGATGCGCACTGACATTTAGAATGGATAAGCAGTGAGGTCCTGCTGTACAGCACAAGGAACAATATCCAATCTCTTGGGATAGACCATGACGGAAACTTACATAAGAAAGGGAATGTACATATATGTATGAATGGGTCACTCTGCTGTACAGCAGAAATTGGCAACAACATTGTAAATCAACTCTAATAAAAAAGAAAAAAAAAGAATAAAAATCCAAGATGACCTTTGCAGCTAACATTAGCCTTTGATGCAATTCTATCATCCACCTTTCTGATTTATTTGCCTGAACTATCCTGAAAACACCTCTGGAGGGTTAACCTCTCAGGGAAAATGCAGGCTTGGGGCATATTGGTAGTTTGTTTGTAAGAATGCACAAAAAAAGGCAAAGACAGGACGTTGGTCTGAACAGTGGGAGTGGAGTGGGGGTCATTCTGAAGTTCCACCTCTCTGTGATCCTATTCTGGGTTCTAAGAAGTATTGGTAACTGGCACTACGAATGTAACACAGAGTAACGGCACATCAAACATTCCTGGATCCATCTCCCTGTTTAAGAAATAAGAAATGAGGAGTTCCCGTCGTGGCTTAGTGTTTAACGGATCTGACTGGGAACCATGAGGTTGTGGGTGCAATCCCTGGCCTTGCCGAGTGGGTTAAGGATCCAGCATTGCTGGGAGCTGTGGTGTAGGTTGCAGACGTGGCTTGGATCTGGTGTTCTTATGGCTATAGCTCCAATTAGACCCCTAGCCTGGGAACCTCCAGGTGTGGCCCTATAAAGACAAAAGACAAAAAAAGAAAAAGAAAAAGAAAAAGAAAAAAGAATTGGTGTAGTCGATGGTGGGGGGTAAAGTAGGAGGTTGGGATTAACAGATACATGCTATTGTATATATATATATTGGATCTGAAGTTGCTGTGGCTGTGGCTGGCAGCTGTAGCTCCGATTAGACCCCCTAGGATGGGAACTTCCATATGCTGCGGGTGGGGCCCTAAAAAGCAAAATTAAAAAAAGATAAATATATATAACTGAATCACTGGGTTGTATACCTGAAACTAACAAACTTTATAAATTATCTATATTTCAATATTTATATACAGTATACATAATTTATATATATATATAATATATCTGTAATTAAATAGTTACCTACACACACACAAAAAGAATTGGCATATTCAAAGCTAAACACAGGCAAAGTGGTTAACTTCTTTTCAAGTTGACGGTTTGGACTTTTGGGGTTTTTCCAGCCCTGACATGAAGAACCATCTATGTTCTACCATCGCTGATCTCACCTGGGCAGTCCCTCAAGCTCAGCATCCTCCAACCCCTTCTCCATCTCCCCCTCACCCTCTCAGTCATCACTGTTGCAGATATTAGGAAAATCCCAACACAATGTTCCCTCCATCCAGAAAACAAATCTCTCAGGAGTTACCTAAATCAGAATAGCATGGGAAGTGTAAATATTGGCGGGGGCGGGGGTTGCCTGTGGATAAAAGGAGACCTATTTTTGGACCCAGGACTTTGAAGCATAGCTGACCTAACATACGATGCTTGCACTGCTCCTGGAAGAGGAGATGTTTTTCCAACCCAGTGTGCCCTGACCAGAACTTTGTTATGCCTCAAAGCATAAGCTTGGGTTATACTTAGAAGGACTGTCTGTGAAATATTTCAATCAATATCAGATAAAAAATGTTATCACATAAATTAAATATTCTGTGTCCATCTACTGGACACAGAATAGATAGAAACAACAAAAGTCCAAGTCCAACTTTTGAGGGGATTCAAACTTTTCCCTCTTGTTTCAAATAAACAGAAAGAGAATCTATTTTATATGCATCATTTCCAGAAGGCAGATTCTAGCTTTAAATGCACAATTATGTACTGGCAGGAAAAGAGAGGCCAGAAAAACAAAGTGACAGTTCTTAGGTTAGGGCACCTCATGAGTGGGACTGCCAGTATTTGAGGTGCATGGTGTAGCCCAGCAGTGAACGACAGGCAGTGGTCTTGACTCTGTCCCCGCTCCAGGAAGAGAGAGGGGTTGGTGACAGAAGGCTGCCCTGACAGCTGGTCTGCGTAATCAGCTGAAAAGAACCATCTGCAGACAGAGGAGCTGGACTTTGGAAGTCATCCTGATTTCATTTCACTTTTGAAATTAATCAAATTGAGAGGGACGAAGAACAGCCAGCAAACATGTGGAAGGCGCCTGGGAGCCAGGCTGACCCGGAAGCACCTCCGGGAAATTAAGAAGCTTCTTGTGGAATAGAAAAGGAATGGGATGGGAGAGGAAGTGGAGGGCGGGGCAGGAGCAGGAAAGACTTTAGGTTTGTTTTTTGTTTTGTTTTTTTGTCTTTTTGCCTTTTCTAGGGCTGCTTCCCACAGCACATGGAGGTTCCCAGGCTAGGGGGTCTAATCAAAGCTGTAGCTGCCGGCCTACACCACAGCCACAGCTATGTGGGATCCGAGCCACGCCTGTAATCTACACCACAGCTCATGGCAACGCAGGATCCTTAACCCACTGAGCAAGGCCAGGGACCAAACGCACAACCTCACAGTTCCTAGTCAGATTCGTTAACCACTGCGCCACGACGGGAACTCCCAAGACTGTAGGTTATATGGGGCTGCCGCTTACCTCTTAGGTCCAAATTCAACCCCAGATGAGATTTCTAAACAGCCATTGGGATTACTGAAAATTTCCACACAGTCTTCACGATCATCCATACTTCGTGTTATCAAAGGGGGGAAAGTAAAGCCCATGAGTGAAAGGTAGTGAATATTCCGGAGTTGCTGAAGAGCAACTCAATGGTTTGGCCCTGTTTTCAACAGGCTAGCACTGCAGCTGAGATAGCTCAGTGTGGAGACTGGGAAGGAATCACGGATAAAACCCGCCTTGGGTGGACAGGAGTGTGTGTGAATGGGGAAGGCACTCAACCAACCCCTTTCTACTGCAAGCCCTACCTCTTAGAGTGTAATCTGGAGGGGAGACTTGGGGCCCCATCCAGACTCCTGCTGGGTGACCCAGGGCAAGTTACTCCACTTTTCTGAACCTCAGTTTCCCACCAAGTAGAAACAATAAAAGCCCCCTCACTGTGCTGTGGTGAGAATGAAATAGGGGCTGGTCAAGGTCGGGGTCAGGGTTGGCATCAGGGATGGGGTCAGGGTGGGCTCTAGGGCTGGTGGCTTTTGTCTTGCCTGTCCCTCACACCAGGTCCCAGGGTTGGTGGTGATCAGTTGAGAACATCTTCTGGCCAGCTAGCCCTCACCTATCGCAGGCATACCACAGAGACTTTTACGCGAGTTTCCAATGTGGACTCCATCTTAAACTGCCAAGGCCAAGGAGGAAGGGGAAAGAACACCAGTGCCTGAGGGGCCCAGCAGTGACACCCACAGCCCAGAAGCAACACTCCCTCCCGCCCCACCACAGCCGCCCTCACAGGAAGCAGCGACTCCTGCTGCTCCAGACTAGACCGCGTGGGCACGAGAAGAGAAAACACAGGAAGACTCAAGGCACAGGGGAGGCTGCAGACACTAACAGGCTACCTTGGCTATGTCTGAATGTGCACTTTTCACAGCAATGGGATTACTGTGAAATCCTCTGTTGCAACAGAGAGAGAAAGCCTGCATTCAAGACTCCAGGGTGGCTGCTCTGTAGCTGTGATCGCTCAGAGCATCCTACGTGCCCCCGCCCCCGCCCAAACACTCTGAAGCACGAGGCCATCACCGTGGGCAGTGTTGAGCGGCGGCCTGCAGGAAAGTCAGGGTGCTAACGCAAGGTCACACGCGTGATGTGCAGAGTTCATCACAGGAACTCACGGTACACTAGGCTCATTAGGAATCAACCTGTCTGGTTGTATTTCCACCCGAGCTCTAGGAAAAGGTCATGGGTGTATTAATCTCACAGATTTAGAGTTCTTTTGGCTTTGGTATCATGAGATCTTGTTGACTGTACAGTAGGGCTTTTTTCTCCCCTGGGGCCCATGTTCCCTGAAAGCAACCCTAAAATTAACGTTTCTGTGGAGATACAAGATTAATTTTACAGTGATTTATCTCCTAAGTTATGGCATTATAGGAACAACCCTGTACACTACTCCCATTTTACAGTTGAGAAACTCAAGTTTAGAAGACTCATGTAGCTATGAGTGTAATATCACATTTAAGAATATATTTTTGAGAGTTCCCATCATGGCTCAGTGGTTAACAAATCCGATTAGGAACCATGGGGTTGTGGGTTCAATCCCTGGCCTCACTCAGGGGGTTACGGGTCCAGTGTTGTCATGAACTGTGGTGTAGGTCGCAGATGCAGCTCGGATCTGGCATTGCTGTAGCTGTGGTGTAGGCCAGTGGCAACAGCTATGATTAGACCCCTAGCCTGGGAACCTCCATATGCCGCAGGTGAGGCCCTAGAAAAGACCAAAAAAAAAAAAAAGAATACATCTTAGGTAAAAATAAAGATCAGCTGGATAGTATATGCATTCTGAATATGTCTTATGTGGAAAAAAAGTGTTCTGGTTAGGTCTGAGATATCATCTGTTTCTAGATCATTAACCAACACAATAAAGAGAGGACTTTAAGAAGCAGCCTTGAGAAAACAGCTGAATTACACTCTCATTCTTTATAAACACCTCACATGGATATACCAGTTTAACAGGGAAAATGGCAGTGACTTTCTGAATTCCTAACCAATATCTTGCAACAATGTCTGGTGAAAAGTGTAGGCAATGAATTATTTGAATTTTAAATCCATACCTGCCAATAATTGCTCACTACAGAGCTTAGCAAATGTATTTTCCAGGCTTCTGATTTCTCGTCTGTAAAATCAGAGGTCATAGTACCTGCAGTGTGGCTGTAGCAGGTTCAGTAAGGTATTAGACCTAAAATGCCCTGGCCCCTAACAACACAGGTCAGCCTAACCTCCTCTTCCCTTCCTTAGAGAATGGTATGAGATGTTGCATATGGTGCCAGCTGCAGAATGAGACAAATAAGGGGTGAATTATGACCCTGAAAGGCTAATCATCCACATACATCTTAACTGTCAAAGTTCAACACTCTTGTAATAAAGCTGTTCAATTAATATATTGCTTCATACTCAGCAGAGAGCCAGAGGTGATCTGTCTTTCTCATCTGTCTTGGGCACAATTATTCATGTGCAGTGGTTCAGAGTCATTTTTTCTCTGTCCAATTTGCAGCTGTGTAGGTGTGAATATGGACAGTAAACACACCAGTGGGCTGTCATCTCTGTGGAGGGGCCGAGCTCCCCCTGGGTCACAGAGGAAGGTCAAGTGACAAACCTCAGAAGCTCTGAGCCACAGTTAACATTTAAAAAGCTACCCACTGGGAGTTCTCATCATGGCTCAGCGGGTTACCAGCCTGACTAGTATCCATGAGGATGCTGAGTTCAATCCCTGGCCTTGCTCAGTGGGTTAAGGATCCGGTGCTAACGTGACCTGTGGTGTAGGTCAGAGATGTGACTTGGATCCCCTATTGCTGTGGCTGTGGCATAGGCTGGCAGCTACAGCTCCGATTCGACCCCTAGCCTGGGAACTTCCATATGTCGCAAGTACAGCCCTAAAAAGCAAATAAATAAATAAATCCTACCCACTGGAATCCATGCACAGTCAACCCAGCCAAGAGAAGTACTAATATGTACTTAAGGCAGCAGAATTTAAAAACCCCACCAGGGTAGTAACTTTTGCTTTCTCTGCTTTTTAAAAATCACTAAAGCAATACGTTCAAAATTCCATGTACTTTGTCATTAACCATTAATGGAGTCATCGCTTTTTTCCCAGGCTTTAAAGGTCATTTCACTTGACTATTATTATTACTGTCGAAATTTGGACTTAATCTTTAGCTGGATCAAATGGCCCTCAGCCTCTAGTTCCTGGTGAGCTACATGCCAAAGAGGCCTCGTGGGCCCTTGGAATGGAATGTGCCAACCACCAGTGTTGGCTGAGGAGCCAGCAGGCCCTTAAGAGCACAGTTTGCGTTTGCAGGTGGCCTAATGCTACCTTCTAGAAGAATGAACAGTCAGGGAGAGATGCTTGTGGATCTGCACCAGCCAGAAGGGGCTGCTCTGTGCCCTGAACAGAGGGGAAGGAGAATGCAGGTGGATGGAGGAGCGAGGCGGGGTCCCAGGAATGGAAGAACTGAATGAGGTAAGAGAAGAGGAGATGTGAGCACTCGGAGGAGGACCCTCATTTCCTCTTTGAGGACACTAAATGTGACACGAAATCAGAGCTGCAGGCTGATCCCCAGGAGGGCCCCACTTCCCCCCAGAAAAGGAGCAACCTGCCAGTTACCCTGCAGCACCCTGCATCCCCAGCTGTTGATGGGATGGCTTCCTCAGAGCCACCCTCAGCCCTGTTCCCCCCTGGGGGGTTGGACCCTGCCCCTCCTCCCTGCAGACATCAGACCCACCCCACCACCCCAAAAGCTGGGCAGTGGTGGCACAGACTTGGAATGACAAGCAGTGTAACTCTGCTCCTTTGACCTTTAAAAGAAAACCCCGAGTGCGGACACGAGACAGCAACAAACACACCCACGAAATTAGACAGAAGAGCCCGAAAGAGGGAACAGAACAGAAGGAAGGGCACCCCCTCAGTATGTTGTTCTGCTCCCCACCCCCGCCCCCAGCCACATCCCCCATCTGCCTCCTCTCTCCACCAGGACCAGAGCGTTTATGCCTGGATTCTGTAGAAATTCATTTTTATTTCTCAGGCCAAAAACATTCTTGTTAACAGCCTGTGTTCAGAACACAGTAAACAGCTACCAGCACCACCAAAACGACAACCGCCCAGATACACACACATGCACATGTCACAGGTGAAAAGCAGGACCATTTTATGACTGGAATGGGGGAGGCACATTTAGAAATCACACTTCATTTAAGGAATACAGGTGACAGCAGGCCCCTGCCCACCCTCACACGTGCCCCACATGGACCACCCTGTCACATCGCCGGTCCCTTGAGGGTCTAAACAACAAATGCTACACTGAACTGGAAGAGCGAGTCTGCTTTACTGCCCCACCCCCTGGACCTCACAGACCTGATCACTGTTCTAGGAAAGCAATGGGGGCCTGGGCTGCTTCTGAGGGTGGGGCTCTGAGTGACCCCCCAGGCCCAGCATGGGGAGTGGGGGGCTTTCTGCAGTCCAGAAGCTGCAGTGCAGGGGCCAACTCACAGGACGATCAACCTTGAGCATTTGCCTCAACTCAGCCCCTGGCCTCTCCTTGTGAAGTGGGAACAACCCCCCTGCCCCCGAGCCCTGCGCCCAACAAGGGGGTGTGAGAGACAAACAGGACCACACCCCCCACGAAGATGCCTAAGAAATAGGAAAGCCTGAGGCGGATGAACTGAGACTGCTAACACACTTGCAGTTTGAACCTGAATTTTTCACATGGTGTCTGCAGGCCTTTAGTTTCTAAATGGTATGTTTAAGGCCTAAAGAAGGTCAGTGTCTTTCAGAAGGCAGTGATTTATTACCACGAGGTGGAGGCCTTATAATTTTATTTCTCCATCAAAATCAAGATGATCCAAAGTACCTTTTATGGGAAATAAATGAAAAATGAAAACATCCTGGCAGAGACTATTCACAATATCTTGCTTATCTGATATACCAGGACCACGCTGAAACTGTAATGATGTGTCTGAGTCATCCACATTCTCCAAAGCATAGCATCTGTGGTGAAATAATTTCTAATTTGACACCTATCATAGGATTCAAATGAGGTGTGGAACATACAAAGACGGCACAGGATGGACCTAAAGGACCAAAGAGAGGGGTGGAGAGGGGCAGCCTGGGTCAGAAAGACTGACTTCCTCCTCTCATCTGCCATAAGCAGCTGGTAGCCTCGGACAGGTCACCTGGTCTCCCCAAGGCCCATGTTCTGCCCTTCAGGGTGAATGAGGGGTTGGACCTGGGGGGCTGCACTGATTCCCACAGGGATGGTGTGGACCCCCTACGTCTGCCCCATAGCACCCCAGATCTTTAAAAATCAAGCCTTTCCTGACAAGGTTTAGAGAAGCTGCTGTACTGTGTTAGACACGCAGATGGCTGGGGGCCTGAAGCTGGGGGCCTGGTCCAAAGGAGACAGGACAAATGTCACTACCTGGGTGTCTGCTGGGTGTCGGAGTGAGCAGGGGAGCAGGACAGAGAAGCTGGATCCAGCATGCATGGACATACAGGCATACACTCACACGTATGCACGTGTGCACACATGAACACACAGGTGCACACTCACACCCATGCACACACGTGCATACAGGCACAAACAGAACACAGGTGGGCTTTGAGACCACCAGCTCCGTCCCTGAATCTCGACATCACCTCTGCCCAGAGTGAGTGTGAACCTGGGAAGGATGGTATGGCCAGCATGGCCCTGAGGATTATAAGGGACCGGTGGAGTGGCCCAGGCTCCCAAGAGCAGAGCTCAGGAGCCAGGAGGGTGGAGGGCTCCTCTAGGGGCAGGGTTCCTGGAAACAAAAGCCCCTGTTCTCAGAAAGAAGCAAGGACACCACAGAGGGGAAGTGTGGTTGCACCCCTGCTGCTGCCCCTGAGGAAGTAGGTGCCGACGGTGGGTGCCAAGCACAGAGGTAGTGGGCAGTCCCTCACTTGGGACTGAGGCATCAAAGGTGCAGAGCCCGAGGATTAGCATGCAGAGGGGAGGCCTGAGCACCCGACACAGGGCACCAGACACCAGGACATCGCCTGTCCACAGAGGCTAGCCCAGCAGTCTGGCCTGCACTTGGCCTTGCCTGTGGGCCCCCAGTGTTCGGGACAAACGCAGCCCTCCAGGGCAGCCAGGGCACACATCCTGGATGTAGGAAGACTTGTGATCAGATAAGCTGGCGTCTGCACTCAGCACACAGATGACTAGTTACAACAAGCCTGAGAAACACGGCACCGACAGATAGATAGAACCGGGGAGGCGGAGGTAGGGCTCTTCATGAATTAAGTACCTTTGCAAAGCACTGATTTACTGTGTCCAAATGTCAGACTAGAAACCTCTGGACCCAGGGCAGTCCACGCAGCATCTAATGCAGCGCCTGGCTTCTTGGAGAGCAGCAGCCTGGTTACCTGGTTACCGACCTGGTTATTAGTGCAGATGTGCTGCATGTACCAGGGTCTCAATAGACCGCCAGGCTGAGCGCTGTACAGAGGCCTCAGCTTGATGTTTTTCTTCCTCTCGTGAAGCCCACAGTGCGATTTGGGTCTGGGCTGCACCTGCTTTGAGGGGTGAATGAACACGTACACTCTCCTTCCTCCCTGCATGTTTACAGCCACTTCCTGGGGCCTCCGTCACCAGGACGTCTGCGGTGAGTCACGAAGCCCGCATCAGATGGAGATTCATCTAAGAGAAGGATGGGGAAGTGGCCAAGTTTGGACTCATCACTCTTCAGAATCGCTTCGGGTCAAGGGCCTGGTGGTAAGTAACCAGTTCCACTGGCAGAGCTCAGGCTCACAGCTCTGGATTCAGTACGTTTTCCAAGTGCTTCTTCATCACGGGTCATGAAAGCAAAGGAATTTAAGGCTCAGAGATTTAGGGCTCTCTGATGACTGTATCACGTCAACCCAACAGAATGACATCTGGGACTTTTCTACCTTCACCAACATATGTGGTTTCTTAAAAAAATGGTGTGAAACTTTGTCCAGATTTTTATCTACCTTTACATTAAAATGCATTTTTTAAAATTATTGTTATTTTTGTCTTTTTGCTTTTTCTAGGGCTGCTCCCGTGGCATATGGAGGTTCCCAGGCTAGGGGTCGCATTGGAGCTGTAGCCGCCAGCCTACGCCAGAGCCACAGCAACTCGGGATCCGAGCCGTGTCTGCGACCCACACCACAGCTCATGGCAACGCTGAATCCTTAACCCACCGAGCAAGGCCAGGGATCGAACCCGCCACCTCATGGTTCCTAGTCGGATTCGTTAACCACTGAGCCACGACGGGAACTCCTAAAATGTACTTAAAGTTCCCATTACACGCTTTATTTTGGTGTTGCTCATGCTATGTAAAAAAGGTCTAGTTAAATATATTTTATATGTATATATTACACACACACACACACACACACACACACACACACATTGGTGTTGGGACTATTATATAATGTGGCTGTAAACACGACATCTTACCACATTTTCAGAATGGCTGTCTGTCAGGCTGGCACCTTTATGTCCTACTTCCCCTTCACATAACAATCTCCATACACTGTCTGAAATGAACAAGACAAATTTTCCATATCTAGTTTAACTCCTTCTCTCTTCACAAATGTCTTGACATCCAGCAATAATAACAGAATAAGAGAATCACTGTCTCCCTTTTAAAACCACAGCATCTTCCATACAGCAGCATAAAATGATGCGTGGAGGCTAGAGATGCATTAAGCCTGGCTCTGAAATATAATTTATCTTGTTCATGTTTCTAGGCAGATGATTGCAACTTGTGATTCCACTTCATAAATCCCTTGTCTCAGCTATTCCAAGGCTATTAACATTTTCAGACGTCTGAAAAAAACAAAATAAAAACAACCAAAGTACATCCTGTGCCACCCCCCCAAGCCCCAAGTAAGAGAAATCTAGCTCCTGAAATATGAGAATCATTTTTCGTTATTTCATTAAGTTCCTGTTTTAGCTGGTCTTTTAAGGCAATGCAGTGAGTGGAATTAGGCCCACGTTCTTCTGATTGTGAAGCACAGACTGGGGCAAGTGACTTCTGCAAAATTCAGGCTCTGCTGTGCAAGTCAGTTAGATAGATGGTGATGATTAGGGTTAGTGGAACCTGCCCTCTGTGGATGCAGCAAATACCACCCCTCTGCACTGAGACGTGAGACAGGGAAAACCTATTTTAGGTTTCCCAGAATCTGAGCGTGGAACAGAACACTTAACCTCTTGCAACTACATGGGATCAGAACCCGAGACCAGAGCCACTACTGTGAAAAGCTGTGTGTTGGGTGGGGGGGCTGCAGGTGGGGGAGGTGACATCCTGGAATCAAGGTGAGGGAACAGGAATTCCAGGAACTACTGGTGGTGATATGGAGCCAGAAATTCCAGCAAGAACCAAGAGAATTCCCAGACAGGCCACTGGGGGAGGGAGGTGCCTATTGAGCACAGGCAAACCTACTCAATAGTTTGTAATAAGCTATATGGAAAAAAGAATGGATGTTTTATGACTGATTCATTTTGCTGTACACCTGAAACAAGTACAACATTATAAATCAACTACACTTCAATAAAATCAAATTTAAAAAAAAGGAATTAATAGCTTTTGTGTCCCCTCCCCTCTGCCAGGCACCGCCCTCACCAGGATCCTGCATTTTGCTTGCACATACTATAGGGTGTTTAGCAAACGCTGTGTCTTGGGAAACCTATCTGTGCGCCCCCCCCCCCCAGTTCCCTAGTGACATGAAGCAGTACTTTGGGGCAAGAGCTGCATCTGTTTTATGTGGTGCCTGGAAAGGCATGTCTTCTGCACATCCTGGAGAATCGGGAAATTTTAAAAAAATCAATTGCACGTTGGCTCTATCTGGGAAGCTGGCAGCACAGCTCTAGATTTTCTCCTTTCATAGTAAGTTTAGCAAAAATGCTAGGCTCCAACTATACAAGAAACTGGATGAAGATGAATATCCAGAAATATTCCTTGTCAGATATGCCAGCACCCAGGAAAAGCAGGAGAGGGAACGTAATCCTCTAAATGGAGAGAGTGTCAAAAATAAACCACAGAAATAAGAACATATTGTCAATATAGAACGTTATTTCCCATGAGTCATTCTTTCTAACGTAAAGTCAGTTTATCATGAAATACGAAGAATTTCTTGACGGGGTGAGAGCTGTGCTGTAAGTGCGCAGGTACAATTAGGTAAATCTAGGTCACCACACACCCTGGGGACTCAAGCCCATTTTCTTTGCTTACTGAGCATTGGGCCTTATCACTTGGGGTTTGTTACAATATACATTCCTGGGCAGGGACCCCAAGACTTCAGTGTGGGGTCCAGAGACCGGGGCCTAGGGCTCTGCATTTCATGAGAATCCTGGACGATATGCATGTTGGTGGCTGACAGAACCCCAGGGGGATCATCAGTCATCATTTCTTCCCGGACCCGGCGTTGGGTATCCCGCCCCCCACTTCATCTCGGTTGGGCTGGTGGCTGATATGGGGGGACTGGGAGTCCACCCAGTCTTTGCTGGAGGGGCTGCCCTTGCACCTGGCTTTTTGCTTCTGACCACAGGGCTGCCATGACAGCAGGGGTGGGCAGGATGTGGCCTGAGGGAGATCCTCTGTTGCCTGACACCCCAAAAGGTGGGGCCAACACTTGCAAGCTCTGCAATCAGCACAAGACCAGCAGGAGCCCTCTGTTACTTAAAACATCAAGGGCAAGGATGGGGCCACTGGGCCCCCCACCCTCTCTGACGGAAGTCAAACCCTCCCCAACCCCTGTCCCGTCTCCCAAGAGACAAGAGGAAGTTTGCTGCCGAGGTCCTTCTCTGAAATACACACTTCAGAAAACCAAATGGCAGGGAGGCATGTCCTACCAGGGGCTCTGCCTGCCTTTCCAGCCAAAACCTTAGGGACATCTCACTCCAGCCAGAGCTGCTGGTGGTGGGTCTGGAAGACCTCAGGGTCCCCTGAGCCTCAGCCCTCACTAGCTGGGAACCCCCATGCTTGGGTATTGCCTGCAGAGCCTACAGGTGTGGGGCTGGGCCTGGCGCTCCCCCGTGTAGCTTGAGGGCCTGTCAGGGTTGACCAACGCTGGCCAACAATCAAAACGAAACCTGATGTACAATGCAATAAAGTCAACTCTCTTTCAAAAGAAGCATCATCGACACCAGTCACTATTTTCTAGATGGTCTTAACAATGGGGAGATACAAACCAAAGAAAAGCTCCATTTACGTAACTGCTATTAAAAACCTGTGCTTTCAGTAACACATACTGAATGGCTCTTGCAACTATTTTTGGGTTTTAAAATTTAGAACACATACTAAGGAGAAGCCTCACATCCTTAAGAAAAGCTGCCAAGGGACTCTGAACAGAAACTCATTTCCTGTAACAAGCCGCAGCTTCGGGCCTCCGAGAAACTCCCTCACACCCTGGAGGGTGTCACCCCCTCACCAGCTACCGACTGACACTTTTCAAAACCAGCATCTGATGTGATGTGTCGCATCACCATTAAGAGACATGCTTATGTCCTCGCATTGTCTCATGTCTATTCTTCCCTTTTAAAATGGGCTTTAAAAAAAAAACAAAAAAACAAAAAGCCCCTGGTAAGACACTTCCCCAAGAGGTGGAGGCCCTCCCGCTCCATGGGGATCCTGGTGATGTCTGTCCCCCCAGCCTCCCAGTCACCCTCCAAATCGTGCAACGTCCTCATCCTGTTACCGGCAGGGAAATGTGAGTTCCCAGGGCTTGGCAGACCTCTGGGGTCGTGGAAGCCCAGTTCGTCCTCCACTCCGTCTGCGACACGTACGACGGCCAGTAGTGCTCGCCCTGTACCCCGAGGTCCCAGAACACATTTCCAAGCCCAGTCGTCCCCACACCTGTCTCAGACCTCACTTTTTTGAGTCACTGTCTCCTGGTAGACAGCAGGCCACCCTCCAGGCCCCCAGACAGCCCCAGGCCTCGTCCCCATGCTGGCTGAACCAAGTACTGGGGACTAATCAGAAATCCTGGACCTCTAGCCTGGGAACCTCCATATGTTGCGGGTGTGGCCCTAAAAAGCAAAGCAAAACAAGGGAGTTCCCGTCGTGGTGCAGTGGTTAACGAACCTGACTAGGAACCATGAGGTTGCGGGTTCAGTCCCTGCCCTTGCTCAGTGGGTTAACGATCCGGCGTTGCCGTGAGCTGTGGTGTAGGTTGCAGACGCGGCTTGGATCCCGCATTGCTATGGCTCTGGCATAGGCTGGTGGCTACAGCTCTGATTCGACCCCTAGCCTTGGAATCTCCATATGCTGCGAGAGCGGCCCAAGAAAATGGCAAAAAGACAAAAAATAATAATAATTAACAAAAAAAGCAAAGCAAAACAAAACAAAACAAAGAACCCCCACAAAAACCCAGGCCTGATGGCCATGCTTATCCACTCGGGGGACTCGGGAAAAATCCAGGCAGCAAAGAAGGAAAAACAGCTGGATCCCAAAGCATGATTTCCCTCCCATCCTCCAAGTTTATGCAGATGTAAAGGGTTCTTGGAAGAAAGGGAGCAGACTCCATGCTGAATTCCCAGGCTGAGTGTCCTTCCCCGCCCCCAGTCTTAGCCTTGGCACCGCCTCTGCTGAGGTCGGTCTACTTATCTTCACTTCCAGTTTTCCTACTTGTACTCCTTTTACACATGACTGTCTTCTTCCTTTCTCTTGCCTTTACCTAATTTTAGTAACTTCACCCCAACCTATTTCCAGGTTCTTCTTTGAGGCTATTCACCTGCCCAGCTTTCCCATCATTTCATTATCTTTAGTGTCATTCCCCCGCCCCCAAATAAGCATCGGCTTACTTATTTGTAATATAAATGATTGATTATGACAAATGGTACAGAAAATGATTCATGGCTGGTTTAGTTTCCTTTGAAAAAAGTGACATATTCTCTTCTTTGTCTAAAATCCTAAAATATGTTTCAAATTAAAGCAAACTCCCTTCCTTTCGTACAAACCCCTCCCTCCCTTGACACAGGTAAGCAGCTTCCCGGGGCTGGCAGACAGCCCGATTTGCATGATTTCTGTATTTATTACATCTGCATGTAATCACAGCATGTAGTGTTCTTTTGTGTATTTAAAAGTTTTCAATAAACAGAATGATGCTATATTTATTCATGTGCAGCTTGGCTGTTTTCCACTCAATGCTATTGCTTTGATTTTGACCTGTGCTGCCACCTGACCAACACCATGCAGAGCCTAAGCAGAGCTCAGGCTTGAATTTCAGCTCTCTCACTCACTAGGAGCCATCAGCCATTGAACCTTAACCATATTTTGTTCATTTTTTCACCTGATCTTAGACACATTCAATCTTGATTTAATAAACATTAAAACAGTTTGGGGAAAAAAAAAATACATGGGCAAAGCCAGGGTAGTGCCAAGAGGGAAATTTATAGGGCTAAAATGCTGACATGGAAAGGAAGAAAGGTCTCAACTCAATAATCTGAGGTTTAACCTATGAAACTTTTATAAAAAAGGCTAAATATATCCGAAGAAAGTAGAAGGAAGGAACTAGTAAAGAACAGAAACCAGTGAAACCAAAAGCAGGAGAACAACAGAGAAAAGATAATCCTTCCTCTCTAGAATTGCTTTAGATTCTTTGTCAAAGATTGTGTCCATATATGTGTGTGCGTCTATCTCTGGGTTCCCTGGTCCGTCCCCTTGACGGAGGTGTCTGTCTCTCCACAAGGACACCCTGTCCTCGTTACTGTGGCCGGAGGGTAAACCTTACCACCAGGGAGAGCAATTCCCCCCACTTCTTCCTTCCCTGTCAAAGTCCTGTTAGCTGTTCGAGCTCCCACGTCAATCCATACATTTGAGAATAAGCTTGTCTGTGTCTACAAAACCCTTGGTGGAATTTTGATAGGAATTTCATCAGATCTATAGACATACTTGGGGAGAATGAACAGTTTTACTGTGTGGGATCTTCCATGCCATGATCACAGGTTGACCTTTTGTTTCTTTCATCGGTGTTTCGTCTTTTTAAGCACACAGATTCTGACTCAGCGGGGTGTTTTTAGGGTATACCTAAGTATGTCCTTTGCTTTGGAGTCATTTTAAATGGCGTCATATTTTAGCTTCAGTTTCTACATGTTTGTTGTTGGTAGATACCAATGTAGAAGGCTTTTGTGTGTTGATGTGTGTCCTGAGGCCTTGGTGAACTTCCTCACTAAGTCCAGGAGATGTTGGGGTTAGACTTCTTGTGACAGGAAGTCTAACCTCTTGCAGACACTCGTGCATCTGTAAATGGGAAAGTATTGTTTCTTCCTTTCCAATCTCTATCCTTTTAATTTTTTAATTATTTTTTCCTTTTTTGTCTTTTTAGGGCCGCATGCACAGCATACAGAGGAGTTGAGTTGGAGGTACAGCTGCTGGCCTACACCAAACAGCCATGGACCAATGTCACACTCCTAAGTAGGAACAAAACCCAAACAAAACCAAAATCCTCTACCCAAACCTCTCCCCTTGTACAAAAATTAACACAAAATGGAGAACAGACTTCAGTGTAAAGCATATAAATATAAAACTTGTACAGGGGAAAAAAAAACAGGAGAAAATCTTCCAGACTCAGGTTAGGTGAAGGGTTCTTGTATTTTTACACCCACTCACAGACCATAAAAGGAAAAAAATTAGTAAACTGGATCTCATTGAAATAAAAAACATTCTCTCTGCAAAAGACCCTGTGGAGAAGCTGAAGACAAGCTGAACTGACAGATTAACGGCAAACCACTGGGACTGTTATCTTGAACATACAAGGAATTAACAAGACCAAATAATCCAATTAGGAAACGGGCAAAGACAAGATCAAGCCGCTCACCTGTGGATATACAGATGGCAGACGCACATGTGAAAAGACTGGCATCTTTGCCCACGAGGGAAAAGCAGATGAAAATCACACTGAAGCATCTTTGCACACCTGCTAGAACAGCTCAAATGAAGCAATGACAATGCCAGATGCTATCCTGGAGATCCCAGATCACTCGCACCTGCTGGGGGGATGTAAAATGGTCCAGCCATTCCGGAAAAGAGTGGGGCACTTTCTTATAAAATGGAACATGCTTTCAGGATATGACTCAGCAATGGAGCTCCTGGGCATTTATCCCAGAGAAATGAAAACTATGTTCACAAGAAACCGTGTATAAGGATGATCACAACAGCTTTACTCAAATAGCCCCAAACTGGAAACCCTCAAAGGGTGAATGGTTAAAACCAAAAAACTATGGAGGGCAGAGCATCGATTCCAAGACACAAAAGAATGAGCTGCTAATACACTCAAGAACTTGGAGAATTTCATTTAGAGAAAAAAGCTAATCAAAAAAGGGTGCATATTGCATGGGTCCCTTTATATAGCATTCAAAAAGTTATGAAATTATAGAAAATGAGGAACAGATCAGTGGTTGCCAAGGGTGTAGGGAGGGGGAAGGGGGAAGTTGGCTGTGGCCATAAAGGGCAGCCTGTAATGGAACTGTCCTACCTGTGGGTGGTCGCACAATTCTACACACGTGAGAAAATTACATAAAACTACACACAGACACATGGGAGCACATAAGCTGGTGAAATCTGAAATCCCAACATGCTTGATGGGTTCTCAGTGTTAATTTCCCGGTTGTGATTCGGACTAGAGTTTTGCAAGACGTTACTATATGGATCACTCAGTATTATTTTTCACAATTGCACGTGAATCTACATTTATCTCAAAATTTTAAAAAAAATGTTAATTGCTTCCATGAGCAACCTTTGCATATGCCTTAGGCACTCAGACCAGGCTCTCTTTGGAGGCTACACTTAGGAGTGAAACCATGAGGTCATAGGGAATATCCATCTTCAGCTTTTATGGCTTATTCTCTAAGGTGTCTGGTCCTGTTTGCATTCTACTCACGATCAAGAGAGTTCTCACTTCTCTAAATCTTCCCCAACCCTCAATACAATCAGAACTTAATTTTTTTCACCAGCACGAGGGATATGAACAATTATCTCATCGATGTTGTGATTTTCAATTTCCTGAGAACTAGTGGGTTAAGCATCTTTTCATGTCTTACTAGACCAGCCTAGTCACTCACATCTTTTTCTTCTAGGTGGTTTGTTGTGTTTTGCTGAATTTGAGAATGTTTTATACATCCCAGATACCTCACCTAAGTCTGTTTACCTTCATTCTCTAGGCATCCATCTATTTTTTTTTTTTTTAAATAACAGAGCTTCACATCTACTCTGGTATTCACAGAGTTCAGATGTATAGTTATGAATTTTTAAATTATTGACATGAAAGTGGTTCTGCCTTTGGACGAGGCCTCAGCTCACACCTGAGAGCTCCAGCCTCCTACCTGGGCAGCCTCTCCAGCCCTAATTCCTCACGATCCATCTCTCATGTGTATCTCCCACTGGCTCTGTCTCTCTGGCTAAAGCCTGGTGGCTGCATGTTAAGGTGGAGACTGGAAATCTGCTCATCCAGCCTCTCTGCCCAGCAGGACCATCAGGGTCTCTGCTGACAATTACTGCGCATTAAATCCAGCTCCTAGGGCCCCCAACTCAGGCTGATTTAAGCTTCCTTCCGTGGCTCCAAGGGACCAATAGAAGTGTCCTCCTTTATGTAGTGCTTAATGACTACTTACTAAAAATCGTACCAAGGAATTAGGAAACTGACTCTCCTTACTGACAACTTCACTGAGGAAGTTAGGACAGGGTGACTAAAAGAGATGTGACAGTCCAATCATCCTGTAGAGGAAGCATATTTTGTTGGGTGTGGCCACTCAGGAGCAGTGGAATTTTAAAAAGACAGAAACCGAAGGCAGCTCTGTGAGGTTTGCAAGGTGTCCTGTCAGTCTGCAGGGCAGCAAAGAGGGGCTGGTGGCAGGATCCTGGAACTTAGTCCTGTAGGCACCTGTGAGTCTCTGTGCCTTGGTTTCCTAGTCAGTGAAAATGAGAGTAGGAGTTCCCTGGTGACTTAGCTGCTTAGGACTTGGCATTGTCACTGATGCGGCATGGGTTCAATCCCTGGCCCAAGAACTTCCACATGCCACAGGCATTGCCCCCCCCACCAAATGAAGATAATAATAGGGTAGTTATATCAAAGGAGGGTATCCCCTGGCATCAGGATGATTCATCAGGTGAAATATCATTTTCAGAAGACAGCTGGCAATTTGTAAGTGGTCAAAAATGCTACCTGGGTACAGAAATGGTTGTCAATTTTTTAAAGAACCTAGAAAACTAAAAGTTCAACATACCTCCAATTAGCATTTAGAAATTCAGAAGGAAATAGAAAAAAATCACCAAAAAGACTGGTCTCTACTCTTTTCCACCTTCAGCAAGTGCCTTTCATCAGGGCACATGGTCGAGGCCATCCCCCACCAAAGCTAGGCTGAAGTGATTCCATGTCAATCACAGAACAAATAACTTTTCTAAATGCTCTTCTCTTTGGACAGAAATACTATACTTTAGAAAGATTTTTAAGGTGCATTTGAACCAAACAGTTTTTGTTCAACCCTGGTTAATAAAGGTACTCAGTTAAATCCTAGGGAGTTACTGTTAACCATTTTATGGCAATTTTTAACTGGATTTCCTCCCTTCAGGTTTTGATCTATCCCACTTAAAAAAAAATGCAGCTACCAACGAGCACCCGTGGCCTGGGAGGAACGCCGCGGGGTCGTAAGGCTTCTGCCCCTTGCAGGTCATTTGGCCCATCCTTTCCTGAAGATCTGCTTTGACTCCTGTTGGCTCCACACCTGGGTCCCCATGTCCCAGGAGGCCCTCAGCACTCTCATGTGGCCTACCAGGGAGCAGAGGTACAGGCCTGAGCCCAATTTAGGGAGGTCCCTAACTTGCAGGCCACTCTGTAAAACATCCCCCTGAGCCGGTGGGCTAAAAATCTTCTCCAAAAGCCATAGGTCTTAAATAGGATGCACCCTAAAATCCCCTTCCTAGGAAAAACTCTCTTTCTAGGCCAGGTGTTCATGTCCATGTCAGGACAGCCAGCGGCCCCCCCCCCCACCATGTTTATACCCCTCCCAACACATCCCAGCTGCTGCACGTGCCCTCCACGGAGGCAGAGAAAAACTGCACACATGCTGTTGATTCTCACATTGCCGCAATTGGAAAACAGAGGATGGGGAACCGAAACACTCCTATTTCCTACCGGAGTCCCACTGAGTCCCAAAGAAACTGAAAGGGTTTCCCAAATCTCACTCCGCCTTCCAAACGGGAGAGAGAAAGTAGCCCCTAAGAGAAAGCAGCTGGTGTCACCGGTATCCCGCAGGACCTAGAATCACCTAGGAGTCAGTAGAACCTTGCAGCACACACAGCACCCTCAGAGCCAGCCCACCCGGCGACGGGCCCAGAGGGGCTTCACGCGGGACAGGGGGATCGTGCCGCGCGCAGGTGCGCGCAGGTGGGGTACCGCCCGGCGCAGGTGGGCTCAGGCAGCTCAGCCAGGCCAGGCCTCCCAAAGGCGGAAGCAGGGCGAGTAGCCTGTCACCGCCCTCCGCGCTCAAAGGAAACTGGTTTTCGTCTGGAAACGGCGGGAGGGTGAGGTCGTCTGCCCGGCTCCAGGTGTGTCTTTAAGAAGCACTTTAAGCCTGCGGGTATCCCCCGCCTGCTCGAAAGCTCACCACCAGCACCCATCCCCGCAACGCCCAGGGCGGCATCTTTGACCTTCGTCACCTCCCTCCGAAACTCCACCCCCACCCCCTCCCACACTCTTGAGACCCCAGCCACGGGAGCCCACATCTGGACACTCATCCGGGACAGCCCCGCTGCTCTGGAGCGCGTCTACACCCGCACCCACCCCCCGCCCCGGCGGCCCCTGGGCTGCCACCTGCCGCCACCTGCGCCGCCGTCCAGGGCAACCCCGGGCCCGGGTCCCCGCTCCGAGGGCGCTGACAAAGGCGCTTGCCCACCCAAGAGTCACCCACCGCGCTGAGCTTGGTGCTCCTAGGCCGAGGGCGCCGCGGGATCCAGGCCGCCTTCCCGCCGCCCCGGCCCCAGGAGCGCGGGGTCCCAGGACTCCGCCTTCCGGGTCAGGGACGCGGGCCGCCGGGGCCAGAGGCTCGTCCTCGCTGGCGCGCTGCAGAGGCGACTGACGGCGGCTGCTCGGGGGCCGAGCGCCCCGCCTCCCTCCCCCGCCTCCCGGGCTGCCTGCGAGCCAGGTAAACACGCCGCCCCGGGCCCAGCCGCCAACCTGCCGCCCGCTGGCCAGGTCCACGTCCCGACGCCTCCGCCACGAGGGCTCCGGGCACACGCGGGAGGCGGCCTCGGAGTTTGCCCGGGACTGAACTCGGGCTCTTTGCGCCTCCGCGTGTGGCGGAGCCTACGAACCACCCCGCCCGACCGTGCTGGGAGGGACTGCGGTAGTTTAGGCTCCACGCCCCATACCACGGCCGCCGTGGCCGCTGGCCAGAATCTACTTCCCCGCCTCGGGGTGCAGGGCACTCCGCAAAACCTGGCCCCTTGGGAACACCAGGGTGGCGTTGGTGCAGCACCGCTCACAGGTAGGGTTCCTCTGGAGAGCGCATGCTTCCCGAAGGAGGCTGGCGAAGAGGCCTCAAAGTAGACCAGAAAACGCACAGAAGGAGCGGGCGAACCTGGGTCCTGCGGCCTGAATGATCTCTCCCTCGGCTTGGGGTCGGTGTCATCCTCTTGGTCCAAGGGATCCTGGTGTTGGACATTAGTCACCTACACAGAGTCGTTTCCCCCTGGACTTTCGGCCTCATCCTGATGGTGGAAAAGTAGGAGGTGGAGGGAGAGACGGGACCACCAATTTAGATTCGGGGTCAGGGGATTGAATCTGAGCTTTCCAAGGAGCCCCTGGGAATCCACACTGTTCATTGGGGGAGGGGGAGTCTGGTGCCCTTGAGACCCAGCCTTGTCCCCTGGGCCGGCTTTAGGGGCCAGTAGAGCCACCTCCCAGTGTGGTTTCAGGGCTGACACTCTCACAGACCCCAGGGGGTTTATCGTTCAAGTTCAAGTGCTGGAGATTCAAGAGAAGTGTGTCCACCTCACTTCACTGTCACATCACTATTTGATCCTTTCCTCTGAGAAGATTGGCCTGGGGGGTTCCGGATTTGGAGGTGGGGGGTCAGGAGGGAGAATGGCTGCTGAAGATGAAGTTTGTCTGTTTCCACTTTTTTGCTGGGAGCCTTCAGCTCACTTGCAGCCAAGGCTGGACAGGTGGAAGTGAGGGACTCAGAAGAACCCCAGGATGAGTAGGGTAGTGACCCTGACAGGGAAGTTCCAAGGCTCCTGACCCAAGTCACTCTTACCTGCCCCCCTCCCCCATATTTCTTAAAGCTCAGGCCAACAACTGGTCCCATGTAGATTCTGGTTTTAGCATCACACACTGCTTCTCCTCCCCACAAATGCCACTTTGCTTTGTCCAGGGGTAACTGGGGTTCCTACCTTGCAGATGTTAGGGAAGGCTGGAGAGTCCAGGCTCCAAGCAACTACAGAGACTGTCCTGCTTTGTGCTGTGCAGAGGCTTCACGGTTGCCAAGAGCCATCTCTGCAAAGTCAGGCTTGCCAAGCTCCAGCTAAGACTCTTTTTAATGTATGTATAAAATCCCCCCATGCATATATTTTGGGGATATAATGGCCTTCAATTCATAAGAATTTCAAGGAAAATATATGTGCGATAGTAAGGAACACAATGTAATAAAGTGATGGGTGGGCTTTTGAAAGTTCTCCCAGGCCAGGGACAGGACCCAGGGTAGAGGAAGCAGTACTGGGCGCTTCTCATGGCAGGGGGTGGTGGTGTCATACTTCACATGAAGATGGGCAAAATGACAGACTCATTTCGTTGAATAAAATTGAACGGTGTCTTTTGACAAGTAAACAATAAATGACCCAAGCCTCATTGTCTCTGATATTTCTCAGAAAGTCACATGGCCTTTCCCTTCTCTCTCACTGCCTTTCCAATACTGAAGCAGCAGCTTTTAGCGTTTCATATTCTAGCAAGGATCACAAAGTTTCATGCATGGTACAGACTCAGTAAATTTTGGTTCAGTTCGTTATGCTCAAAATTACCCAAACTAAAAGGAAGTAAGAAAATTAATTTAAATACCTTTCAGGAGACCAGACTGCACACATTTTGAGTTTTTTAAAACTTTTCTTCATCAAGAGATTTACCTTTGTAATTATAGTTTTGCTTAGAGAAGATCTGAACTTCATTTTCATCTTTGCCTTGCCATTAATTTTTCCCTGGTGGTAGCTGCAAAGTAGGCAACACACTTGTACACTCTTAAGGGTTAATTGTTTCACCAAAAATTCCAGTTAATAACTAGACAGACTCCACTGGTCATGATTACAAGGAAATTAGGTTCATGAACTCCACAATGTACAACATAAAAATTATGTAAACAAGGAAAATATTTGAGGGAGGCCTCTAGACCACAACCTCCCCCCCCACACACATTCACACACACACACACATACACCCACACAAAAGCCACTTGTCACTTCACTTCTTTTTATCTGGGAAAAAAGAGAAAGGAAAAGAGATCTGTAGGACTTGGATTGTGTGGGAAAAATCAGAGTCTTTTACACATTTTTCTACCATAAATTGGTTGTTATTGTTTATATACAAACTGTTCTACAAAGGGTACCCACATATATAAAATATTTTTCTTTAATGACAGCTCCCTGACTTTGTTAATAAAAATAAAAGCAAACACCTTTCCATAAGCTCAAAGTCACTCCTGAATTACAGAAATATATTCTCAGTTCAGTGTATCTGACATGGAAATGTACTCAATAGATAACCACCTTCTAACTGCTTTTGGGTTTCTGTTTTCCAGTGAGATCTCAACCATGAATGTCTTGTGAAAACATCCCTGTTGACTCTTAGGGGTCTTCTGCACTAACAAGCAGATTCTCTAAGACTCTATGGGTCTGTGTGGTAGTTGCATTTCCCACAGGGGCCCCAGTGCACTCCCATCCCACAAGTACCCATGTCCTTCTTGCTTTGTGACTTTGAGTGTCTGGCGGGGGGTTTCTGTGTCCCTGAACTTGAACCTGCACTGCTGTGGCTGCCCAGCTGCAGTGTCAGGCCTGCACCTCTGGGGCCTGGTTGTAAGAAAGCCAAGAATGTGTGCTTTTCTCTCCTGGGCCATCACCTTCGGATCCTGGCCACCATCCTCTGAGGAGTGGCCTCTGACAGCTGGAGGAGACACCAGCAGCCTTCAGAAGAGATCCTTGCCTGCGGGTCCCCCAGCTGAGCCCCTAGGCCAAATGGAGCAGGAGGCAGCTGCCCAAATTTCTGTTTACAGGTACATGGTTGCTGCAGTCCACCAGGTCTGGGATGTTCGCAGTGCCTCACTGGAGGCTGAAAGGTTGGTCAGAGTGACAAATGAAAGATGGGGTCCTCGGGGTGTTGAGGGGTAAGAGGTGGGCACCACTGCATACATAACTTGTCACACTCCTAGTAAATGACCACGTGTTAGGCCCTAGGAGGGATAGCGTTTTACTAACCAACAGTTTTATTTACCAAACATTTCATTCCTTTGTCACTCTTTTAACCATTCATGATGCACTTAAATAAGCTGTGTCCTTAAAAGCCAGATAAGGAAGGAGCCTGCACCCAGCACCTAGAGGGCAGCTTGGTGGTGGTGAGGGGGCAGCCTCTGAGGGTGATGGGCAAAGAGGCTTTCTCAAGGGAGGGGATTGGGGACTACAGGACATGGCCATGTGCAGGGAGTTAGGAAGGGGTAGCTGGCAGTGGGCAGCATGTGCCCAGGAGGTGCTTGTGTGGTGGGAGGCAGGCAGACCATGGTGACTACACACGCTGCACCCGGAGCCAATGCTGGTCGAACAGGGCTGTGCTGGGAGGTGAGGCAGGGCAGCCACTAATCCCTGGTGTCTCCTCTCCCAATGCCCAGGCCTCGGGCCTGCCTGCCTCCACCTGCCCACTTTTCTGCAGGGGTAAAGAAACATCCTGTCTACTGAGAACAACTCACTGCTGGGCCTTGGACTATGTTTCCAGAAAACTATATCCTACCCCCCGACCAGCTGCCTGTGAAGGGGACCATTTTCAGAAATTAGGTCTTTGCAGGTGAGATCATGTCAAGATGAGGCTGTGGAGGTGGAGGGGCTGATCCAAAGCCCCAGGAGTCCCCACAGCAAGGAGACAGGGGAAGCTGGGGGGAGGGCACAGAGGCAGGGATCAGAGTGTTGTGGCCACCATCAGGGAGCCCGGGCCACTGGAACCAGGAAGCAGCAGGAAGGCCCTGCTCTGCTGGATCTCAGACTCCAGCTCCGGGGCCATGAGAGACTCCTTGGAACCTTCTTTTGTGCTTGTGGGTACATGGGTGCATCCTAGTTTGGTGGGTCCCAAAACCTATACCATTTGGGAGCCTTTTTTTTTTTTGGTCTTTTTGTCTTTTTAGGGCCACACCTGCAGCATATGGAGGATCCCAGGCTAGGGGTCTAAGTGAAGCTGTAGCCACTGGCCTACACCACAGCTATAGCAATGCCAGATCCAAGCAGCGTCTGCAACCTACACCACAGCTCACTGGCAATGCTGGATCCTTAACGCACTGAGCGAGGCCAGGGATCAAACTTGAGTCCTCATGGATGCTAGTTGTGTTTGTTAACCACTGAGCCACGATGGGAGATCCTGGGAGCCATTTTAAAGAAGCTGAACATGGGACTATTGTGGAAAGTAACATAATGTCTTTTATATCAAAGGAAATCTTGGTTACTCCACTTTGCTCCAGTTTCGGCTGAAATGTCTTCCTGTGACACCCCCCTCCCCTTCCCTCTTCTCCCAGTAACAATTCGTTTCAAATTAGCCACCTGGGAAGAATGTGCACCCTGACCTGACCAATGGGAAGGGGACAAGTACATCACCTGCGTTAGGGATAAATAGGGAGGGTCTTTTCTTCTTTGCTCGTGCTTTTTGAGGACCTGCGCCTTTCTGCAGAAGTAAAGAGCCTTGTTGAGATCTCCCCGTGTTCATGTGTCTCATTTTTTGACAGTGATGATCTGAGCCATGTCCCCAACACTATGAACATGCAGTGAGGTGCAGGTACCGGAGAGACCTCAATGTTTCGGCTCCATTGGCTCCCACCAGCCACCTCTGACAACTCTGTGGCAGGTAAAGCACTGATGAAAATCTAGGGCCCCAAACCCTCCAGGTGGCCCCTCCTCAGCAGCACGAGTACGTCTCTCCTGAGACCCCACAGCTAGTGTTCCTGTGACTTCACTCCTCACAGTCCAGGTGAAGTGAGACTAGGGGTTATGTGACACTTTACAAACCCCATCAGCCTCCAGGTGACGCCGCCACTTGCAAGTATGTTTTATAAAACACTCACCACCACCAGTTAGGAGAGAAGGATTTTGTGTTTGAAGCTTCTGGCTAAGCTGTGCAAGGCAAGTGGACGCCAGGAGTTTTCACTGAATGAAGGTTGTTTCCAGCTCTTGACTGTGCTGCCTCAAGGACTTGCTGCTGATTGGTGGAAGTGGGAGAAGACAAGGCTAGTCCAGGGATCTGCTCCTGGGACTGAACGTTTAAATATAACTGTTCTTATGGCAACCAAGAGCAGAGACGTCAAGGGTTCATTTGGTTGGGAAAATAGAATTTGCTTCTGCATTTGCAGAAAGATCAGTGCCCCAGGCTGATAAAATAAATCTAACTGAGAGTGGATTATATGGTATTATCAGGGATTTTTATCTCTCTGATGGCATAATATGTGATCGGCTTTGCATGACAAAAAAGCAATCTGTTCTACTTCAAATGTGAGAAAACGTTAAATTTTCCTGAGACCCTATAACCTCAAAAGAGGGGTTTTAAAAACAACAAAGCTGAATGCTGAGAAAGAGCTGCCTGGGAATGGCTCAACCACCAGACTTCTCGGCCTCCATCTTCCCTTATTGAAATCCCTACTTCCCTGCCCCTGCCTGGGGTGGGGGTTGAGACACCTGCAAGCCACCTGGTGGCCAGACTGTCCTACAAATTGGATTCTATGCCATAGGAAGAAAGTTCTCTGTCCAACAAGCCATGGTTTGTTTCTTCCCCGCTTTCACAAGGTGGCCAGTTCCAATGCAAGCTTATCTCTTTTCTCAAGTGCTTCACACTCTCCCACATCTGGAGTTTTCCTACCATCCTTTAATCCTACAGCCGGGCATCCTCCAGCTGGGGTAACTCAGCCATATGCTGACATTTAAAATGCCAAGAACAGCCCATCACTCCTTTGTCTTCAACTCAGCCAACTCCATCTTTAAAAGGTTGTTTGTAATAAACATCCTAGCCTTGGACCAAATTGCTTATGGACACAAGAAGAAAAAAAACAGGATAAACATTGACTTAAATAATTAGAGGATTCCACAGCATTTCTAGACAGTTCAGAAGGAAGCCACCTTCAGGTGTGGCTTGATTTGGCAGCTCAAGTGACATGAGGAGGGTCTCTCCACTTTTGCAGCTCTGCTTCTTCAGAGCAATTTCATTCTTGGCAGGACTGGCTCATTTCCCCAAGGGCTGTGGGCAGCTCATGCTCTCTCATTTAAATTCAGTCCTCAAACCAAAGCCTGGGCCTTTAGTCTGGTGGGGACTGAGGTTGTGTGATCATCTCTGAGACAATGGCAATATTTGTAAGGGAATTGGAATCACTCTGGTTAGTTTGGGAAGGAGCGTCAGGCTTCTCCAGGATCAGGGAGAGTCTTCCTGGGAAGATGGGACTCATGTTTACAGACACTCATGTGAGGATGATTTTTGTCACCATGACCCAAGGAATAGAGGCTTTTCACAGTAAAAGCATGGTCATAGGGACCAGGCAGCCTCGGTTTAGCCATTGCTCTGCTCTGTGAGCACGTCTGTGACCCCAGTGAGTTGTTTAGTTTCCACGGGCCTTGTTTCTCCATCTGTGAACTGGTTCTGTCCTTGCCCCTACAGCTGACCTGAGGATTAAATGAGATGCTATGAGATGCCTCAACAGGGCCTGGTGCATAGAAAAGACTAAGTGATTGCTGTGTGTCTTTGTTATTTTTCATATGTAAAAGGAAGTAAATACTATTATTTTACAGGCCTGGGCCACCACCAGATTAAGATCATAGCCTGCGAGAGGCCCTGAGGGAAGGGCCTTGTTAAACATGAATACAGATGAGTGATAAAGAGAGTAGCTTAGTCTTAATACCTAGGGTCCATGTGAATGAACACTGGAGAGTGTTTAAAGGGTTTATGCCCTAAAGCAGGTAGAGCATTCTCATTGACATTTTGCATACTTTTTGCAGGTGAATTCAGAACTGAGGATTTTGAAATTGTGTGGTTTTCCAGTGAAATAGCAGGGAGCCTCGTAAACCTTGCTCTGTAAGCTGAGGGCGCCTCTGCTGGGCTGACAGCACCCTCAGGCTGGCCAGGTGCACCTGGGCAGGATGCTGCTGATACCTGCGGACCAAATAGCAGAAAGCCTCACAGCACTTCCTCCCTTTTGCTATGCAGACTTGCTCAAGGTCACACAAACCTGGAAGGTCAGTACAAGACCAGTCACTGGTTAAAAAGAAGCCATGTTTTTTTACACTCTGTGAGGGAATTTAGCTGGCTCCAGCCTACCTTTCCAAATCTTTTCTGGCCCCTTCCCCCCTCTCTCTCTTCATGTACCTCTCTCTCTGCATAGCCATGACTGCTTCTCTCCATACCTGCATAGCCACGAATGCTACCTTACGAATGGGCCTGAGTGCTGGTGCCACGCCTGGGAGTTGGTGGAAGTTCTTGGTGGTGGCAATGCCTCTGTAGGCTCTCAGCTTAGGAGAAGGTGGACGCCCGTCCTGAGGCGGTCAGAAAACAATTACCTTGCAAACTAGGAGCAGCTTTACAACTGGAGAAGAGAAGCTTGATAGCAAACGAGAATTTCGCTTATCCCCAGGCGCCCAGTGTGGACCCTGCAGGCTCACACCCTGACCCCCTGGGGCCTTAGCCTGATATTGGTTGATAAAACAGTAACCTGCCCACAACTGATTAGAACTGATTAACTATGGACTGCCTTTCAATACTGCGTCACTCAGCACTACTTATTTACTGTCGAAAGTTAGAAAATGCAGAAATACACTTTTAAAAATTATATTGGGGTATAATTGATTTGTAATGTGTTAGTTTCAAGTGTATAGCACAGCACATACTTATATACATACTTTTTCAAAATCCTTTCCCATATGGGTTATTACAGATTATTGAGTAGCGTTCCCTGTGCTATATAAGTAGGTCCCTGTTGGTTATCTTATATACATGTATATGATTATATATATTTTATTATATAGTAGAGAAATACATTTTTTAAATACATTTTTTAAAAAAGTTCCAGATTATACTACTGAGAAATAATTGCTTGGACAAAGAGTGCATGCTCATGCATTCTCTCTTTTTTTAAATTTTTAAAAATTTTTTTGCTTTTGAGGGCCGCACCCGCAGCATATGGAGGTTCCCAAGCTAGGGGTCTAATGGGAGCTACAGCTGCTGGCCTACACCACAGCCACAGCAACGCCAGATCTGAGCCCCATCTGTGACCTATGCCACAGCTCACGGTGACGCCGTATCCTTAACTCACTGAGCTAGGCCAGAGATTGAACCTTCAATCTCATGGTTCCTAGTCACATTTGTTTCTGCTGTGCCACAATGGGAACTCCCATTCTCTCTTTCAGACATTTTTACTCTATTTATAAAACCAATTGTGCTGTAACTGCCACTTTGTATTTTGCTCTTTCCACTTAGCAGAGTGTCCTAAGCGGATCTCTCCACACCAGTAGGTCTCAGTCTCTACATTGTTCTCTGTGCTCTTTGGGAACCTGCTGGTGGCCTTACTGTGGGGTTAGTTTCTTCTATGTGAGTCTATGACTGAAAAGCCCCTGGTGTTTGCCTTTAGTCAGTCCGTCTTTATTCTGGCTTGTCTCCCAGGTGTTGCTGGCATAGAGCTGGTTCTTAGAATAACACCTTAGAGCTGATAGAATAAAGATATGGCTGTGCAGAACCCCCTCCACTGCCCACAGGGTGGAAAGAGGCCTCGGGGCAGGAGACCCCTTTCCAGAGAGCCCTCGAGTGGGGCGTGAATAGGTGAGGCACCTGGGCAGAGCCTGGATAAGCATCAGGGCTGTGGAGTGAGGGATGGTCACACCAGGAAGACCCTGCCCAGGAGTCATGTGATGCTCTGACTCCTCTGGTCAATTAGGTCCTGGCAGACAAGTCACAGACTCTCTTTAGGGGACCAGATCCTCAGCTGTAAGCTAAAAGGATAGGATGTGGTGAGTATTAAATAAGATAATGGGAGTTCCCACAGTTGAGCAGTGGAAAGGAGTCCAACTGGGAACTGTGAGGTTGCGGGTTTGATCCTTGGCCTCACTCAGTGGGTTGAGGATCTGGTGTTGCCATGAGCTGTGGTGTGGGTTGCAGACTTGACTTGGAGCTGATGTTGCTGTGGCTATAGTGCAGGCCAGTGGCTGTAGCTTGGATTGGAACCCTAGCCGCGCCTCCGTGTACTGCGGGTGTGGCCCTGGAAAGCAAGCAAGCAAGAAAGAAAGAGAAAAAAATTTTTTTCTTGAAAGCACAAGAAAAAATTGGAAGAAGTGTGCTGGCCTCATGGCCTCCTGCTTGTGACATAATAATAACAGCATGGCAGGGGCTGTGCTGCTTAATCTTCCCAGGAGTCCTGGGTGAAACGCTCCCTCCGAAAAGACATCAGTGCACTTGTGGTGATTGTGGTGCTGGTTATGGAATGAATATTGCTAGAATGATCAATTAGGTATCAGGGGGCTCATAGCGTAAGCTGAGGTCATAGTTTATTAAAACACACCTGTCCCCAGCTTTGAGCAAAGCCAGCAAAAGTCTACATTTACAAAGAGAATATAAAACATCAGATTCTTTTGAAACGAAAAGTCCCTTCATTCATTTCAAGTGAATTATCTAGAGTCCCAACCTGGCTTTATAAAACCATAGATGTTGTGGATTTAGGCCCAGAAATCATGGTATCCTGAAACATGGCACATCGTACAAGGTAGCAAGGTGAGAACTCAGTGAGGTGTGAGGGGCTGACAGAGAAAACACTTGTCGAATGTGTCAGTTTATCTTTACATGAGGATAGGTGGTGGCTCTGTCTTCTAGGAAATGGGGGTTGCTCTCCTCGGAGGCATCTACAACTCCCAGTTTTCATGTAGAATGTTCACAGGCGTTATCAGCTAGAGAGAAACTACTGCGTGGAATGTAACCACTTAAGTATGCTCTTTGGAAGGGTAAATGAGGCTCTTTCACTGGTATGTCTGACTGCGATGATCTAAATGGGGCGAAGGAGACAAGTCTGTTATAATCATGATGGCAGAAAAGCAAAGCTAAAGCCAGTGGAGTAGAGGCGCACACTCCTCTTATAAACACTGCAGAAAGCATGTAAAAATTAACCGGCGCCTTTGTGTCAGGTTTGTGGTACATAAACTCCATTTGCCTGATTCTAATTTCTCTGATCAAAGCATGCAGCATCAGCAGTGATGAACCAGATCTTTCAAGATCATCTGAAAATGACAAAGGAACCTGTCGAAGCAGCTTCCTGCTTCTTCTGGCCACTTGAGTCTCTTAGGCAGTTTGTTTAGGACTCTGGGATGATGGCTTGAAAATGCTGATTTAAGGCAGTATATAATCTCTTCACTAAAATAGCATACCTAAATATATTCCCAGAGCATTGACCCTTGCAAAAACTATCTGATGTGGGACGTACATTCATCACTATTCTGGCACAGGATGGTGGATTGCTCAGGCTTTTCCAGAGAAACGGAACCAGTAGGAGATGGTCTGCCCATCTAGCTGTCACCTGTAAAAAGGTTTCCCACAAGGACTGGTCACAAGATTGTGGGAGCTGCAGAGTCTGAAATTTGCACGGCAGGCTGGCAGACTGGAGACCCAGGCAGCGTGATGCTGCCATCAGGAGGCAGAATTCCTTTTTTCTCTAGTAAACCTCAGTTTTTGCTTTGTAGGCTTCTAGCCGGTTGGATGACTCCCACTCACATCATCCAGGGTGATCTCAAAGTCAGTTGATTGAAGATATGAATCAATATCTTTGTAGAAACATCTAGGCTCATGTTTGATAGAACTGGACACTCTAGTCTAGCCAAGGAGACATATATTCACCCATTATGGAGGCACTGACTAAGTCTCAGAAGAAAACGTAAGGATTTGTGCAGATTTTTTGGACTAACATGGGTTTCCTAATGTCACTGACTAAAGTTATACACAGTGCCGTCCGCAGATAGATTTTAGAGTTTAGTGCAATTTAACATTTAACTTCTATTGCCAGGGGACGAACATCCAAATGTTAAAATGTATTTTTCCTTCATCTCCAATTCTTTATGAACTTTAAGGAAATAACTGCCTTTAGGATAGACATCTGGATGCTTTTAAAAAAATAGCATTTGGAAGAGCTGAAAGACAAAGCACTTGCTGAGGCTTCTAAGATGAGTGTGCCTGACACATGGGGCAGGATGGGTTTTTTGTGCTAATGTATGCCTCTCAACTTCCTTCAAATGCCACATGATTCTTTTCTCGGAGGGTGGAATCAGTTCTCTGTCGACTATGATAAAGAAGATAGATAAAAGCACAATTTCAAATGCTGTTCGACAAAAATTATCTAATCATCTCCAGCCTCTTGTGGAAATTAATTCTGAGATGTGTGTTGGTGGGTAGCTGTGCAGCCCTGCCTTGGCAGCTGCAATAAGAGCCAGCTTTATGAAAAATTCAGTTTATTCATCAGTGCAATATACACTTTCATGACAACCAGAGTGCAGCCAAGGTCAGCCTTTTACGAGGGCTGAATATGGTTTGCAGTAGGAGGCATTTGAAAGGTCTTCACCTGCCTTCCCAATAATAGCAGTTTTCTACTGGCCGATGATGGAAATTCTAGCATCATTACTTTATTTAAAAATTATTACAACTTTGATTCATGAAAAAATGCAAATGTCTCTAGGAGAGGTAGATGAAATGGAAGCTATGGAGTATTTTCATTTGGGATGAATGGGTTTCAGATCTTCCCTGATCTGATTTCATGGGGATGGAGGAAAGCTCAGGGGTGAACCAGCTCTCAGTGAGCGGCTAGGCCTGCAGGCAGGCGTTCAGTGAGAGAATTGTACTACTTGCCATCTTTTTCCTTCTTCCCAGTTATATCCAGAATAGACCTGACTACACTTATGGAACCAAAAGTAAGCAGTTCAATATAATGTATAGGACATTAAAGTGCTAGCAGTTTAATGACAAGAGGTAGAAAGGTCTGGAAATTGAGGGCGGGTAAGGAGGGGGCTGGGGGAGTGTTATGGAATAAGGATGATAGATGAGGAGAGGGAAGATTATTAAAGTTAAAGTTTAGTGGAGTTCCTGTCGTGGCCCAGCAGAAACGAATCTGACTAGGATCCATAAGGATGCAAGTTCGATCCCTGGCCTTGCTCAGTGGGTTAAGGATCCGGCATTGCCGTGAGCTGTGGTGTAGGTTACAGATGCAGCTCGGACTTGGTGTTGCTGTGGCTGTGGTGTAGACCAGCAGCTGTAGCTCCAATTAGACCCCTAGCCTGGGAACCTCCATATGCTGCAGGTATGTCCTTAAGAAGACCAAAAGAAAAAAAAAAAAAGGTTAGGAGTCAGATTTATACTGAAGATAGCAGCTAGCTAGCTACTGAGAAGCTGCAAGTGAGGCAGTATGAGGTCATACTTGCAAGGGAAATATGGACTACCTTTTAAATATTTACATTAATGATGGATACACATCAATTTCTGGAGTAACCCTTCTGGATATCTTGGTCTTATCAGGCTACCTGATGCAGAGTGAAAGAGAAGGGAGACCCATTTTCAAGAAATATCCATTTGCCAGGGGTCCAGCTGTATTAGACTTTGTTTCTGGGTAATTCCTTCCTGCCTGCTCAGAAAATTCAGGGGTTTTTTTTGTTTGTTTGTTTAGGGCCACTCCCGAGGCACATGGAGGTTCCCAGGCTAGGGGTCGAATCTGAGCTGTAGACACTGGCCTCTACTACAGCCACAGCAACACAGGTTCCGGGCCACATCTTCAACCTACACCACAGCTCATGGCAATGCCAGATCCTTAACCCACTGAGCCAAGTCAGGGATCAAAACTGTGTCCTCATGGATGCTAGTCAGATTCGCTTCTGCTGAGCCACGATGGGAATGCCAAAAAGTTCAGTTTTATTTGAACAGATTTGTGTGGCTTTCTGATTCCTTGCACCCAGGAATCCTTAAGTAGTCAGAAATTGCTTGGAGACCCATTGCATGTGAAATAGGGAAATTTAAAAAAAAGAAAAAAAAAAAACAGAGGAGTTCCCGCTGTGGCTCAGTGGTTAACCAACCTGACTAGTGTCTGTGAGGACACGGATTCAATCCCTGGCCTTGCTTGATGGGCTAAGGATCAGACGTTGCCATGAGATATGGTATAGGTAACAGACATGGCCTGGATCTTCCTTTTGCTCTGGCTGTGGTGCAGGCTGGCAGCTGTAGGTCTGATTTGACTCCTAGCCTGGGAACCTCCGTATGCTGTGGGAGAAGCCCTAAAAAAAAAGAATGGGAGAGTGTTTACATAACCAAGACCATAAAATTTTGCGTTATTATTTAGAATTTTTTGTTAGTCTTATTTACATTTCTTTCTTCATTGTTATTTTTGAGAGTAGCTATGAGAATGTTCATTTTGTGTAACATTTTGCAAACACTCCATAAATGTTCGTTGACTAAAATAATAAAACATTTGAGTAAAACTTTAGTAATTTTATATTTGGAAAAGGATTTGTAAGAATGTATTGCCTACAGTACTGAATTTGGAATAGAGACAGAAAAATCATAAAAAGTTGGAATCTCGAAAAAAAGGAGCATCAAATAGAAGATCTCTGAATTTTTGAGTATAACTTAAAAAGCATGACGTCATGTTTAGTGGTTATAATTTCTAATCATTTTGAGGTCCATTCTATTACAATGACAACTAAATGGAAAGATAGTACCGTAGTCATTGCTTCTATTGATGATTAAAAGACAAACAAACAATGGAAAAGTCGACTTTCTCCATGTCAGTGACTTATGTATTGATATGGTGTGGAGATTAAAGTTACATGAGCAATTTTAAAAGGTAAAAATGATAGATGTCACCTTTGAAGTCACCCAGGGAGATTATGTAATATTCAAAAAGCTATGACACTGGAGTTTCCGTCGTGGCACAGTGGTTAACGAATCCGACTAGGAACCATGAGGTTGCAGGTTCGATCCCTGGCCTTGCTCAGTGGGTTAAGGATCCGGTGTTGCTGTGAGCTGTGGTGTAGGTTGCAGACGCAGCTCAGATCCCGCGTGGCTGTGGCTCTGGCGTAGGCAGGCAGCTACAGCTCCGATTCGACCCCTACCCTGGGACCCTCCATATGCCGAGGGAGTGGCCCTAGAAAAGGCAAAAAGACAAAAAAACAAAACAAAACAAAAAGCTATGACAATTTTTAAGTACTTTTGTAACTCATTGTTTGGAAAGCTTGCCTAAAATATGGTCTGTGCCCTAGGATTAAGGCCCTAAAAGATAACATTAGCCAAGTGTGTCTGCCAGCAAACAGCTCAGTGTCCACCGGCTCTTGGACACTGACCCAGAATCTCTCATTATCCATCCTCAGTCCCGAGTCCATAGGACCTGATCAGTTTCCGGCATATCCTTCTAGAAATACAGATGCCATGACCTCATGTTTGCTTTTGTATACATTACATATATATATATATATATATATATATATGATATTGTATGTATGTAAACAGGTGGGTAGATAGACAGACAGACAGGCAGATATGGTATCTATACATACATTTCATTCTCCCCTCCCAACCCTATGTCATTCCATACATTTTATATCTGTGATATATAGTTTATAAGCTCTTCTGCACATTGCTTTCTTTTACACTCAGTGATATATTAGTGCTTGAAGAATACACTCCTTTCTCTGTCTCTGTGTGGAATCCGATTTTATGAATGGGGCATAATTTATTTACCATTCCCATGGTGAGAGACCTGTAGGTCATCACCCATCCTTCATAACAGATAACTCTGGAACACCTCACTGCTCTGTCATTGACACACATAGAAATGTACCTCCGAGGTAGTTGCTGGGTCAGAGGTGTGTATTGCAGGAGGCCATCAGGTCATGGAGAGGTCGTGACTGCAGGTGGACCTGCTGGCTGGCCCTGGGCCATCCATCCGGCTTCTCCCGGCTCCCATCTCCCCTCCTATCTCCCCTCCCTTCTCCCCTCTCCCCTCCCAGGATGTGCGTTCTGGTCAAGTCCCCATCTCCCAGCCCTGGGACCACTTTCAAAGAGGCAGGCTTGGAGAGCCATGTGTGTCCAGGTCACCTGGCCTGAGCGCAGGCCTGAACCCCAATGAGGCCTCTGGATAAACTTGGAGATGCTGCCAGCCTGTGGGGAGCCCATCCTGGTGAGTTCTCTGATCTACCCACCTGCCACCCACCATGCAGCCTGCCCTGTCCTCAGCCTCTCCCTGTCCTCCGTGTCTGGGGCTGGTTTGTGGAGTGATAAATATTGCCATCCATCCCACAATGTAATCAGACCACTGACCTGAGTAGTGAAAGCAGATTCTCAGGGCAGTTTTCATTACATGTGTATTGAGATTCCTTTCACACTATTAATTCCTTTTACATGAGTTACCTGTTTGGGGCCTTTACTTTTTTCCCCTGAGTTTGTTGGCCTTTTCTTAATGCCTTGTAGAAATTCTGTGTTAGAGAAGTCACCCTGAATTATGCATTGGTGGCCTTTAACCATTTTTAAATGTTTATTGACCTTTTTCTTAACGCTTTGTAGAAATTCTATATTAGGGAAATCAGCCATGTGTCATATGAATTGGAAAAAAGTGGTTCCATTTGTCTCTTTATTTGTGGGGAGATTTTACTCTTTTAAAATTATTCATCGCTTGTGATATCTAATCTTTGTTCAGTGGCAAATCTTTGTTTTTTGAGGGACAGGTAAGGTACATGAAGCATTGATGCTGTTTTAAGTGAAAAATTATATGATTTTGTCACTGGCTGCTTTTGAAGGCAGTTCCAAAGGAGGAGCTTCACAATGTTTTGAGCAGTATTCCAAGCATGTAATGGCTCAAGGTTTGTGTAAATTCCCAGTGTGACAGTTGTGAAAGATGACATTTTTGTAGGTATAAATCCCATCCAATTTGTTTAAAAAATTCTCCTGATTTTAGAGTTACCCCAAGCTCAAAAGGAGTGTCCTTTTGAGGGTATTGGGAGTGGGGGGGGGGGAGACTGTGTCTTGGGGGAGGGAGTGAGCCTGGGAGTGCCCAGTGCCAGGAGGAGGACCAGGGTCACATCACACAAGGCCACACATGTCACATGAGAGGTAATCATTCCAGCCCAGGCCAGCGGAGCCTCTGCAGAATTGAACAAAAAGTGTATTTATTTTTAACTTTGTTTTCACTAGTTGAGGTCATTTTGGCATGCTGTGGCTTGAATGGTGCCCCTACAAAAATACTTTATGTACTAACATCTGGTGCCTGTGGCTGTGACCTTATTTTTAAATAGGGTCTCGGCAAATGTCATCAGGTTAAGAAGGCATCGTGCTAGACTGGGGTGGACACTGATCCAATGACTTGTGTTCCTGTAAGAAGGGGGCTTTGGACAGAGATGCAGAGGGAGGGGCCCTGGGAAGGTGGAGGTGGAAGTGGAGCCTAGAGGGTTGTGTGGTGGAGTGAGGGAGGTAACAGACACCCCCCTAGACTACCCCCTGGCCCCACCAGCAGATCTGCTGACTTGGGACTTCTAGCTTCAGGGTCTGTGAGACAAAGCATCTCTCTTGTTTCAGTCAGCAGGGCTGGTGCTACTTTGTTTCAGCAGCACTAGGAAAATTACAAAGGCATCAAGCATCCAGAAAAGACTTTGGCAGGATGGAGTGAAAACAAAGCATAGAAAACAAAAAATTAAAAATTATAGAGGGGGAGTTCCCTTCGTGGCTCAGCAGTAACGAACTCGACGAGGATGTATGAGGATGCAGGTTCGATCCCTGGCCTTGCTCAATAGGTTAAGGATCCGGCGTTGTCATGAGCTGTGGTTGTAGGTTGCAGATGTGGCTCTGATCCTGCATTGCTGTAGCTCGGATTCGACCCCTAGCCCAGGGGAACTTCCATATGCCATGGGTGCGGTTCTAAAAAGCAAAACAAAACAAAACAAAACACCCATTATAGAGGGAATTTATTGAGACCAGCAGTTCTCTGTGAAGCCACCAGAGCCTCAGCAGCCACATCAGGAGGGATCTGGCACTTGCGCTTTATGAAGAGCCTCTGGTGGCCCCAGGGAGATCTGCCACAGGCAAGTGAGGGAGAGCACTAGAGGGGACACTGCTTTTTAAGTGTCATTGGCTTGAGGTGGGGATGCGGGACTGAGGACCACAGGGGTGGGGTGAAGAGAAAGGCTTGGGCTCAAGGTTTATTTTCAGAGAAGTGGGTGAGAAGTGGCAGGTGACTGGATGTGACATATAGATGGGGAAAGGGCTGGAGGAAGCCTAATCATAGTTCAAATATCCGGTTGAAGCTCAGCTGGATTCCAAGAGCTTTGCTCAAAGCCAACATACAAAGATGCATATTTCATTTTTGGATGTAGAAGATAATGCTCTGATCATCAAAAGAGATTTAAAATGATAACCACAAATATTAACCCAGTAGTTTACTTTTAATTATGAAAGCCATTGAACATACAGAAAAGGAGACAAAATACTAGAATACATATTCTGTGTCCCCACAGAGATGAAACAGGTAGAAGATGAAAATACTGCCTGCTGTAGTAACATCGGATCTCTCTATTCTTTTTTTCTAACATCTATAAACTCAAAACTCTTTCATTTCTTTCTCCCATTCTTCCCAGAAATAACCAATCTCCTCTAGTTCATGTGTGTACTACTCCCATGCAAACCTATGTACTTTTATATTTATATTAAAAAATCACATATTTTGCCGTTTGCAGGTATTTTGTGTCTAAAACACATACATAGTATTAGACGGTATGCATCTTTATGCAGTTTGCTTTTCCATTTCCCATTTAACTTTTGAGTGTCATCTGCAATGTACTCACAGCTGTCATTCATTCTGTCATATCTGCAGTTATGTGAACAAACCCTGGCGGCCTTTTGCCTGCTCAGAGCTGGCAGGTTATTTCTTCCCCTTAATCATAAAGAGTTTGCTAAAGCAAACATGCCTGTGCATGTCTTTGTTCTATGGGTTTCCTTGTTTTTTCTTTCTTTCTTTCTTTCTTTCTTTCTTTCTTTCTTTCTTTCTTTCTTTCTTTCTTTCTTTCTTTCTTTCTTTCTCTTTCTTTCTTTCTTTCTTTCTTCTTCTTTTTTTTTTTTCGTCTTTTCTAGGGCCGCACCCTCAACACATGGAGGCTTTCTTTCTTTCTTTCTTTCTTTCTTTCTTTCTTTCTTTCTTTCTTTCTTTCTTTCTTTCTTTCTTTCTTTCTTTCTTTCTCTCTCTCTCTCCTCTCTCTCTCTCTCTCTCTCTCTCTCTCTTTCTTCTTTCTTTCTTTCTTTCTTTCTTTCTTTCTTTCTCTTCTTTTTTTTTTTTTTCGTCTTTTCTAGGGCCGCACCCTCAACACATGGAGGTTCCCAGGCTAGGAGCCTAATTAGAGCTGTAGCCCCCGGCCTGTGACACAGCCACAGCAATGTCAGATCCAAGCCACATATGTGACCTACATCACAATTCATGGCAACTCCAGATCCTTGACCCACTGAGCGAGGCCAGGGATCGAACCTGCAACCTCACGGTTCCTAGTCGAATTCTTTTCTGCTGAGCCATGGTGGAACTTCTTCTTTTTTTTTTCCTTTGTTCTTTATCAGTCTTCTTGATGGGACACTGAGTGTTGTCTTTGTTGGTCATTTTCCTAATACATGCATTGAAAATTAGGAAAGGAGGTCCTTCCTTCCTAGCATTATCCCACAAGGTGATATTTCATTTTTGTTTATTTAAAATAGTAAAAAAAAAAAAAATCCTTTTATGAGTTGTTCTCTGTCCCTTGTTGCGTGTGGGTGTGTGTTTATGTGAAATTTCTAAATGTGAGTGGGTGGCTTGTGGGTCCCTTTCTGTCGGTAGCCTTGTGGTGGATGTATTCTGTTTCATACCAGATCTTGAGGATTTGTTGGGAATTGCCTTGTAACCTGGGATATGAGCACTTTTTGTAACTGTTTTTGGCTTTATAAGAGGATTGTGCACTTTCTTTTTTTGGTGTTTTTTGTTTTGTTTTTTAGGGCCACACCTGTGGCATATGGAGGTTCCCAAGCTAGGAATTAAATCAGAGCTGTAGCTGTGGGCCTATACCATAGCCACAGCAATACTAGATCCAAGCCACATCTGAGACCTACACCATTGCTCCTGGCAACACCGGATCCTTAACCTAGCTGGGTTCATGACCATTGAACCATGAAGAGAACTCCTACTGGGCACTTTCTAATTATTGGGCACTGAGTTCTTTATATGTCTATTACATGAAAGCTTCTTGGTCATACTGTTTCAATCTTCTACAGTCATGCGAAACTTTAAAACTTTTGCTTAAAATACATTACAAAAAACCCCGACATTTTAGACCTATATGTTTTAAATTGTTCGAAGACTTATCATATCCCTGTCACTAATGTTAATAACTTACAGAACCAGAGTATAATTGTGGAAAGCAAGAGACTAAGGCCATTAAGTACCCTTTTGTCCGCGTTCAAATTTCCCTGGCTATCCCACTGACATCCTTTCTGGGCCAGGATCCAGCCCAGGATCCCACACTGAACTAGCTGCCCTGGTGCCCTTCTCTTTTCTAATTGTGAGTGTGCCAGTCTTTCTCATTCTTGATCTTGACACTTTGGAAGAGTGCTGGCTGGTTATTTTGCAGGAAGTTTTTTTACTGGGTTGAATAGTATTCTCCAAAAATTTATATTCTCCCCAAATCTCTGAATGTCAACTCAAGCAATGAGCTCAAGGTCACACAATGGACACCCTCACTCTAGAACCTCCACCTGCATCTAGATACTATGTTACATTTCTTCATTCCCCTGCCCCCTTTTAATTGAAGTTTAGTTGATTTATAATGTTGTGTTAGTTTCAGATGTACAGCAAAGTGATTCAGTTTAACATATACTTGTATTCTTTTTCGTTATAGAATATTATAAGATATTGAGTAAAGTTCTCTTTGTTATACAGTAAGTCCCTGTTTTTTTTTTAATCTGTTTTATATACTTAGTATATATATGCTAACCCCAACCTCCTAATTTATCATTTCCCCCACCCCTTTCCCTTTGGTAGCTGTAAGTTTGTGGGTTTATTTCTGTTTTTTAAATAAGTTCATTTGTATCATTGTTTTTATATTCCTCATATAATATTTGATATTGAAAAATATGATATTTATCTTTTTCTCATATTTCACGTAGCATAATAATAATCTCTAGGTCCATCCAGTTTGCTGAAAATGGCGTTATTTCATTATTTTTTATGGCTGAGTAATATTCCATTGCATATATGTACATATTTTTTTATCAATTCCTCTGCCAATGGACATTTATGTTGTTTCCATGTCTTGGCTATTGGGAATAGCACTGCTATGAACATACAGGTGCATGTGTCTTTTCAAATTATAGTTTTGTCCAGATATATGCTCAAGAGTGGGATTGCTAGATCATATGCTACACCACTTTAAAATGCATTTTATTTCAAATTAATAGTTTACTGGCTTTCTTTTATTTAGCATTTTCTTCATATATCCTTTTTGTTATTTGTTACTCACAGTCAGGTTTCTGTATCTTTACACTTTAAAGTTTGATCCCTCCTAAATTATACTCATTTGTAAACTCCCAGGACTGGCTAACTAAGGAGCGTATCTACAAGCCAAGGAGAGAGCTCTCACCAGAAACCTCTGTCTTGGACTTTTCAGCCTCCAAAACTGTGAGATGGAAATTCCTGTTTTAAAGCCACCCAGTCAGTGGTATTTTGTCAGAGCAGCCAGAGGTGACAAATACGCTCCTTAACACAAGCATGTGACTATCCCTCACTTTCCATCCATTGGCTGGATGTGGACCTCTAAGCTCTCAGCATGTCTTTCTCTTCTAGATGATCTGCCTTTTCTCACCACTTGCTTTTAAGATCTTATGTTTGCTTTGGTGTTCAGAAATTTGGATGTATCTGTGTGTGGATTTATTTTTTTCTTTGTCCCATTCATGAGAATTTTGCACCTAAAGATTTATTTCTTTGTCCAGTCCTGGAGAACTAGTAAAACTTTTCTTTCCAAATATTGCTACAGGAGTTCATTCAAGACATCAGCTGGAGCTTCTCATTTAGTCCCCCTTGTCTGTGGGTCTCTGTGTCATATTTCCTGTCCCTGCATGCATTACCTCATTCAGCATGGTTTCCTCACTTAAATCTTTCAGTTCACAAAAAATCTCTCAGCAGTTGGGTCTCATCAGGGCCCATGGTGGCCGTGGATCCATCCCCATGTAGTCCTCAGCTGCACTTCACTGTCCCTGAGAGCCCTTTGGTGATCCAGACCCATGCCCTCCTCCCCCAGGCAGCTGCAGCATCAGCTCATGGCTTTGCCTCCCCACTTTCCAGTTCTATCTTTATTTCAGGCATCTTAGGATGGCCCTTGATTTCTTGAGAAATCTGGTGCACATGTAAATCTTATGATGATAGCTTAGCTACCCATTCTCAGTATTTTCAGCAAGAAATTTTCAAGTTCTTTTGTTTTGCCATTTGCTACCCAAGGTATTTTGACATAATAGTTTTTTTTTAAAAGGAAACTTTTCCGGAGTTCCCGTCGTGGCGCAGTGGTTAACAAATCCGACTAGGAACCATGAGGTTGCGGGTTCGGTCCCTGCCCTTGCTCAGTGGGTTAATGATCCGGCATTGCCGTGAGCTGTGGTGTAGGTTGCAGACGCAGCTCGGATCCTGCGTTGCTGTGGCTCTGGCGTAGGCCGGTGGCTACAGCTCCAATTTGACCCCTAGCCTGGGAACCTCCATATGCCGTGGGAGCGGCCCAAAGAAATAGCAAAAAAAAAAAAAGACTGAAAAAAAAAAAGGAAACTTTTCCTTTGGAGATGTAGTTGTAAGAAATAACAGTATCCACTTCCCCCCACTGATAACATCAGGGATACTCTCCCCTTTACGTAGTTCCTTTTCCAGGGCTCTCTTCCCACCCCGTAGCTTGTCTTGTTTTCTGGTTTGTTTTTAGCTGAGGAAGAACAGCCCACAGGCTTGGAAGGCTGCTTGTTCTTGCTTGAAGTCAGGAGTCACAAAGGACACTTTTTTTTTTTTTTTCATTTAAGGAAAAAAAACCACAGCTCTCCCCTCACCCCACCAGGAACATCTGCATCACCATCCCCTTCTCTCCTTTGCTGCTGCTAATGACAATATGATGACTTACTCTACTATTTGAAAACTATTTTTATTTAATTAATGTATGCTTTCTTGTTTATAAGTGGCTGATTTTAAAAGAAAAAAGAACACTCAAAATGGTATATGGAGGTTCCCAGGCTGGGGGTCGAATCAGAGCTGTAGCCACTGGCCTACACGACAGCCACAGCAACATGGGATCTGAGCCTTGTCTGTGACCTACACCACAACTCACAGCAATGCCAGATCCTTAACCCATTGAGGGAGGCCAGGGATCGAACCCACATCCTCATGGATACTAGTCTGATTCATTTCTGCTAAGCCACCCAGTATCCACTTCCCCCCAGTGGTAGCATCTTGCAAAACTATAGGACAGTACCACAGCCAGGCAGTGTCATGGATACGATGCAGGTGCAGAACATTTCCATCACCACAAGGACCCTCATGCTGTCCTTTTACAGCCACACCCACCCTCCCCCTAACCCCTGGGAACCCCTCAGCTGTCCTCCATCTCTGTAATTTTGTCATTGCAGCAATGTTATATACACCTCAACATCATATAATAGGTAACATCTTGGGGATGGCTTTTTCCTCTCAACACAACTCTCTGGAGATGAGATCCATCCAGCAGTTGTGTGTCAGTAGTTTGTGTGTTTTTTTTATTGGTGAGTCCATTCCATGGTATTGGTACCCAACCATGTGTTAACCATTCACCCCTATAAGGTGTTATGGTTCCTTCCAGTTTGGGGCTATTATTTTTTCCTCCACGGGTGATATTTATTTTCTTTTTTCATTTAAAAAAATTTTTATTGGAGTATAGTTGATTTACAATGTTGTGTTAATTTCTGCTGTACATCAAAGTGATTCGGTTATACGTGTACTCACATCCATTCTTTTTCAGCCCTTTTCCATAGAGATTATCACAGAGTATTGGGCAGAGCAGGTCCCCACTGACCATCCCTTCCATATGCCACAGTGTGCATAGGCCAATCCCCAGTTTGGGGTTATTATTATGTTCTGGGTGAACATAAGGCTTCCTTTCTCTGGGTTAAACCTCCAAGTGTTCAACTGCTGGTTGTACAGTAGCTGCATGTGTATTGTGTCCAGTGTGGCTTCACTACTTTGCAGTCCCATCAACAAGGGATGGGAAGCCAGTCTCCCTGCACTCTCGCCAGAATCTGGCATCACTTTCTCTTTTAGCCATTCTGGAAGGTGTGAATTGCTCTCTCATTGTGGTTCTAAGACCATCTCTTCATGTCCTTATCTGTCATCTTTACCCCTTCTTGGAGAAAATGCCTATTCATGTCTTCTGCCCGTGTTTCCCTCAGATTGTTTAGTTATTCACTGACGAGTTTTGAGGGTTTTTAGTATATTCTGGATACTTCTCCTCTGTGGGAAATGTGGTTTGCAAAGACTTTTCTTATTCCGTACATTGCCTTTTCATCCTCTGAACAGGGTCTTGGCAAAACAAAAGTAAGCTTTGGCGAAGTTGCAAATTTATCAGAATTTTCTCTTATGAATGATTTGTTGTTGTTGTTGTTGTTGTTGCTTTTTTTAGGGCCAAAGGTGCAGCATATGGAGGTTCCCAGCTAGGGGTTGAATCGGAGCTGCAGCTGCCAGCCACAACCACAGCAACGTGGGATCCGAGCTGTGTTTGTGACGTACACCACAGCTCACAGCAATGCCAGATCCTTAACCCACTGCCCAGTTCCTGCCTGTGACCAGATAGAGCAGGCTCCTGCTGTTGTTGTTGTTTGTCTACTTCCATTGCTATTTCTCAGTTGTTGCTTCTTCAGTTCAAAGACTGCAACACACGAGGGGACAAGGAAATCTGGGGCCTCACACCAGTTCCTTAGTTCCTGACCAGTTCAGTTCTTCGCTTCTTTCCTCTGCCCTGAATCTCTTTGTTTCTGTTGTGTATCTGTCCGATCCAGGATTCGTGGGGGTGTAGGGGGAATAATGCTTCCATTTTCCTGGATGAGAAAGTTGACTTTTAAAAATTAAAATACTCTTCGATACAGAGATATTTGATGCTTTTTACCTATTTTTAAAGTTGCGCTAGTTTCTCCACCTACCTTGTAAATTCAGTACCTTTTGAGGCTCAGCAGCACCTCATGAAATGGGGACCCCAGGACTTTTGAGTCCTTTTGTGAGTCTGTTTCCTGGAGGCCCAGGAACATCCAGCTTTCCTCTTGTGGGATTACCTCCTTAATGACCTTCCTTCTCATTTTTATTATTTATTATTATTATTATTTTTGTGTGTGTTTTTAGGGCTGCACCCACTACATAGTGAGGTTCCCAGGCCAGGGTCCAATCGGAGCTGTAGCCACCAGCCTACTCCAGAGCCACAGCAATGTGGGATCTGAGCCGTGTCTGCGACCTACACCACAGCTTATGGCAACGCCGGATCTTTGACCCACTGAGCAAGGCCAGGGATCCAACCTGCATCCTCATGGATGCCAGTCAGATTCGATTCCATGAGCCACGAGAGGAACTCCCATTTCTCATTTCTAAAAATCTCTGGCTCCTTGGGAAACACATATCCTGCGGGGAGCCGAGAAAATGCAGGGACTCAAAACAAGGACCTTGCCCGATGGCAAAAAAACGGTGAAGGCAGGTTCCTAACCAAGGAAGGGAGCTCACCTGAACAGTACAAGCCGAAGGTGGGCTTCTGGTCAGGATAAAAAACTCACCTGAAGGGTGCATGCCAAAAGTGGGCCTCTGGTCAGGATAAAAGCCTGCCTGCAGCATACAAGCCGAGGGCAGGCCTCAGGTTACACAGCTCTCATTTTGATGTTGATGGGGAAGAATTGGGGCTTTCCTGGGAAAACAATTTCCATGTTTGCACTGGAGAACATGGATTGTTTCTCTGGTGACCTAGTCTTTCCTTTTGTTTTATTTGTTATTCGGTTTTCCTCAGTCTTTCCTGATTATTTACTTATTATTCTTATTTTCCATTCTTATTTTCCTGTGGTGATTTGTGATTTAATAAAGTTACAATACTAATAAGAATTTCATCCTGAAAGACTTTCCCCTATTTTAATCCAACTTAGTTAAAACATAGTGTTTATCTATTAACTAGTCATATAGTAAACTTTAGAGTTAGGATTTTAATGAGGTCCATAGAAGTTAGCCATATATTATCCAAAAAACCTAGCTGTGAATTTTGTCTTTGATTTTAAAAGCTTTTAAGTGATAGCTAGTTTAATTAAGTTGGTTTATATTTACTTACTTATCTCCCTGCCATAATGCTTTGAAGATAAGCACCAGTCTACAAAGTTTGTAAATGCCAAATTCTTATGTTTTATGGCCTCTTCAAAGTACTCACTAAGTTTAGCTAAGATAGAGCTCTTAAAACAGGATGCATAGCTGCTATACCATGTAATAGTTAACCAACGTACTTTTAACACTGCAATGTAATCTGTAATGAAAAACTGTCTATATAATCAACCACTGTTGTCAATAAAGTTTGAGCAGTCCAGCACCCTGAAAGAAGGGACAAAGAGGCTGTCTCCGATGCAAAAGCCGACGTCCGTCCATCTTCTTTGGGAAAATGTACACTCCCTGGCCACTGGAGCTGGCCTCCAGCAACAATATCCTATAATTATTATATGTTATTTGGGGCTCCCAGAATGAAAGAAGAAGGTGAAGAGTTTGAAAATAAAGATTGATTGCTGGTGTTTCTGCATATTTGACCATATTTAAGCCTTTGCTGGCAGCTGGGTTTACCAACATCCTTTAGCGAGGCTTTCTCAATTTTTAAAGAAGCATCATTGTGACGTAGGGATATCTGTAAATAGTGTTTGATTCTGTATTCTCACCTAGTCCCCAAATGGTGATTAACAGACATGCAAACTGTCCATCCTCACCTCTTTACATCCTAAAGCGAAGAAGAGTGGGGCTGAAGAAAACCAAATGGTGAATTTTGTGACCTGGAGCCTGGCCCTTGCCATCTGCCTCTACATGGATTGAATCATGAGCCACTGCAGCTGCTGACCCCCAACACCCCCTGAAAGGAGCTCAGGGTGGAGATCAGGAGTGAGGTGCTCTGTGCTCTGGGAAACCTGGCAGAACAAGTCTTCAGATAGTTTGATATTGTCAGGAGAAGATTTTAGGAGCCCAGTTCTTGCATCTCCTTGTATCTAGAAAAACACTAAAATCCTCCACATTGATGTCTGCTCCTGATGACTAACAGTAACCTTCATGAGACCAGCAGCAACCTTCTGTAAAATATGTGTTTGGTTGCATGGACCTCCCCCTTCACCAAAATCACATCTCTACTGACCGTCCCCCCTGCCTCTTTAGAGCGTTTTTGCAGAGCTCTCTGAAATGCTGCCCCCCCTCCCCCAGGCTCTAGTTTTATTTGCCCCAAATAAAACTCAACTCTCAACTTTCAGGTTGTGCATATTTTTTTAAGTCAACCACTTGCATGAAGCTGGTTAAGGCCTCAGTACTGCAGTGGAGCTCAGTCACCACGTTTAGAGAAGAGGCAAGAATTCCGAGCTCCTGTTTTGCTACCGTGTAACTTGGATACCTGTTATCTTCACCTGTTTCTAACCTTTTTCCTCTGTCACTCAGAATTAACGTGATAATGTTCACAGCCTAATTACATGACTTCTCAAGCAAAGACTTTTTGGAAGCTCATTTATTTTAGGCATTCCCAGTCATTATCAGGTAAAGTTAACCCATAAAAGTCACTTCATTTTTTTCTAGGCCTCAATTTCCCATCATTTAAATGATAGGTTGACCTTGATTTTCCCTCTGCAAAGTCCCTGTCCACTGAACTCCCATGACTGTACAATTCTGAAGAAAGAGGGGTTTAAATGCAAGGCATTGTGATCACCACTTTCTTTTTTTGTTGTGTAATGATGGTTGTGTGAGAAAAATGCTTCCTCTTTTCAGGCAGTTCTTCTTAAAATGCAAATTTAAATGCTACAGAATGACGTTCCTTAATCCTCTAACTCCTTATAAAGTCAGCAGCCAGGAGGAATATGAATCATAGTATGGATTTTTGGGTAGTTTTTAAGCTTGTTCTTTGCTTAGCAATAATACCCATGATAGAAAGTAAGTCCCATCCAAACACGACAGAAAATAATGCATTTAAATAATGTGCTGTGTGACTGTTGTCTGTTCCTGAGTGTTTTGGCCAGAATAAGTGGTTAAAAAATTGAAGAATATAAATTGTATAAACTTGGAAACCTGAAAGTCATGACATAAGGCCAATTTTAAAATATTAGAAATAAAGACAGTAGGACATCTCAATTTCCAGACTTCAAAAGACTGAGGGAAAAGCAGATTTACCATTAATTATGTACAATTGATAATTTCTGGGAGGTTTCACTCCTGCCTTGGAACCAAAACTGGTCTAACAGTTGAAATCTGCAAAGGTTCCCTCTGCTCCATGTCTCTGTCTTCACTTCCTTGAAATACTGTCAGCAGGTGACAGATTATTTTTTTTCTTTTTTTCTTTTTATGGCCGCACTTGCAGCATATGGAAGTTCCCAGGCTAGGAGTCAAATCAGAGCTGTAGCTGCAGCCTATGCCTCAGCTTCTGGCAACTTCGGGTCCTTAATCCACTGAGCAAGGCTAGGGATTGAACCTGCATCCTCACCAACACTCTGTGTGGTCCTTACCCTGCAGAGCCACAACAGGAAGTCTAGGTGCCAGATGTGACAGTCGTACCTGTTGTGAAATTCCTATTTAATAGCAGGACAAGAAATATTTAAGCAAACATTTTCTCTGCCCTCTGACCCCCCTCCCTGCACTGTGCCTCATGTGTCTTCATTGTGCATCAACCAAGCCTCCCCATTAGCAGAAATATCTGCTCCACTGTAAAGAGCAACATTCTACATCAACAAGATGACTCCTTAAAGATAACATTCCTCCTTTCTCTTCTAAGGGACCATGAGGACCCACCGCTTTGTCTTTGAAGATCTGGATTGTTCAAACTGTCAATAATACACCACTTAATATACAGCCCTCTGCCTCAAAAAACTTATGGAACTGAGCCATGACTTCCAACGGGCAGAAGGGGTCTTGAGCTTTCTGAGATGCTGTGCCCAGGGTATTATCCTCAATTTGGCTTGAATAAAATTTTCCACTTCTTTCTTAGATGGACTGGCTTATTTTTTGTTGGCATAGCCTTATTGAATTGCTTTCTTCGCCTTGACAAGGTTGAACCTCACCTGAGCCCTGTTCTCCCCTGCGATGGTGGGAAGTGACTGAGGACATACTCTGGGACCAGAATGACCTCCACGGGCCTTGATGGCTCTCTCCTTTCATAAAACCTCAGGGATCCTCCCTTTGCTTGAAACCACTCTCATTACTGCTCTTCTCTCTGTCATGACAGCCTGAATAAAACCATCTCCTCAACTGACTGGTGCATTTTTGTCTTTCAGAGTTGGTGCTGTCACTTGAAGGGTTTGGACCTGTCTTGGGATTATTTCTCCACCCAGGGGACAAGGCTCTCAGGCTCCTGTGTGCTCTTCCTGCTGGGGCTCCCGGTGAAGGTGAGTTTTCCTCCTGGTCCGGTGGACCCTCGTCCATTCATAGACTGGTGTGGATTCCAGCTTGATTCTTTGAGTACTTGCTTGGTTGTGGATGCTGAATTCATTCCACTTCATGGTCTGACCACTTGGTGATCTCTTTGTCTATTTTATACTTGAATCAGTTAAGAATTTCATGCCCGGTGGAAGTGGTGAATTTTGTATTTTCTGTCTTCATGCTTGATCCATGGTTGCAACTTTAGAACTGAAGCTGTCGGCCTTTGCTCTGTGTCTACCACCTTAGATGTCTAATTCAGAAAGGCCTACGGTTTTTATTGTGTGAGTATTGGTATTTTCTTACTTTCTGAGGATATTACCAAACGAGTTGATAAAGTCTCTTAATGGAACTCTATCCTGATTGGTTTGCAGATAAATAAGTGCTGATATAAATTCAATTTGATTTTTAAAATGATTTTTATTTTTTCCATTGTAGTCGGTTTTACAATGTTCTGTTAATTTTCTACTCTACAGCAACGTGACCCAGTCACACATACATACACACATTCTTTTTCCCATGTTATCTGCCATCACGCTCCATCACAAGTGACTAGATAGAGTTCCCAGTGGTATACAGGAGGGTCTCATTGCTCATCCATTCCAAATGCCATAGTTTGCATCTATTAACCCCAGATTCAATTTTTAAAATCCCTGGGAATTAAAGAAATTGAACCTGGAATGCTTTTGACGTTGAAAAAAAAGTTATTCTTTTGGAAACTAATTTGAACATGTTTTAAGAATTCAAGCTCACATGTTTAGACAGGTCTTTGGCAAACAAGACTCGTTTAATATATTTTAATAAAAACAAACTATGTTCTCTGAGTTACCAGTGTTAAGTACAATCTAAGTGTCCTTTCTGATTCTACTGATTGTACTTAAGTACAATGTAAGTATAGTCTTCCTAAACCTATACAGGACTTATTGAATAGGCCAGCATTGCTGCTAATAAATGATTAAGATTATGAAAAATGCAAACTTACACTTAACCAAAATGGAATTGTCATTCTGACAAACTTTATTTCAATAGTAACTATGTTAACATAAAGGTGATGTCTAAATTTGTGGGTAATTTAAACACCCTGAGCTGATACTAAATCGAGTTAATTAACAGATATTCTTTGTGTTTTTTTAATTACTCAAGTGAGTTTATCACATCTGTAGTTGTATAATGATCGTAACAACCCAGTTTCACAGGATTTCTATCCCACAACCCAAGCACATCCCCCCATCCCCCAAAATGTCTCCTCTGGAGACCATAAGTTTTTCAATGTCTATGAGTCAGCATCTGTTCTGCAAAGAAGTTCATTGTGTCCTTTTTTCAGATTCCACTTCTCAGCGAAAGCATTTGATGTTGGTGTCTCATTGTATGACTGACTTCACTTAGCATGATAATTTCTAGGTCCATCTATGTTGCTAAAAATGCTGGTATTTTGTTCCTTTTGATGGCTAAGTAACATTTCATTGTGTATATGTACCACATCTTCTTGATCTACTCCTCTGTCAATGGATATTTAGGTTGTTTCCATGTCTTGGCTATTGTAAATATTGCCGCAATGAACATCGGAGTCCATATGTCTTTGCGAGTCGTGGTTTTCTCTGGATAGATGCCCAGGAGTGGGATTGCTGGATAACATAGTAGTTCTATTTTTAGTTTTGTGAAGAATCTCCGTACTGCTTTCCACAGTGGTTGCACCAATTTATAATGCCACCAACAGCGTAATAGGGTTCCTTTTCCTCCACACTCTCTCCAGCACTTACTGTTTGTAGACTTTTTGATGATGGCCATTCTGTCTGGTGTAAGGTGGTGTCTCATAGTGGTTTTGATTTGCATTTCTCTAATAATGAGTGATGTTGAACACTTTTTCATGTGTTTCTTGGCCATCTGCTTGTCTTCTTTGGAGAACTATCTGTTTAGATCTTCTGCCCATTTTTTGATGGGGTTGTTTGTTTTTTTGGTATGGAGCTGCAGAAGGTGTTTATAAATTTTGGAGATGAATCCCTTGGCAGTTGATTCACTTGCAAAGATTTTCTCCCATTCTGTGGGTTGTCTTTTTGTTTTGTTTAGGGTTTCCTTTGCTGTGCAGAAACTTTTAAGTTTGATTAGGTCCCATTTGTTTATTTTTGTTTTTATTATCAATACTCTAAGATGTGGAAAACAGATATTCTTTGGATACATATATCATTTATAAGTAAAATAGAATATTGAAGTGTTGATTATTAACCATAACTTAAGTTTATGTACTTTCACTTATTTTTCTACCCTCAGAGTGGCTATATCTATTTGGGCTTGTTAGTAAATGTGTTCGTTTTGCCATTTCAAAAAAATTTACCTTAAGGAATGTATATAAATATGGAAATTTGTAGGGAGTTCCTGTTGTAGCTCAGTGGTAACAAACCCAAATAGTATCCATGAAGATGTGGGATTGATCTCTGGCCTCGATCAGTGGGTTAAGGACCCGGTGTTGCTGTGAGCTGTGATGTAGGTCACAGACGTGGCTCAGATCCAGTGTTGCTGTGGCTGTGGCTTAGGCTGGCAGCTGCAGCTCTGATTCGACCTGTAGGAATTGGAGTTCCCCTAGGCTAGCCTGGGAACTTCCATATGCCATGAGGGGAGCCCTAAACAAAAACCAAAAAAAAAAAAAAGGGGGGGGTGAGAGAGAGAGAGAAAGAAAGCTTAAAAAATGTTTAAATGTGTAGCGATTTCACTAAAAGGGTATTTTATTTGTAGTGCTCAAACCTGGCTGAATTTGAGTTTTATTTGTGATATTTATTAGCAAAATACACGAATAAAAATTTTCATATAAAATATAGTGATGCAAAAGTAAAATTAAGTTTTCTGTTAAGATGACAAAAATTTTCTGGGATTATTAAGTTGCTCTTAATAAGATTATCCTTCACCTTCTGTGTAATCTACCTAGATAACAGAGTCTGTGTCTTACCAGAATAACCTTCTATGGCTATGCTGACTGTATTATGCCCTTTATTTTGGAAGAAAACATAGGCTTCTTATTTATGGAAGAGCTAAGGTGTTTTGTTTTGTTTGTCTTTTTGTCTTTTTAAGGCCGCACCCGCTGCATATGGAGGTTCCCAGGGTAGGGGTCTAATTGGAGCTGTAGCCACCAGCCACAGCCACTCAGGATCCTACACCACAGCACACAGCAATGGGGGATCCTTAACCCACCGAGTGAGGCCAGGAATCGAACCTGCGTCCTCATGGATCCTAGTCCGTTTCTTTATCACTGAGCCAAGATGGGAACTTCTGAGCTAAGAGGTTTTATAGTCATGTTACCTCCTTTAAGTTCTTAAAAATCTTTATTGCCACTTTGGCTAAATGGGTCACCAAGTATTGCTTCTTAGTAAACCACGATCCTATCTTGATCAAGTGTTTAAGTCTCCTGACAACTTTTCGTACTTTGCTTGCCCCCAATCAAATCATCAATGATAGCATTGGCACCTAACACTGCCTTGAGACTTCCCAGAGGGCCCCTGGAAATCACAGGGTACTTGTTCTTCGTCTTGTGGAAATAGAGGTGCCAGGCATAATTAGGCTTATTTGATGTGTTACTGTTGATGATTTGCCTGGTGAGCACTGGCCAATAAGAAGGGTTACCCAGCCCTCCGTAGGTGAAATGTGTACAGGCAAAGTGGTGTAAACACAAATATATCAGTATCTCAGGCTGTCTGGGAGGTGCCCCGGGAATGGCTGCTGCCCCACCTTCCACAAGAGTCCTGGCCAGCTGGCCTGAAAATTGGTGACAAATATGTAATGCTAGAAGTCATAGTTTCAATCATATGTAATGCTAGAAGTCATAGTTTCGATGACTACTGAAAAGGTTAGCTTTGTCACAATTTCACTTCTTCAACTTGAACCTAGCATTGTCCTGGCCAGTGGTTTTCAGCTGGGTTAGCATCACTAAGCTGCACAGGCTTCAGTATTCATGGGTTGGGGACCTACTGCAGGGTCATGGAATATTTACTTGATAATCTTGATATCACCTTAGCAAATTCATGATGCTGTATGTCAGGATTATATAGGTTATGTCTAAGGATACTTTTCTTTGTAAAGATTGTGTCCATACAATTAGATGCAATATCCATTCTTTTTGAATATACTGTTAATCATTATGTTGATAGATACGTTGTCTGAAACTCATTTGAACAGACTTTATTTTCTTGTGTGGCAAGCCACAAAAACAACTACATCCCTTGCCAGTTGGTTATTCTTATAATGAACTCATCAGACCTGTTACTTTGAAGATGAGCAGTAGTAAATGAGGCACAGTCATTTTGAGTCTTTTGTCACTTGTAGATAATTTTTGTTTTCCTCTGATGCTTTCCCAAAAGAGCTCACCATCACCCACAGGAAGAGAGAGCCCAGTGATGGCACTGTGTCAGTTACCTGTCAGTTACTGCCTGGCCCCAGGCTTCTGACAGCATCACTGAAACAGTTCTAAGACCCTACCAGTGGGGTGAGAGTCAGGATTGCCAAAATTTAGATGGGAAACAAATGGCTTCATGTGACTGTTAATCTGAGAGGGAATCAAAAAAGAATTAATGACATAGGACTAAATCAGCTGAAGAAGGATGATCGTGGGGTTTGTTTGGAATGTTGTTGATGCTTTCCATGCTCTATTTTCAGGGTAGACAAGGAGCTCCCTTTCTCTTTCCTCTAAGCTACCTGTAATTCCTAACAATTTAGTAGGCTCTGCTCCTGTAAACTGAAATGAAATATTTTTTTTCTCTTTTTTTTGCTTTTTAGGTTTGTACCCTGTGGCACATGGAAATTCCCAGGCTGGGGGTCAAATTGGAGCTAAAGCTGCCAGCCTACACCACAGCCATAGCAACTCGGGATCCAAGTCTCATCTGTGACATACACCACAGCTCATGGCAATGCCAGATTCTTAACCCACTGAATGAGGCCAGGGGTAAAACGCGCATCCTCATGGATACTAGTCGGATTTATTTCTCTTGTGCCACAATGAGAACTCCCTGAAATGAAACATTTAAATGACATCTATTTCTTCCTGCCTGACACCTCTAGAAATCTGAACCTCCTCTTGAGTCTTATTTCATGCCAATATAGTTATTTTCACAGTTCATGAAGAGTTTGTCTTCCTTGTTAAGAGGACGTAATTAGAAGCACCACTGGTTATGCAATCAAGACTTGGACTGGAATGTCATATTTGAGAATGATACACCCTGAGTCATTCTAAGGAGCTAAGGTTGACATTGTGTGGCTGATGCTTACAAATTCCTTCAGGAAAAACTGTCTGGTCCTTGGCTTACAGGGCTCTTAGCTGGACAAGCTGGTAAGGGTGGTCACTTCTTGGCAGACTCAGGAATCTCAAGAAAAGAAGGAATTTACCCAAATCTACAGGTACTGCAGGTGAATTCTTTTTTTTTTTTTTTTTTTTTACAGAATAAAATACATATATTTAAACACAATTACATTCACACAGATTATTATATCATGGATCTTAAGAAGCAGATTAAGTGACTTCCTCTGGAGAAGCGGAATGGAAGATATGCTGAGACAAAAAGGAAATTTTTTCTATACTTTATCCCATTTTGTGTGGCTTTCATCTTTACTATTTAGTATTGTCTACTACATTTCAATTTTTCTTTAAAAATTAGCATTATATTAAAATTGTGTAAATTATGCAACTAAAATTTATAAAGAAGAAAGCCTTATATACCATTAAATATTTTATATAGCACAATAAAAAGAATAATTTCACTGGTAAGAATAACAAAAATAATATACCCTCTGAAAATAAGTAAAATATAAAATGCATAAATTGGTTAAAAAACAATGTAACTATATAAATATGTCCTCACAATTTGTTACATCTTATTGATTCTTCAACATAGGCATTACACCATTCTAAGTAATGTGATAAACAAGACATTATAGACCTTACATTGTACCATGGAGAGAAATGCTTATTAGTAATACAATTATAGAACTGTATTATTTAATTGTACAGTTGCATTATTTAATTATAATTATCATAGATTCTTTGATGGAGAGGAAATCAGAATCAGAGGTAAGAAGACTTCAGCATTCCAAGAATCATGTCAAATGACCCCCTTCATGGTGGATTATGCACTTATTTACTATGAGATATATTTCTCCTCCGGAGATTCCTTGTTTGTGTATCAGTTGTAGATTTTTGGTTTGCAGTTATTCTAAAGTTTTGATATAAGAGTCTGTATGTATATGAGATTGTTTTAAGTTGTTGATCTCTTAATTGCAAGTTCATCTCCAGTGTCCTGCATTTGTACCCACCTCTTCTCACGATTTCGGATTTGGGTGGCATAATTGTGCATGGATGATTTCGTATCTTTACTGTATGTATACCTTTACTGGTGAGCCTTGTCATTTGTGGAATTTTTGTTCCCTGTGGCTGTCTTGTCTTTTCTGCCTAGAGAAGATCCTTTGGTATTTGTTGTAAGGCTGGTTTAGTGTTGCTGAATTCTCTCAACTTTTGCTTCTCTGTGAAGCTTTTGATTTCTCCTTCAAATCTGAATGAGAGCCTTGCTGGGTAGAGTAATCTTGGTTGGAGGATTTTTCCTTTCATCACGTTAAGTATATCATGCCACTCCCTTCTGGCCTGAAGAGTTTCTGCTGAAAAATCTGCCGATAACCTTATCAGGGTTCCCTTGTATGTTACTTGTTTCTTTTCCCTAGCTGCTTTCAAGATTTTCTCTTGGTCTTTAATTTTGGTTAGTTTGATTAATAAGTGTCTTGGGGTGTTCCTCCTTGGTTTATTTTATATGGTACTCGTTGGGCTTCCTGGATTTGAGTGAGTGGTTCTTTTCCCATGTTAGGGAAGTTTTCAGCTATTATCTCTTGGAATATTTTTTCTGTCCCCTTCTCTCTCCCTTCTCCTTCTGGCACCCGTGTAATACGGATGTTGGTGTGTTTCCCGTTGTCCCAGATTTGCCTGAGACTCTCTTCATTTGTTTTCAAACTTTTTTTCTCCTTTCTGTTCCGCATCCATAATTTCCACCAATCTGTCCTCCACCTCACTTATTCGTTCTTCTACCTCCTGTATTCTGCGGTTAGCTGCTTCTAGTGAATTTTTTATTTCAGTTATTGTATTTTGCATCTCTTCTTGGTTAAGGTTTATGTCTTGTATCTCTTTGGTCAGTGTTTCCTGTAAGTAATCCATCTTTGCCTCCAGTGTATTTCCAATGTCTTGCATCATCTTCAGCATCAACAGTCTAAAGTCTTTTTCCTGGAGGCTGAGAATCTCCTCATCACTTAGCTGTTTTTCTGGGGTTTTTCCTTTCTCCCTCATCTGAGTTATAGTTCTCTGTCTTTTCATTTTTATAGGTTTTTGGTGTGGTGACCTTTTTATAGATAATAGCGTCATAGCCTCTCTTACTTCTGGTGTCTGCCCCCCTTGTGGCTGAAGTCAGTATGGGGGCTTGCTGTAGGCTTCCTGATGGGAGGGGCTGATGCCTGCCCACTGGTAGGTGCAGCTGATTCTAATCCCTCTGGTGGGTGGGGCTTAGTCTCTGGATGGGATTAGAGGCAGCTATGTGCCTGAGGGGTCTTTCGGGAGCCTGTTTACTGAGGGACAGGGCTTTGATCCCACCTGGATTGTTCTTTGCCCTTGGGCTTCTCAGGCTGACTCATGGGTGGGGCCAGATTGTCCCAAAATGGCCACCTCCAGAGAAAGGCAGCTGCTGAATATTCCCAAGAGATTTACCTTCAATGTCCTTCCCTCACAACAAGCCACATTCACCCCTGTTTTCCCAGGATGTCCTCCAATAACTGTAGTCAGGTTTGACCCAGGTTCCTATGGAGACTTGGCTTTGCCCTGGGACCCAGTGCACGTGAAAGTCCATGTGTGCCTTTTAAGAATGCGGTCTCCGTTTCCCCCAGTCCTGTGGAGCCCCTGTACACAAGCCCCACTGGCCTTCAATGCCAGATGCTCCAGGGTCTCTTTCTCCCAGTGCCAGATCCCCACACGTGAGGGTTTGATGTGGGGTTCAGAACCCTCACTCCTGTAGTTGAGTCTCTGTGAACCAGTTAGTTTTCAGTCTGTGGAGCTTCCCACCTGGGAGGTATGGGGTTGTTTATATCGTGAAATCGCCCCTCCTACCTCTTGATGTGTCCTCCTCTTTTTCTTCTGGAGTAGGGTATCTTTTTTAAGGTTTCCAGTCCATTTGGGTGGAGATTGCTCAGTCTTTAGTTGTGAATTTTGTTGTTTTCAGGCGAAAAGTTGTGCTCCAGTCCTTCTAGCCCACCATCTTCCTGCAGGTGAATTCTGATGTCTAGTTCTTATCTTGGCTTCTTGCCTCAAGAGGATTTTTAATCCAATCTGAGATTCTGTATGAAAACTCTCATTGAAGCAATATTAAGAAGGCCTATGGTAAGTTCCCATTCTTGCAGCACCTAAGTAAAAAATTAATCCAACTCTCAGGAGATTAGCTTTAATTCGTAAACAGGAAGAGTCTTTCTTTGAGTTTACTTTTGGTCAAAGGGCTGTAGAGAGAGATTTTGTATTGTAGAAGATTGTGCATCTTCTACAGCACAGCCTTCTGAGTTGTCAGATTCCAGCTTTGTTTATTGTCTTTAAACCATTTTACATTTTTGTAAGTTGCAGTTAACTGATGGATATACAGACTTTTCCTTGTGTGATGGGGATTTCATTGGCCTCAGTGTGGGAAAAACAGGTTTAATACTTATTTGCAAATCAGAACAGCTCTTCTTACCTTACCTAAATTGTCAACTCTTTCAAATCTGAAGTTTTCCCAGCTTTCTTCACTATCTGGTTGCAATCCTCCAACACCTTTTTCATTTTTTTTTTCTCACTTTCACCTGATCTGAAGTCACTGAAGACTAAACCTAACAGCCATCTCTGGCCTCCAGGTTGCCTTGAAGCTGTGTCTCTGCAGTACCTCAGGAAGTCCTGTGAACTGAGAGCTAATGGTCTGATTTGAACTGGAGGGACTCATCCCACCGCTGACCATTGCTGGCTGGAATGCTCTCATGACAAGCTGTTGAATGGTCACTGAGAGAATTTGGTGAGACACTCTAGCCTTGCATGTCCTCAATGTGAGGGGTGATGAGGGCTGTGGATGACATCACCAAGACCATAAATGACATCACCAAGACCATGGGTGATATCACCAAGACTGTGGGTGACATCATCAAGATAGTGAATAACATCCCCAAGACCATGGATGATGTTACCAAGACAAGGGACAAAATCACCAAGATTGTGGATGAAATCATCAAGATAATGAATGACATCATCAAGACCATGAATGACATCACCAAGACCATGGATGACATCAGCAGATAGTAAATAACATTACCAAGACTGTGGATGACATCATCAAGACCTGGATGACATCACTAAGAGCATGGACATAGTGGCTTCAAGAGACTCAACCAGTGCTACTGAAAGAATGAATTTTTTGCTCATGAGGGCTCAGAGAGCAGCTGTGAGTGAATGGTACAAGAGTCACTTCCTGTAGGCGGATGACTCAGGGTAAGACCGTTTTCTGTCTGGTTCCTGGATTATACACCTAGTACCTGAATAGCATCCAGCACAAGGCAGTCACTCAGTAAGCCATAGTTAAATGAATTAATGTCAGTACAACCAAAATAATCATTTTTGATTGTCTGTCTGCTGGAACTTTTCTTTTCTTTTTTTTTTTAAGAAGAGTCCCTTTTTATTTTATTTTATTTTATTTTTGTCTTTTTGCTATTTCTTGGGCCACTTCCGAGGCATATGGAGGTTCCCAGGCTAGGGGTCCATTCGGAGCTGTAGCCGCTGGCCTACGCCAGAGCCACAGCAACGCAAGATCTGAGCCGCGTTTGCAACCTACACCACAGCTCACGGCAATGCTGGATCGTTAACCCACTGAGCAAGGGCAGGGATTGAACCCGCAACCTCATGGTTCTTAGTCAGATTCGTTAACCACTGCGCCACGACGGGAACTCCTGTCTGCTGGAACTTTTCTTACCAAGGGAAAGAAACCCAACTGGAACAAGACAAATGAAAAGGAGATTTAATGAAATAACGAAATACTGCAAGTGCTCATCTTTGCCATGGGACCCAGTGAAGCTGTAAGAAGGATGGGGAATGCAAATGGACCCAAGGCTCACTTGGATCAGGAATTTGGGTGCTGTTGGAATCTCCTCCTCTTCTCCATCATACTGGCTTCCCCTTCACTCTGGCCCCATTTTCTTCACTGTCTTCTGTGTTCTCTAGATTTTCATTGTATAGCTAGTCAAAATAGAAAGGGCTCTTCCTATCTCAGCCCAAGCCTAGGCATTCCAGGGAATGGAGTTCCCTTTTACTAGCCAGGTTAGATGCTGTAATTATCTGGTCTAGAGTCAGGTTCTGCCCCCGCCCCCCAATAATCCTGGGACCAGAGTCAAGAATAAGAGCAGCAGTTTTCATAGGAGTCATAGATAGAATGTGACTGGGAGTAGCTCCAGGAAAAGAGGGTGCTCATCTCAGACCTGGGGATGTTGGACAGACTGAACAATGCATGGAAGCCATAGACAGATCTTCTTAAAGTCACTACTGGTGAAAAGTCAATAATTTCTTAAGGTAACGATTCTTTAGAAATCTGGGGATTGTTCTTCTTGGTGCTCCTGACTCAAAAAATCAATAACCAATCCATAATAAGGACTAGAAAAGAGTTTTATTCAAGCCAAGCTGAGGACTATAGCCCAGGAGGCAGACTCTCAGTAGATCTGAGGTTGACTCCACTGAAGCATGGTTTTCACCCCATCTTATACTTTATGGAATTGAGAACATCAAGCGTGATAGAGCACATTCTTCAAGGTTTCCAAAGAGAGAGGAGTTCCTGTCATGGCTCAGTGGTTAGCAAAACTGACTAGCACCTGTGAGGATTTGAGTTCGATCCCTGGCCTTGCTCAGTGGGTTAAGGATCCAGCGTTGCTATGAGCTGTGGTGTAGGTCGCAGACACGGCTCAGATCCTACATTGCTGTGGCTCTGATTCGACCCTTAGCCTGGGAACCTCCATATGCCATGGGTGCGGCCCTAAAAACACAAAACACACACACACACACAAAAAAAAAAAAAGAGAGAGAGAGAGAAAGAGAGATACTTAGGATGTACACAGCAAAGCAGCAGGACCCCCGTGTCTGGCACGGGAGCCTTATCTTAGCCTTCCTAAGATAAGGCTAAGGGAATGTTGACATGGGTGCCATAGGAAGGGATCTATTGATCCTTCTATTAGAAATGGACAGTTTTTCCCTGAATGGTGCAGGCAGGTGTGCTGTGTGTGTTTGACAGGCCATGAGTCAAGCTGCTTCAGTTCACACAGAAATCAGCCTGCACCATGTCTAAGCCCAAACCGCTTCCCTATAGCTAAGTATGTGAACGTTTTCTCCATCAATGGGCAGAAGAAGTCGTGTGGCCTAGAATAGGAAGCTGGGGCAGGGGTGGGGGGCTCTACTGAGGTCCCTCCTCTGAATGAGAAAGCGGTGGTATTTGGTTGGGAAGACTTTTTATCTAAAAAGAACCTTGTCGTGCTCTTTGGGCATATGGCCAGCGTACGGGGACTGAACAAGCACTTGTTCAAGCATGGGGACAGAGCCCGAGGAAAACCTTACCTGTGCTTGCAGACACCCCTGCAACCTACCTTAAAGTTTAACTGTATTTTTTAAAAAGTTTTATTGAGATATAATTTCATACTATAACTGTCTATCTTTTGAAGTATACCATTCAGTGGTTTTTAGTATATTTACCATCTCTGTAATTGAATTTCAGAACATTTTCATTATGCTGCAAAATAAAACCATACCTATTAGCAATTACTCTCTCATTTTCCCTCCCCTCCGCCAGCTCCAGGCAATCCTCATCTATGTTCTACCTCTATGGAGTTGTCTTTTCTGGACTTTTCATATAAATGGAATCGTACAATCTGCGATCTTTTGTGGCTGTTCTCTCTCTTTTTTTTTTTCTCTTTTTGTCTTTTTTGTTGTTGTTGTTGCTATTTCTTGGGCCGCTCCCGCGGCATATGGAGGTTCCCAGGCTAGGGGTCTAACCCGAGCTGTAGCCATTGGCCTACGCCAGAGCCACAGCAACGCAGGATCCGAGCCGCGTCTGCAACCTACACCACAGCTCACGGCAACGCCGGATCGTTAACCCACTGATCAAGGGCAGGGACCGAACCCGCAACCTCATGGTTCCTAGTCAGATTCGTCAACCACTGCGCCACGACGGGAACTCCGGCTGTTCTCTTTTACTTAACATGATATTTTTGAAGTGCATTTCCCTTGTAACATGAATTGGTACTTCATTCCTTTTTATTGTCCAACTGGATTCTGTTGCAGGGATGGACCATCTTTTGCTTATATTTCCTCAGACGATGGACCTCTGGGCTATTTAGCTTAATCGTACTTTGGGGAGTTGACCAATTAATTTTATTTTTCACTAAAATGTTAGTTAAAACAAGTTTCTGCCTTCTTAGTGATGTTTCATAGTTGGACCTAATTTAGATTTCCATTGAAAATAATTCTTTTAAGGCTTTCGAAAATGTTATCTCACCTCTAAAGAACTAACAGTAAATTTAGAGAGAAGAGGGAAGAGGTGACTATTTTATTTTATTGTTTCTACACTAAAAGTTTTGTTTTGCTATCTTATTATACACTTGTTTTACTGTGAGCCATCTCAAAATATTGATTTTTTTCTTGAAGAGAAGATACATAACTAAGCAAAGATTTTTTTGTTTGTTTTATTTTTTGCTTTTTAGGGCGACACCCACAGCATATGGAAGTTCCCACGCCAGGGGTCGAATTGGAGCTACAGCTGCCGGCCTACACCACAGCCACAGCAACACGGGATTCAAGTTGCATCTGAGATCTACACCACACTTCACGGCAATGCGGGGTCCTTCACCCACTGAGTGAGGCCAGGAATTGAACCTGTATCCTCATGGATCCTAGTCAGGTTCGTTAACCACCGAGCCACGAAGGGAACTCCAAACAGAGTATTTTTTAAAAATGGGGACTCGTCTTTGTTGTGCTGTGCCCTGGTTTAGAGAATATGAATAGATTTTGTTTCAAGGGCGTTTTGTGCCAATGAGTGAGCATCAGGACTTTGGATGGTTTGGGATTTGCGCAAAATGTCTGCACTTCTAAAGCAAACTAATGCAATTTGAAACTTTTCTAATAACTTCATTTATCAGTGAGCTAATTTTGAGAGCTCTATAATAACTTTTCTCATACAGAATGTAGGTTCTCCCTATAAATGTCTGGAAGAAATATTTTTAAAACATGCTGACTTAATTGCTTCCACGCAATTTTCTCTTAACATCATTACATGGAGAGGCAGAGGCATAAATTGGCATTTATGCATGAATACCCATTTACAATTTCTCATTTTGTGCATAATAATCCAGGCCATGATGTATTTTCTTGAACCTTAACAAGCAATATGTTTATAAAGAAGAATTTTCTCAAATGTGTGCAGTTACATTCAATACTTCTGCTTAGCTGAAGCCTGCCGATGCAAGATTTAAAGTGTGTTTATATTTTTCATCCCATATGAAACAAATGAAAACACTTTTCAGTAGCATAAGGTTTTAATGACTATCTTTGTTTTCCCCATTTTGATCATGCGCTCCCCGAGGGCAGCAGAGACCACATTTTATGCTTAATTCTGGTTTCAGCACAGTGTGCAGATGACCGTGGCCTGTGGGTGAGCCGTGAACAGTTCCCTGGACGATGAACAAGAGGCAGGCAAGAACAGCGGTGCCCAGGTGTGTACTGAGGAAACCGCAAGGGCCTCCTGGTACCCAGATGATGAAATGTTTGGCAAAGTTAACTCTGTCTCCTTTCTCTAAGACTCATTTTTATCATTTTAACCCTTTATGGGACTTTCTGTCATATCTCAGTGGTAATGAACCCGGCTCGTATCCATGAGGACTTGGATTGGACCTCTGGCCTCACTCAGTGGGTTAAGGATCCGGCATTTCCGCGGGCGGGAAAAAAAAAAAAGGATCCGGCGTTGCTGTGAGCTGTGGTGTAGGCCAACAGCTGCAGCCTGGATTCAACTCCTAGTTTAAGAACATCCATATGCTGCAGGTGTGGTCATAAAAAGAAAAAGACCAAAAGAAAAGAAAAGAAAAGAAAAGATAACCCTTTAGGATATATATATTTTTTAAATTAAAAATGATGCCGGGAGTTCCCAACCTGGTGCAGCGGAAACAAATCTGACTAGTATCCTTGAGGATGCAGGTTCAATCCCTGGCTACACTCAGTGGGTCGGGGATCCAGCGTTGCCGTGAGCTGTGGTGTAGGTTGCAGATACAGCTGAGATCTTGTGTTGCTGTGGCTGTGGTTTAGGCTGGTAGCTGTAGCTCCAATTCAACACCTAGCCTGGAAACTTCCATATACCTCGGAAGCAGCCCTAAAAAGCAAAAAAAAAAAAAAAAAAAAACTTACAGAGGGGTTCAGACTCCTATCTTTGGGATAGAAATACTGACATTTTTACCTTAGGATTTCCCATTTATACCTGGAATGGCCATGTTAACCTATCATTGGATCGATTTCTTCACAATATTATTGTCTTAGAGGTACACATAATACAGTTTTTATTAAAACACCTATTCCAGACACAATTATGTAGTATATACTGGGTCAGTGGGGACTAGAAATTAGGTAGGATTCTCAAAAGATATAGATGTGAACCCCAAAGATGCCCCATGGAGCCCAGTGAGGGGCATCTGATCTGCATGTCACATGTCGGGGGGTGGGGGGAGGCAGGTGCAGAGGGAGGGCACATGTAGGGGCTCGAGTAACCCTAAAGCCCCGTCTCACTCCAGGCTCTGTCTACACTGGGTCTGGATCCTTCTCAGCAGTGAGGCTGCCCTGTAGCCTGCGGGTTTTTCTGCCCCACCTGGGCCCCACCCCTTTGAGGTCAGGACCACACACCCAGTTGTGACAACTACCAATGGCTCCAGACATTGTAAAATGTCCCTGGGGGTGAAGTTGCCCCTAGTTGAGGACCCCTGTCCGAACCTCCTGTCTGAACCTCTGCCTGGATGTTTGCTGTCCTCACTCCCTGTAGATCTGGAGCTTTCCCCTATGTCTTGTAACTTTGAAAAGGGATCATCTAGATTGACAAAGACGGGACTGAGGCCAGCGAGGGACTAATAACCCACAAGGGCTAGTCTGTTACTAAACAGCCCAATTTATTGCTTCACCAAGTGCAAAGGTCAGAAGCCAAAGGGGATGGTGCTGAGTTTCCATTTGCAGGATTAAGATTAGACATCCTGGAGTGGAGCCTTCTAAACTGGGAGATGTGCTGTTGCCATGGTGATGTGTTGTTGTCCTTTGGACAGAAAAGGAGGTCCTATGGCTGAGGGAACTGGTGGTCTTGAGGCACTTGGTGGGGCCAGCAGTTCCTGGAGGAACACTGGTGCTGATTAGATGAGAAAGTTGCTGGTTGAACATACAACCGGACCAATACAGGCAGATGGCTTTGAGGGAAAATGTTATCAAATCAGGTCAGCCTTTATCTTCAGAGTTGACATACTCCACTTTCATAGTAAATTCATCACAATTATCTTAAAAACAGGCCACTTAACCTCTGTTAGCCTACAAATTGGACGACTCGAATTTGGTTCATTGGATTGTGATGGGAATTTAATGAGGTAATGCACATGGTTCTCAACAAATACCAATTTTATTAATGTAATTAATATCAATAATGGAAAAATTAATTAACACTCTATTATTAATCATAGCAACAGTAATGATATTCTCCTGGAAATTAGATCAGTGTGTAATAGTGTGTTGGTTTACTCTGGGGAAACTGAGGCTTAGGGGGTTAAGTACATGCTCAAGTTCACCCAAAGAGTCATTGTTTGGACTTGAACCTGTGTCTTCTGAGTCTAAGCTAAGGTTCTTTCTGCAGCTTAACTCTGAACTTGGGACAAAGGAACATTCACAGGAGCTAATGAGAGTAGTGGTTCCCTAAGTGGGGAATCCTGGCTGCTTAAGAATGGATGTTTCTCAGCCCCTCCAGATCTGCATCTCTGTTGGCAACACTCCTACCAGGATTCTTATCCAGCTGGCTTGGCCAAGGAGGCTGATGCTGGGCCCACTTGCTCCACACCACTGGGCTGGGCACAGATGCCCACAGCCCTTACCAGGGCTTTTCTCTCTACTTCTTCTACTTTTATATGTTCTGCTTATTAATAATTTGCCTTTCCCAGTTATTTGACTCTGGAGTGGTTCCTGAATGATTTGGGGTACATCTAGGAAGACACGGGCTTTGCTAATGAAAGTGGAGGTGAGGGAAAAAGAGAAGGGCATATATTTCTGCAAGTTTTTTCATCTAATTAGAATAGCATACTCCTCTAATTCTAGTCCATGTTCGCATATTTTCATAATAAGAATCGCAAGATGTGAGCTTTGAGCAGAGGGCTCCAACTATCAAGTATGACAGCGTTAGCTTCAAGCCCACTTCAAAGAAGCCTCTTGTTAAGGATTTTAGGTTTAATTGTCTGATTATCTTTCACTGAAGCTGCCTTTGAGTGGCCCATTGTCTCTGGGCAGCGTGTTAGCTCTTGTAACCATCGCTTCTGTGACAGCTGATTTCTGTGAAACCATGACAGCTGCTTGGGTGCTGGGTACTTTGCACAAGCACCACAGCACAGGGACTGTACTGAATTGATTGGTGAAGAGCTTCAGCTCACTTAAAATCTCTGCTGGTTGCATTTATAGTAGAGATCAGCAAGGGGAATTAATTATACAAAATCTAGGCAGCCTATCATTTATTACTCTATTTATTTTAATTATAGTGTTCTATGCATGTGATTTTTCAACAGTCCTCATTTTCAGCTTGAAAGCCACAGGACATGAAAGGAACAAACTTCTAAGCCCTTGACAAGACTCTCAGCTACCCTCTTCATAGCGGGCATCAGCCAGTGATGGCTGTTAGTGGCTGCTGTCAGTTTCATCCTGGCTAGACACCACAGAGGAGCATTCTGTTACTAAAATTCACAATTTATAAAACATTCCAGAGTCATCTGTAGGGAGCTACTGATGAAGCTTCCACACTCAGCTCCCTACAGATGACTCATTGCGATAAAGACCAAGGTGAAGTCCAGTGCAGGAGGGATCTAGAGATTTTCGAATCATCCTCAAGGTAAGGCGCAAAGCTAGATATCCATGTTCAGTACTTTCCCAAAAAATCCAGTTATGAATCTAGTTATTGTCTGTCGTTAATGACTTGTACAACAGGCAATAATTGCTAAGGTACTTTATTGTCTATTTGGAGCTAAATGTACCAAAAGGAAGATGCTTAACAGATGGCAAAGTGAAGAAACTCCTGGCTTTTGAATCTGTAGAGACATATTAGGATGGAACAAACACCCTCACAAGTTCTGCACATCACAGAATGTCCAATGACACTCACGCATCAGTTACAAGAGCAATGGCATCTATAAAACAAGGTATGTGCTAGCAGCAGTCTCTTCTGATTCCCAGGAATCTAGACCTTCTTCAACTACACCCTCCGCCATCTCTTCATAACATGTGGATGACTCATCATACGTTTTAAGGGATGTTCTTCTATCAAAAACCTACTTTTTAAATTTTTAAATGATTTTATTTTCCCATTGTAGTTAGTTTACAGTATTCTGTCAAGTTTCTACTGTACAACAAGGTGATCCAGTCACACATACATGTATACATTCTTTTTCTCACATTATCATGCTCCATCGTAAGTGACTAGATATAGTTCCCTGTGCTACACAGCAGGATCTCATTACTTATCCATTCCAAAGCAATAGTTTGCATTGATTAACACCAGATTCCTAATCCATCCCACTCATTCCCCCTCCCCCTTGGCAACCACAAGTCTGTTCTCCAAGTACATAAGTTCCCCCCCCACCGGTGGAAAGATTTCTTTGTGCCATATATTAGATTCCAGATATAAGTGATGTCATATGGTATTTGTCTTTCTCTTTCTGACTTTCTTCACTTAGTATGAGAGTCTCTCGTTCCATCCATGTTGCTGAAAATGGCATTATTTTGTTCTTTTTATGGCTGAGTAGTATTCCATTGTGTATATATACCACATCTTCTTAATCCATTCGTCTGTTGACGGATATTTAGGTTGCTTCCAGGTATTGGCTATTGTGAATAGTGCTACAGTTAAAAAAATTTTTTTTTCTTTTTAGGGGTGCACCTGCAGCATATGGAAGTTCTCAGGCTGGTGGCTGAATAGGAGCTGCAGCTGTCAGCCTACAGCAAGGCAGGATCCAAGCTGCATCTGCAACCTACACTGCAGCTCACACCAAGTCTGGATCCTTAACCTACTGAATGAGGCCAGGGATTGAACCCACGTCCTCATGGATATTAGTCAGGTTCATTACTGTTGAGCCACAACAGGAACTCCCAGAAGAAACGCTTTGTAAATCTGATTAAAACTACTTGGGGTATACATCAAAATACCCCAAGTATTTTAGGGTATTTTAGTTCATCTAATTCCATCACAAAATGGCCACTGTAGTTTCTTTTTCAATTACCTGCAAAACAGATAGAACAAATAGAACAGAATAGAGCAAATCCTTCTGTAGTATTGAATCTGACATGGGATTAAATGATTCTAAGTTGAATTGGAGGAATCTATGTGCAAAGCCATTATTCAGTCACTATCACATCTCACTAATCACAAAAATATCAAATGGCATGAGAACTTGAAGATTATTAGGGTAATCCAAAATAGACAGTTTCAGAAAATAATAATAATGATAGAAATAAAGTAACAATAACACTATTAATAATTAAATATCAACAATAGTCATTATTATTCAAAAAACCACTCACTCGTTTCCCATTTCTCAATGTCATTTCATGCTTAATGTTAAAATCCAGTCCTGTTGATCTGTTAATGAGCTAATGTTCCATTAATGAGATCATCTTCCATTGCCTCAATCAAGACCACACAGGGAATTAAGAGATGAGCCGAAATGAATTTCAAATGTTTCTACATCACATCTTGGCTCATTTCTATCATTAACATGAATGTTGGCCAAGGACGTGGATGCCATTAGCAGCTTTCCTCTAAGGCCAAGCCACACTTCATGGACACTCCAAAGATCCCACAATGAGGAAGATCATCATTTTTCTCTGGCCCAACACCTGTGGCAGTGGGGTCACTTAGTTTGTCTTGGGGAGCATAAGAAAGGAGCATTTAACCCTGAGAGGGAATGGAAGGGGCTGCTGTTGTGTGAGCTCAAGATTGTGTGACAGCTTAATATTAATCTTCTTTCCATTACTTTGTGTTTCTGCAGGTGCTTCCCATAGAATTTGTCTGTTTCCAAGCTAGAGAGACCATAATTTCTCAACGATAAACTATCTTGTGCAGACAGATTTGTGTATATATATTTTTAGGTTGCTCTGTGTTATGTGACAGTGTTTTTTGACTCCTTTATGAAATTTTGGAAGGGAAGACTCCCAATATATCTATGAGAGCACAATACCTATATGTAAATATGCATATATTGCAACTCCTCTTAAAGATATTTCTTGCTGTTATCTGTGGCATTGAATGCGTCTTCTAAATGAACAGACATTTTCAAGCTAAAAATAACCATGTTCAATGAGCATTCGCTTTAAAAGGTATAACCAGCATCCTGCTACAGGTGGTGGCCTGTTACCGCTCAGCAGCCAGCAGAAGGCTCATGATTGTGGGCTAATGACACATCTCCTCTGTGACCCAGATTCCTCCTTTGAGGAAGGAGAGGTCAACCCAGAAGCTCACAAAGACCCTCTCCCCTGTGTATGGAATGACTCTACCACCTATTTGCTGAGTGATTAGCCGATTGATCAGGTTCAAGGGAAATAGATGTTAGTTACATAGTTCAGTTAATAACATTAACACTACTTCTTTGAAATCCCTCTTTCCAATCTCTTTTGAGTTCTTAAATTTTTCTTCTTTGGAACATGAAATGCGGTTGCCCTTTTAGGATTATAATTGACTTCTACTTGTAAAAATTATCAGAGGTCTTAGAAATTGTGCTGTTTCTGTGAATACTTCTGGAAAAGTGCAAGTGCTCTTTAGATGGCCCTCCATCAACCTGATTACTGTGCAGCAAAGGACAATAGTTTCATGACAAATAATGTGCCTCCCATCTGTTGACTGAGATTTGATTGTGTTGTGTTAATTCAGTTAGGACATTTGCCTGACTCCACAGAGCATGTGTCTGTGTGAAATGAGGTAGGTGAGGGCGCAGACCCAGCTCCGTCATAGCAGGATGAGCATATGCAGCAGGGGGAGGCTGGCCACTGTCTCTCTCCAGCAGGCAGATCTTATCCTCATCCTCATCTGTGTGTTCTGGGGTTACATTCCCAACATCAGGACAAAACCCATGAGCACTGAGGTGACACATGGCTGGAGGTGGGTGCACATGTGCTTATATTTTCTGGGCTTTCTAAGTGGTCCTTTCCAGCCAGGCTTCATAAACCAGTACCTTAGTCTAGGCTTGTAAAAATGAAGTGAAGCCATTCCTTGCCGATATTCCTCTATCGCTCCCTCAAAGTATCCATTTAACAAGTTCTGTGTTAGTGGTTTCTTTTAGCTAGCTTCATGCTTTGCAAATCCCTAGCTTAGCTTTCTAGAAAATCAATGAGGATCCCCTTCTCTTGCTGCAGTGAGGCTGCTCAGTTAGCCCCATTGTTTAAGGGCTCATTTTTCCCAAGCAGTGATGTATAGGTGTTAGGGTAGTAAGTGATATGCATCAGATCTTAAAGCAACAAACCATAAAATATACCATATTTTAGCCCATCATCACAATATACAATTCAATGCACAAATAATATGCAGTATAGGATGGAATAAAATTTACATACTGTTCTCTGAATTGTCTCAGCTGGTAAGGCTGAAAGGAGATTCTCATAAGTTGAAAATCTGGTTGAATGGAAATTGGAGTCATGGGGTGGTTTGGGGGTGGGGTGCTAAGCTTTTGAATCCTGTAGTGTATCCTTTCATTATCATCATCTTCCCTTGGGAATCTTTAGGTGTTTCAGTCAAATCCAACTTTCCTAGAGGAAGAGGAGTCATGGTGTCAGTATTTACTAACCAGCCTGGAGTGGCAGGGTCAGATGCTCTGGATAAGCTGACAGCTGAGCCCACCATCCTGAGAAGGGCAAATGAAGACCTGCTTTTCCTCAGCCCCTTTTCTAACAGCCCTTTGCCCCTGTGGAGTCCACACAGTGGATGGCAAGGAAGATGTGATCCTGGCACACCCCTGTAACGTGTGTATTTTCTGTTGAAGCCTTGACCTGAACAGTGCTTAGTCCTATAGTGCTAAGAGAATGAACCATCAGCTATGGCATTTGGTAGGTTGGGCTTTATCAGGTGGGCTGGTAGAGAAATAATACTAGTCATCACATGGTGGTCTGGCATTCATAGAGGAAAGGAATAAAACTCCCCAGAGGCCCCTTCTTCTTCTTTAAAAAATTTTTTTTTGCCTTATGGGCTGTACATGTGGCATGTGGAAGTTCCCAGGCTAGGAACTGAATCAGAGCTACAGCTGCTGGCCTATGCCACAGCCATGGCAGTGCAGGATCTGAGCCACATCGGCAGCCTACAGTGCAGCTCATGACAATGCCAGATCCTTAACCCACTGAGTAAGGCCAAGGATCAAACCCATATTCTCATGGATACTAGCTGGGTCCATTACTGCTGAGCCACAATGGGAACTGTCCCCAAAGTCCCTTTGACATTATTTGATATTATCTTATATTAACAGCTCCAGGGACTAAATATGAAGATGTTGTTCCTCACTATTGTCACTGAAGCTGCTGTGTGTTGGAAATTAAGATAACTCTGGCTTGGGTCGTCAGTGTCAGAAAGTGCAACACATGGACAAGGAGAAATCTTGACAAGACTCTTTACTTCCGCAGAAGGGCTCGGGTACTCCAAAAAGCACACAAGCTGAACAAAGAACCCTCCTCTATTTATCCCTAATGCAGGTGATGTACCTGTCCCCTTCCCATTGGTCAGGTCATGGTGCACATTCTTCCCATATGGCTACTTGAAACAAATTGTTGCTGGGAAAAGAGGTAAAGAGGAAGGGGTTCCAGGGGCGTTTCAGCCAAAACTGGAGCAAAATGGAGTAACCAAGATTTCCTTTGATAGAAAAGACATTATGTTACTTTCCACAATTCCCCCCTTTCATTTTTTTAAATCAAATATTCTTTTCTTCAAACTCTTTGAGCATGGTTTGGCTCTCATGCTCTATTGTGTCTATCAGGAGTATATTAGCTTGGTGGGGAGAGGGTCCCAGTTGTTTTCTTAGGGCAATTTGTATTAATTTTTGAATAAGTCCCCTGGCACAAGGAATTATACAACATGCAGCTAAGACATGGACACTAACTACAGCAATTTGAGGGGTAAAGGTTGAAGCTATTAACCCCCTTTTATTTATTTATTTAACCAATTTTCTAAAAGGTCTGTGAAGGGGTCATTAATACTAGAATTCTCTGAAAGCTTCTCTGTTAGCGTTGTTAATCCATGTAGGGCCTTGGGGATGGTGCCATCTAGGGTGGTGTTGTTGGGAATGAATGTACAGCACTGGATATCAATCATTACACAGACTCCACCCTTTTTTGTCAGCATCATGTTTAAAGCAAGTCTATTTTCCCATGCCATTTGACTGGTTGGCCCCAGCTGTTCAACTGTTCAACTATTTCTTTTTTAATGTCATCTCTAGTGTAATTAATGAATCTTTGCTAATTGTAAAAGATGTAGTTTATCCAATCAACATTTTTGTTTATGGTTGACCACCAAAAGACAGCAGATTCAAACCCAGCAGCTACCTGATTTCTTGTCTTAAATTTGTTTGGAACACCTATTGAGTCAATATAGACCTGGGGGTCAAAGGACCACCACCCCCTGTGGGGGTGATGTCTTGTTTTCGCAGGATTGGCTGAGTTTGAGATTGGGGCCTAAATGCCAGGGTGAAAGGGATGGCCAATTGCACCAAAGTACAAATGTCACTTTGATATCCCAGAAGGATGCCCATTAGTGGACTCCCATAATACCACGAGACATCTGCCTGGGGCACTTGGAACAGGATTTATTGTTGAGGTGATGTAGGACTGGCTTTCACTGCACCTGGTCAGGCTAAGGAAGTCACCTTTATCTCTTCTCGTTTTAGAGTTGACGTTTTCATTTGGCTGCTGAACAGTTCTCGGGGGCTGACCCGCAGAATTTCTTTTTTTTTTTGGTCTTTTTCCCATTTCTTGGGCTGCTCCTGTGGCATATGGAGGTTCCTAGGCTAGGGGTTGAATCGGAGCCGTAGCCACCGGCCTACGCCAGAGCCACAGCAACGCAGGATCTGAGTCACGTCTGCAACCCACACCACAGCTCATGGCAATGCTGGATCCTTAACCCACTGAGCAAGGATAGGGATCGAACCCGCAACCTCATGGTTCCTAGTTGGATTCATTAACCACTGAGCCATGACAGGAACTCCATGACCCACAGAACTTTTGACCTCAGGGAATAGCAGTGACCAATCTGACTGGAGTCATTATTTCAAGCTGTTTTGTCCTGGAGGAGGGCCTTCACATATTCAAGACCCTGTGGGTCTGATGACCATCCCAGAGGAAAGGGAACCACTTGGGCCTCCAGTCTCCCTGTGGCACAAGCATAACAGCTGCCTTTGTGTAGTGTGTCCACAGAATATTTTATCCATTTCAACCAGGCATTTGTGTCACCATATCCTGTTTTTATACTCACAGTCAGCCTTCCTCCAAAGGTGATTTTTCTGTTTCCTTTAGTTAGTAGGGCAGTGACGGCTACCAATTATGTGTACTCAGCCATCCTCTGGCGACAGGAAAGGAAGGCTGCCAGCTGGTGGTTTTTCCCATGTTTCTGTGTGAGGACCCCTAGAGCCATCCTCTGGCCCATGCTTACAAATAAATGCAAAGGTTTATCAAAAGGATGGTTGAGCCAGAAGAGGGGCACCTGTCAGCACCTCTCTTAAATCCCTAAATTGTTGTACCTCCTCCTGACTCCATAGTAAGGGATTGGGGTCTTCCTCTACAAGCTTGGAAATAGTCCTTTTATATTACGTCCTTTTTAGTATGCATAGTCCCCTTGTTGCAGGTTTTGGGGCATCTGATTTTTATCCAAAAATAGATTACTGAGATAAACTTTAGAAACACGCTTAGAATGTTCTTTTAGAAACTCAGTTCAACTTTGCAGCAATATAACATAATAGCAAAGAACTATCTAGGAAGTAAGTCTTAGTGATACTGACCACGATTAAAAGAATGAGATTAACAGATTTAGCAAGTTTTCATTGAAACATCTCTTTCTCCCTAAAACCACTCTCATTTTTATCAAATATTAGCCAAACCAAGACTAATTTATTTGCCAATTAAGTCTGGCGTCAACAACCTTGGCCTGATAATTTAAGTGAATAAAATTGATCATATAGATTTTTTTTTTAAATTGGCTTTGCTAGAACTTTATAAGGAATCTTAGACTAAGCTTTTAAAAGGCAACTCAGGGCTAGGAAAGTCATGCCAAGGGTTTGTCTTAAAGATTTTTATCTTAAAGTTCTCAGTGAATTCCTTCCCTTTAAAAAACCCAGGTACATTAAGGTTTTTACAGGGTACATACAAGGTGGCCTTCCTAATTATCTGATGAAACTTCTGGGAACCTGAGAGTTTCCATTCTCTGAAGAAATCAGGTAGAGAAGAGAGAAATATTTAGTTCTGCTTACAAAAGTATAATTTACCAAATTGCTTGTTGGGGAGAATTTCTTTATACCTGGAAAACACAGACTAAAAGCCAGCATTATTTTAAATAGAAACCACAAAATTATAACCATATTTACCTGTTCACACAGTCCAATATAACCAATTCTTTTTGTTTAACTGTTTATGAAATCATCAATTGCCCTTTTAGAATTTTTTTTTTTTCCCTTACCCAGCTCATCATTAAGGCCTGGAAGTCAGAAACTCGTATTTCTTAAAAAAAAGTTTTTTCTATAGATCTTCTAGAAAAGGAAACATTTTTGCAAAGGTATTGGAGTAAAGCCATTAACTAACAGTGACAAAAGACTTAAGGCACATTTTAAATCTGATTGCAATGCAAATTGATGATGAAACTTGGTAACTGTTGTGACATATCAATTTGAAATAACTAGAGAAAGAAAGAAAAAGGATTATAACATAGTACCAGTATATATCCAAATTTCAGAAACTTTAAAATTCTAGAATATCTATATTAAAAACATCTATTTATCTATATAGTCTGAGGTTTATCACTCATTTTATAATACTCTCTATGTATTTTAACATTCCAAATAATTTTAGTAAATTTAACTCTTTTTTTTTTGAATTCCTCAAGGATACCATGAAGCATTTTAAAGTTAGCTGAGATAAAAGCATTTTAATTAGAATTTGATAGTTTATAAATAAATCATTTTTTTTAATTTGGTCAGATAGAATCATAGGTTGCTGTGGATAATACTTCTTTCTTAACCAAAGTTACAAGAGATCTCAAAAGCAAATACAGCAGATCACTTAAAAGAATATTATATAATCTGTTATCAAAGTAGCATTCCAAGGAAACTTTGTTTTCTTAACAAAGAAAAGCCGAGTTCAAGTTTTGTGCCACCTTATTTTGAAAGGATGAAAATGCAACCTGACCCTCCCAGAACCCAGGAAGTTAATAAGAAGCTCTAAATGCCAGACCCTGTTCCCTATAAGTAAAAGATCATACTTTTTGCTGTTTTAGGGCTTGCTTTCTGTTCTGTACAAAACTATGTGGAAAGGGAAAAACAGGCCCCTGAGTATGTGCCTCTATGCATGAAACTTCTTGAAACTGCTTGAGATAACAGGGAAAAGGGTTCCTAACCGTTTGTTTGGCTTCTGTAAAGCTGCTTGCATAAGATAAAAAGAGGAGAAGTTAATCCCTAACCGACCCCAGTAAGATCGGGTGCGCCACAAAATGTTGAAAATCCTGATAAATATATCTTGGTGACAATATGTCTCCCCCACCCAGGGACAGGCACAAACACGTAACTCCATAACAACTTAAAATTAATTGGTCCACAAAGCGCGGGCTCTCGAAGTTTTGAATTGACTGGTTTGTGATATTTTAAAATGATTAGTTTGTAAAAGCGCGGGCTTTGTTGTGAACCCCATAAAAGCTGTCCCGACTCCACACTCGGGGCCGCAGTCCTCTACCCCGGCGTGGCGTATGACTGTGGGCCCCAGCGCGCTTGGAATAAAAATCCTCTTGCTGTTTGCATCAAGACCGCTTCTCGTGAGTGATTTGGGGTGTCGCCTCTTCCAAGAGGGGGATTTTCTTTCTACTGGCCTTTCAATTTTAAAGTTAATTTACTCAATTAAACTTATTTTAAACTGAGTCCTGACGATGTATAACCCTTCTCTCAATGCCTACTTCCCACAAACCTTCCAGCACGTTCTGTATTCATTAGTTTGTCCCCCATTTTCCATTTAAAACAAGCTAGAAGACAGATTTACTCTTCTTTTCCCTGGATAAAATAGAGTTCCATTCCTCATTCCTTCTCACATATACCTTTTATGTCTCTCTTAGTAAGTTCTCTAATAGTTTGTCTTTCTAATCCTTTATTTTATATATATATATATTTATTTATTTTTACTTATTATTTTGTCTTTTGAGGGCTGCAACTGCAGCACATGGAGGTTCCCAGGCCAGAGGTCCAATTGGAGCTGCAGCTGCCGGCCTACACCAGAGCCACAGCAATGTGGGATCTGAGCCGTGACTGCAACCTACACCACAGCTCCCAGCAACACCGGATTCTTAACCCACTGAGCAAGGCTAGGGACTGAACCTGAAACCCCATGGTTCCCAGTCGGATTCGCTTCCACTGTGCCATGAAGGGAACTCTTGATATTGTTTTAACTCTTGCATAAGTCTGGAATAAGGCCCTGCCATATCCTTTGGTTTTGTTGAGGTTGTGGGCCTTGATTTCATGGGTGGGGCAGCATGCTTATGCCTGCGGCCTAACCCTCCTGTTCTGATTCTGCCAGCAGCGGCAGTGCCCTTGAACCTGAGTGGTGGGCTCTGCACCCCGCCCCTCCCCCACTCCCCTGGCAGCCACAGTGGTGGTGGCTGTGGCTGGAGGGGGGCCAGCACCATTTTGGGGATTGTAAGGTGGCAGCAGCGAGCCAAGGGGGTGCCATGGAGGAGAGGAGGTCCCAGAATGTTCTTGAGTTTCCTCTTCATTTCCTTTTTGGTCCCATGCTTTGAGGGGAAATAAGACCACCAGTCTCTTGCCGCCAAAAGGGAGCATAATAAGTTTCTTCCTTAGACCCCAGTACCTTGTCCTGGATAAACTGAATGAGCAGCTGACAGACCCAATCCTCATCTGATCTGACTTTGGCCAAAGATTGATGGGGCGAGAATAGGTGTCTGTGTCCAGATAAAACAACAATATTTAATCATTCTTCCCTTCTTTTTGTCCTTTGTCCTTGGATTGTCACCCCAATACTTTAATATCAATCCCAGAGGGATGGTCTGGAGGAATTTGGCCCCCTCCCCCATTCAGTCCTCCAAGTGGAGGTACGGGTTGGGAAGACTTACTTCCCATTTCCCAGGATTGTGTTCTGATCCTCCAATTTCACCCAAAATCACCAGTCTCACCCGAGATCTTCATTTTTCAGGATCATGTTCTGATCCTCTGATTTCACCCCAAATCACTGGTCTCAGGTGAGACCTTTTGTGGGTCATGCTCTGATTTTATGATTTCACCTGAAATCGCAAGTTTCACCCAAAACTGCCAGTCTCACCGGAGACACTTTGAGGCTTACCGATCGCCATCCCCAACCACCAAGGAGGTACTCGATCCCACCCAAGATCTTTCCTACCTTGGTCCATTGATGGAAGTTGCCTGGTCAGTCGCACGATTTCCTGCATTGTCAAGAACCCTCCACAGGTTTGAAGTTCACAGGCTTGGACTTCTCAATTTAGGGCCACTGCAACAGGCCATGGGACGCATCTCCCCTCCTTGAGAATCCATGCTCCAGTGGACCCCAAATCCTAGACAAGCCCCCAAGTCTGTTGGAAATTAAGATAACTCTGGCTCAGGTCATCAGTGTCAGAAAGTGAGACACGTGGACAAGGAGACATGTCAAAAAATCTCTTTACTTCTGCAGAAGGGCACGGGTACTCCAAAAAGTGTGCACCAAACAAAGGACCCTCTCCTATTTATCCCTAATGCAGGTGATGTACCTGTCCCCTTCCCATTGGTCAGGTCATGGTGCACATTCTTCCCAGTTGGCTACTTGAAACAAATTGTTGCTGGGAAAAGAGGTAAAGAGGAAGGGGTTGCAGGGGCATTTTAGCTGAAACCAGAGCAAAATGGAGTAACCAAGATTTCCTTTGATAGAAAAGACCTTATGTTACAATGAGTTTCTGGAGGCATTCCCTCTTGGCTTTGGGCCCATTTTGTCTGTCTGTGGACAAATGTATAAATCTAGGAAGGCTAGGAAAATGCAGGAGTCCTTTATCTGCCATAGAGGCTGAACTTGCAGACACAACACCCCTGGACCAGCAGTACTTCTGGCCTTTGTGTTAAGTGAATCACTGTGGTGATTGGCTCAGAATGGCACACCAATGGTCTGGGAAAGTTACTGTATTGGGTAAGCTTATGTAACTGGGCTTCACTTTATTCTCATGGATTATGGAGAACTGTGTTGTCAGGATATCCAAATTTCTGAAGATTTAGCCATCTGAAGCGTCCTTCCCTATCCTGGGCTCTCTTAGGCCACCCAGCTAGTGGGAGAGCGGATCCTGTGAAACACAACAAGGTCTCTTAAGGATTCTGTTTGGGAAAAATACTCCAAAACTGAAGCAATTTACCAAACTTAGAAAAAAGAAATAAAACTCTTCCAATTTGGAGATTGCCTATTTTGAATTGACAATCTTAAACACTTCAGAACCTTTTTTTACAGCCAAATGACTTACATTAAGTAAGTGGGGAAAAAGTGGAAACATTAGACTCGCTCCATGCCTCAGGGCATTCTACATGAATGTCAGTTGTAGCTGTAAATGTAGAAAGTCCTCCTCTGTGTTGGTAGTGATACTGGAAAGATGATACAGGAATCTGGGTTCTTGTTCATGGCAGTTGAAGAATGAACTCTGTGAATGCACAGGCAGCAAGCAAGCAAAGTCTTTATTAAAGAAAAGCAAATAGCTCCCAGGGCTGCTGGGAGGGGGGAGAAGAGCCCCCATTTTTCCACTGTTCTTTAGGGGTTTTTATTCCTTAAAGATGGGGGTGGGTACCAACATGGGGTCCAGAAAGATGTGGTTTTCTCCCATTGACCATGCTCCATTACTTAGATCGGTTCTTGTTCAATAGGGCTTTTAGGGTTGAAAATATCCTGAAAATTTTATGGGCTTTTTTGTCCTTTTCTTTCCTTAGATTAAGTCACCATTCTTCTTATTCCTTTTTTATCAGTTGAGGAGTGGACTAGAAATTCACATTTCCTATAGTAAACAAAGTCTGTGGGGAATTCGAATTTCCTATAATAAAACAGGACCTGTGGAGGTGTTAATCCCTGGAGGCCTTAAGCCACAAATGTTAATCAATATCCATATCAAAAGAATGTATGGAGGAGTTCCCACGTGGCTCAGTGGTTAATGAATCCAACTAGGAACCATGAGGTTGCGGGTTCAATCCCTGGCCTTGCTCAGTGGGTTAAGGACCTGGTGTTGCCGTGAGCTGTGGTGTAGGGTGCAGATGCAGCTCGGATCTCAAGTTGCTGTGTCTCTGGTGTAGGCTGGTGGCTACAGCTCCGATTAGACCCCTAGCCTGGGAACCTCCATATGCCATGGGAGTGGCCTAGAAAAAGGCAAAAAGACAAAAAAAAAAAAAGAATGTGTGGAGCCCATGTTCCTACACTGACCACTTGAGTTAATATTCTGTCTCAATAGCAGTACAAAGTCTTAAAAATCCTGAGCTGTATACCTGCTCACTTGTTTCTTTCTCATTAAATGGGACCAGATAAATTATTTTGACTATTTAGTGCCAAGTTTCAGTAGGCCCTTGGCATTCACATATTTATTATTTGTAGTTTTAATTATCAATGAATGCCCTAGAGGTTCAAGACACATAGCAATTTGAATTTTAAATGGCCTTGACCATGAAAGTCCCAGAAGCAAGTCCCTAAGCTGATGAGAGAGCCCTGCCAATCACCTAATGCGTCTTTCCTCTTAGAACAAATGTTCACAGTCATGAATTGGGATATACAGGAGTCTTGAAAGGTATTCCTTGAACTAAAATCAAGAGTTTAATGTAGATATTTCTTAGGGTTTGAAGTTTCTACTCTCATCATTTAACAAATTAAACCCAGATATCCTAAAATTGCAGGTTTGCAGTTACATTTACAATCAATTACACACTTTAAAAGCTATGTAGCATTAAAAAGAGGGTGCTAGCACAGCATTTTTCTTAATTTACATGCCCCCTAGAAAGGTATCTATTGCCCATTCTTATTAGGAATTGTTTTCATTGAGTGGCTTGGTGCTGGGAATGGCTCCAGATTAAGTAACCTTTTTAAAGGTTTTCAACCTTTGTCATGGAACCGGCTTTTTCCTCTCCCCATGGTGATGTGAGCAGAGCCATCCCCTCTACCAAAGAACTTGTAGCTCAAGCATCTTGGCTGGACTTTTAACTCAGTCTGGAAAGATCAGCCCTCATCCTGTCTGGTCTCTGTGGCCTGAGACCCAGGCACCCACAGGCCTTAGCCCTCCCATGTAGGGGTGGGAGCAGCTTCGTTCCAAGCAAGTCTGGGATGGCGGCTCTCCCACTCTTAGAAACCTCAATATTAGTAATTTTTGTAAATTAATTACTTAGCAGTCTTGCAGTTGAGCTAGTAGTGTGTCATTTGTTGGCATCACTTGAAATTACTTATAACAATGGACAATTGACTTGCAATTTTATATATATATATATATATATATATATATATATATATATATTTTTTTTTTTTTTTTTTTGCTTTTTAGGTCTGCACCCAAGGCATATGGAGTTTCCCAGGCTAGGGGTCAAATCAGAGCTACAGCTGCTGGCCTATACCACAGCCACAGCAACACAGGATCTGGGCCACTTCTGCGACCTACACCACAGCTCATGGTACCACCAGAACCTTAACCCACTGAGCAAGGATAGGGATCGAACCTGCAACCTCAGGGTTCCTAGTTGGATTCATTTCTGCTGCGTGATGACAGCAACTCCGACCTGCAATAAAAAAAAAAAATTCCATGTTGAAATAACTCCTTTCTGCTGAATATTTTGGTGAGTTTTGTTGTTGGGGGGCCATGTCCAGGGGGGCCCAGTGTCCCACAGCCCCAAAGGGTCAAGTGGCCTGCCTGCCAGCTCTCTAAGAGCTTCTTGTGCATCGTTTCACTTAAAAATAATAACTGATGGTTCTTGAGTGCCTTGTTCAGTCAGGTGCGCTTCACACAGGCAATCTCATGTGATCTTTGCAAAAACCCTGACAGACCCTGAGCTCCATCTGAGCTGGTGGGCAGAAGTTGCCAGTCACTCGCAGGCCAGGGCCCAATACAGGGCATCTAATTCTGGCCCCAACAGGGCCTCTAAATGATGTATGGCCCTGGGGGTCATGAGTCAAGGACAGCCAGACAAAGTAGCAAGAGAATGAACCCCCCCAACCCCAGTCATTTAGTGGCCAGTGAAAGAGGTAGCTATGCCCATTACAAGGAAGGATGAAACACGTTTTCTCTCCTTTTTCTTTTTTAAAAAACAACTCTTTAAAAACTGGGGTATAGTTGATTTAGATTGTTGTACCAATTTCTGCTGTACAGCATAGTGACTCTTTCATACATATATATGTGTATATATATGTGTGTTTGTATACACACACACATTCTTTTTCTCCTACTATCTTCATATTCTGTCCTAAGAGATTAGATATAGTTCCCTGTGCTGTACAGTAGGACCTCGTTGCTTATTTATCCATTCTAAATGTTTCCTTGTACATTTTAAATCACTTAATTTTAAAATTCATATACTTACACATAAGCTTACTTTTACAGAAGGGTTTAAGATGATTGAATGTGTGGTTTTTATGTTTAGATTTCCTTGAAATTGTTATTGCCTTTTTTTTTTTTTTTTTTTAAGGGCCACATCCACAGCACATGGAAGTTCCCAGGCCAGGGGTTGGATCAGAGCTGCAGCCGCCAGCCTACGCCACAGCCACAGCAATACCAGATCTGAGCCCAGTCTGTTGCCTTCACCAAGGCTCATGGCAACACTGGATGCCCAAACCATTGAGTGAGGCCAGAGATCGAACCTGCATCCTGATGGATATTAGTCAGATTCATTTCCACTGCGCCAAAACGGGAATTCCCCCTTGAAATTTTTATTGAAATCATTATGCAGTTGTAAGAAATCATGCAGAGATCCTATGCACTTTACCTCCTTTGCCCCAGTGACAACATTTTTCAAAATTCTTATAAGAAATCAGAAACAGCTTATGAACATTAGTCGGGAGTCTTATTCAAATCTTCCCAGGTTTTCATGTGTGTTAGCTTCATGTGGTTGTGTCACCCTGCCATAGTCAAGGTACCAAAGATCCTTGGTGTTGCCATTACAACCGCTGCCCCACCCCATCCCCACCCCTGCCAACCATGGATCTGGTCTCCATTTCCAAAATTGTGTCATTCCAGAAATATTACATGAGCAGAGTCAGGCGGCATGTAGTCTTTTGGGATTGCTTTTTTCATTGACTGTAGTTCCCCAGACGGTCATCCCAGTTGGTGCCTGCATCAAGAGTCCATCTCTGTATTGAAGAGTGGCACTTCTCCATAGGGATGGGACAGTCTAACTACTCGCCTGTCAGAATACCTTGGGACTGTTTTCAGTTTGGGCCTTTTATGAACAAAACTGCTATGAACAGGTGTACAGGTGAACCCAAGTTTTCATTTCTCTGGGATAAATACCCAAGGTACTTGGTCACATAGTAATTGCATTTCACTTTTCTAAGAAGGTTCCAGACTGTTTTATAGAGTATCCGACCCACCAGCAATACACAGGTGATCCAGTTTCTCTGCTTCCTCATCAGCATTTGACGTTGTGATTGTTTTTCAAACTTTAGGTGTTCTATTGAGGTATACATATATCTCCTTGCAGTTTTAATTTGCATTTTCCTGATAACTAATAATGCTGAAGACATTTTCAGGTGCTTAACTGCCATTTATAGATGCTCTTTGATGACATGTCTGTGCACATCTTTTGCCTGTTTTCTACATGGATATAACACTGCATAGTCACATATGCATATACAGACACACACAGACACATGCACACATGTGAGTTTGTGCACATAAAAGGGAAGCAGCCGCTTTTGTTTTCTATGATCATATTAATCATACATTTCAACAGCTTTTTTTTCTCCCACTTAGTACTATCTTATGGAAACCTCTCTGGGAAACCTGATGTAGTTGTAATACATTTAGTTGTGGTTGGGTAATTATTTATGGTAGGATAACTTACTTTGTTCAGCCATCCCTTACTGAGGGATATTATTTTCCAGTTTTTATTTCCAGTTTCTTGTCAGCATAAACCATGCATCAACATCTCATACAATTGTCCTTGGTTTTAGCCATATAATTTCTATGGGACAGATTCTGGGAGATTTGGGGGTGGAAGACTTTGTGTATTTTTGATTCAACAACTGTTTTCACATTGCTTTTGAAGAAGGGCTACAAAGCTTCTCATTTCCTTGGTAACGGAGGAAGGTAACCATATGCAAAGCAAGGGTTTCTGAAATCAGAACATAAACATCTTCCTGGCGTGGCTGGATTTTATTTCTCTGCAGAAATACTCTCATTCACTGCATTAAGACTCCTCACAACCCTCCAGGAGAAAGATGGAGCTGCAATGCAAAATTCCTTCCACAATGATGAAAACACATTTATTTTATCTTGCCTTGGCCTGATCTCCTAAAGCTCCTTTCCCAAGGAGCTCTGGGGTCTGATCAGCTTTGCTTCCTTCTGGCAGAGCTGCTGGGTAAACCCATGAACCTGGAGCTCACCTGTCATGACAGTGCATGCCTATTAGCTCACTTATGGAAGTTTCATATGGGGTGTGAAACTCGCCACCTATAGAGCAGAGAATTAATGCAGCAGGGTCTGATGTGGTAACCCTAGCCTTTAGAAGTAACTTGTGGCTCTCCTCTTGGCCTCCCACTGTCACCTTGTGTGTGTGTCGTTACTTTATTATTTTATTATTTTTTTAGTTCAAAAAATTTTAGAGTGTTTTTATTTATTTGTTTATTTTTAGTGGAGAAGCTAATTTTTAAAATTTATTTATTTATTTATTTATTTGTCTTTTTGTTGTTGTTGTTATTGTTGTTGTTGTTGTTGTTGTTGCTATTTCTTGGGCCGCTCCTGCGGCATATGGAGGTTCCCAGGCTAGGGGTTGAATCGGAGCTGTAGCCACCGGCCTAGGCCAGAGCCACAGCAACGCGGGATCCGAGCCGCGTCTGCAACCTACACCACAGCTCACGGCAACGCCGGATCGTTAACCCACTGATCAAGGGCAGGGACCGAACCCGCAACCTCATCGTTCCTAGTCGGATTCGTTAACCACTGCGCCATGACGGGAACTCCTAAAATTTATTTTTAAGTGATTTTTATTTTTTCCATTATAGTTGGTTTACTGTGTTCTGTTAATTTTCTACTGTATAGCAAAGTGACCCAGTCACACATACATATATACATTCTTTTTCTCACATTATCCTCCATCATGCTCATCACAAGTGACTAGATATGATTCCCAGTGCATTGCTTATCCATTCCACTTGCAGTGGTTTGCATCTATTAACCCCAGACTCCCAGTCCATCCCCTTCCCTCCCTCTCCCTCCCCCTCCCTCCCCCTCCCCCTTGGCAACTACAAGCCTGTTCTCCAAGTCCATGAGTTTCTTTTCTGTGGAAAGGTTAATTTATGCCATATATTAGATTCCAGATATAAGTGATATCATATGGTATTTGCCTTTCTCTTTCTGACTTACTTCACTCAGGATGAGAGTCTCTAGTTCCAACCATGTTGCTGAAAATCACATTATTTTGTTCTTTTTTATGAAAAAGTAGTATTCCATTGTGTATATATACCACATCTTCCTAATCCATTCACCTGTTGATGGACATTTATGTTGTTTCCATGTACTGGCTATTGTGAATAGTGCTGCGATGAACATGTGGGTGCATATATCTTTTTCAAGGAGAGTTTGGTCTGGATTTGATTCTGGATGCAAAAGAGTGGGATTTCTATGTCATATGGTAGTTCTATATTTAGTTTTCTGAAGTGCCACCATACTGTTTTCCATGGTGGTTGTACCAATTAACATTCCCACCGACAGTGTAAGAGGGTACCCTTTACTCCACACCCTCTCCAGAATTTGTTATTCGTGGACTTATTAATGTTGGCCATTCTGACTGGTGTGAGGTGGTTGTGTCATTACTTAGATTGCCATTTCCAAAGTGACCCTTGAGGTTTGAAAGTTAATAAAAGAAAAACATACATAGGATTTTACTGTAATGGTATAAAATCAGGAAGAACAGCTTTTAAAATTCTGGGCCTGGTTAACCTTATCCGTTTTCCTCTTCGAAATAGCTTGATGATGAAAGTAAGATGAAACAGGGAGACAGGATTAAGATGGCAGAATAGAAGGACTGGAGCACAACTTTTCGCCTGAAAACAACAAAATTCACAACTAAAGACTAAGCAATCTCCACCCAAATGGACTGGAAACCTTAAAAAAGATACCCTACTCCAGAAGAAAAAGAGGAGGACACATCAAGAGGTAGGAGGGGCGATTTCACGATATAAACAACCCCATACCTCCCAGGTGGGAAGCTCCACAGACTGAAAACTAACTGGTTCACAGAGACTCAACTACAGGAGTGAGGGTTCTGAACCCCACATCAAACCCTCACGTGTGGGGATCTGGCACTGGGAGAAAGAGACCCTGGAGCATCTGGCATTGAAGGCCAGTGGGGCTTGTGTACAGGGGCTCCACAGGACTGGGGGAAACGGAGACCGCATTCTTAAAAGGCACACATGGACTTTCACGTGCACTGGGTCCCAGGGCAAAGCCAAGTCTCCATAGGAACCTGGGTCAAACCTGACTACAGTTATTGGAGGACATCCTGGGAAAACAGGGGTGAATGTGGCTTGTTGTGAGGGAAGGACATTGAAGGTAAATCTCTTGGGAATATTCAGCAGCTGCCTTTCTCTGGAGGTGGCCATTTTGGGACAATCTGGCCCCACCCATGAGTCAGCCTGAGAAGCCCAAGGGCAAAGAACAATCCAGGTGGGATCAAAGCCCTGTCCCTCAGTAAACAGGCTCCCGAAAGACCCCTCAGGCACATAGCTGCCTCTAATCCCATCCAGAGACTAAGCCCCACCCACCAGAGGGATTAGAATCAGCTGCACCTACCAGTGGGCAGGCATCAGCCCCTCCCATCAGGAAGCCTACAGCAAGCCCCCATACTGACTTCAGCCACAAGGGGGGCAGACACCAGAAGTAAGAGAGGCTATGACGCTATTATCTATAAAAAGGTCACCACACCAAAAACCTATAAAAATGAAAAGACAGAGAACTATAACTCAGATGAGGGAGAAAGGAAAAACCCCAGAAAAACAGCTAAGTGATGAGGAGATTCTCAGCCTCCAGGAAAAAGACTTTAGACTGTTGATGCTGAAGATGATGCAAGACATTGGAAATACACTGGAGGCAAAGATGGATTACTTACAGGAAACACTGACCAAAGAGATACAAGACATAAACCTTAACCAAGAAGAGATGCAAAATACAATAACTGAAATAAAAAATTCACTAGAAGCAGCTAACCGCAGAATACAGGAGGTAGAAGAACGAATAAGTGAGGTGGAGGACAGATTGGTGGAAATTATGGATGCGGAACAGAAAGGAGAAAAAAAGTTTGAAAACAAATGAAGAGAGTCTCAGGCAAATCTGGGACAACGGGAAACACACCAACATCCGTATTACACGGGTGCCAGAAGGAGAAGGGAGAGAGAAGGGGACAGAAAAAATATTCCAAGAGATAATAGCTGAAAACTTCCCTAACATGGGAAAAGAACCACTCACTCAAATCCAGGAAGCCCAACGAGTACCATATAAAATAAACCAAGGAGGAACACCCCAAGACACTTATTAATCAAACTAACCAAAATTAAAGACCAAGAGAAAATCTTGAAAGCAGCTAGGGAAAAGAAACAAGTAACATACAAGGGAACCCTGATAAGGTTATCGGCAGATTTTTCAGCAGAAACTCTTCAGGCCAGAAGGGAGTGGCATGATATACTTAACGTGATGAAAGGAAAAATCCTCCAACCAAGATTACTCTACCCAGCAAGGCTCTCATTCAGATTTGAAGGAGAAATCAAAAGCTTCACAGAGAAGCAAAAGTTGAGAGAATTCAGCAACACTAAACCAGCCTTACAACAAATACCAAAGGATCTTCTCTAGGCAGAAAAGACAAGACAGCCACAGGGAACAAAAATTCCACAAATGACAAGGCTCACCAGTAAAGGTATACATACAGTAAAGATACGAAATCATCCATGCACAATTATGCCACCCAAATCCGAAATCGTGAGAAGAGGTGGGTACAAATGCAGGACACTGGAGATGAACTTGCAATTAAGAGATCAACAACTTAAAACAATCTCATATACATACAGACTCTTATATCAAAACTTTAGAATAACTGCAAACCAAAAATCTACAACTGATACACAAACAAGGAATCTCCGGAGGAGAAATATATCTCATAGTAAATAAGTGCATAATCCACCATGAAGGGGGTCATTTGACATGATTCTTGGAATGCTGAAGTCTTCTTACCTCTGATTCTGATTTCCTCTCCATCAAAGAATCTATGATAATTATAATTAAATAATGCAACTGTACAATTAAATAATACAGTTCTATAATTGTATTACTAATAAGCATTTCTCTCCATGGTACAATGTAAGGTCTATAATGTCTTGTTTATCACATTACTTAGAATGGTGTAATGCCTATGTTGAAGAATCAATAAGATGTAACAAATTGTGAGGACATATTTATATAGTTACATTGTTTTTTAACCAATTTATGCATTTTATATTTTACTTATTTTCAGAGGGTATATTATTTTTGTTATTCTTACCAGTGAAATTATTCTTTTTATTGTGCTATATAAAATATTTAATGGTATATAAGGCTTTCTTCTTTATAAATTTTAGTTGCATAATTTACACAATTTTAATATAATGCTAATTTTTAAAGAAAAATTGAAATGTAGTAGACAATACTAAATAGTAAAGATGAAAGCCACACAAAATGGGATAAAGTATAGAAAAAATTTCCTTTTTGTCTCAGCATATCTTCCATTCCGCTTCTCCAGAGGAAGTCACTTAATCTGCTTCTTAAGATCCATGATATAATAATCTGTGTGAATGTAATTGTGTTTAAATATATGTATTTTATTCTGTAAAAAATAAAAATAAAATTTCAGAAAACAAAGATAAAAAAGAAAAAAAATAAAGATGAAACAGCACATTTTAAATCAACTATAATAAAAAAATTAATACTAAAGATGAAGCCAGTAGTACACAAAAAATCTGAAAGTTCAGTTCACTCTGTTGTTGAAAAACAAAGTTTGATATTAAAAGGAAAGTGAAACAGAATGCCTTAATAAAGAAGAGTGGCCATATAGGATTGAGTTCACAATAGGAAAACAAACAACTAAGTCTCAGCCATTTTATATCCTAGGGTGAGTGGGAAAATGTCCCCGAAGAAGCTGTGATTGAAGCAGAGCCAGGAGGGATGGTATGGGCATTGTCCAGTGAAAGAGGTCAGGTGGGTTTCCAGGCCAACAGCAGCCAAGCCAAGAGCTCCTGAGGGTGAAAGAACAGGTCCCGGGAGTGAAGGTTACTTGGGCTCCCTGGCACACAGTAGGTGAGCATAAAGGCCAAGCTGGATAAATCCAGGGAGGTGGTCCACTCACTCATCCATCCATTTTCTCATCCAACAGGTATTTACTGGCAGCTACTTGTGCAGAAATCCCCACTGAGAGCGCACAGGTGACAGCAAGGGTACACAAAAGCCCAACGTCCATGTAGGTGGCGTTATGTGGGGGAAATGCTGGCAGGTGGCTGTGCCAACAAATGGGAAGTTGTGACTGTGTCAGGATGGACGGCAATTTTAGCCACTAAAGGGTTGGAAATGCACGTCAGAGGCTCCGGGGAACCGATAGAGAATTTTATACCATGAAATAAATGTAGGGTTTTAGATAAATCTCTGACTGCTATATATGGGCTGGGTAGGACTGGAGGCAGAGTGATGAAGTCAGATTATTAGCAGTCCCCTTATCCACAGGGCATCTGCTCCAAGATCCCCTGCGGAACCACAGACACTACCAAACCCTATAGACATCATATCTTTTCCCATAGTAACAAGTGTATAGAGTGTGGATAAGCTGGACAGAGAAATGTTTCACGTCCTGGGCAGGATGGAGTGGGACAGCTGGAGTTTTTGTCTCTCTACTCAGAATGGCTAGCAATGTCCAACTTAAGAACTGTTTCTGGAATTTTCCATGTGATGTTTTCAGATCTTGGTTGACCAAGGGTAACTGAAACTGTGGATAAAGAGGTAGGGTGGGGCTACGTGTCACACATGCTGGGCAAGGGCTTATGAGAGCCTGAAAAATGGCACAGCAGGAAGACAGAGCAGTGGGAATGTGGAAGAACAGACAAAGGATGGATGGTGAGGAGCCTGCAAGAAAGGGAGCTGCACAGGTTGCTTATCTGGGGTAGCTGGTCCTGCTGTTACAGAAGAAGAGGGTTTGGGACCCTTGAAATCACAGTTCTGTGGCTTCCTAGTGGCCCGAGGCATCTCTGGGTTCCTTCTGAACTTTGTACCCTGTACCTACCTTCCATAAACCTCTGAAACTTTATCACACACATTCATTTACATAGTCACCCCTTACAGTAAAGAGAGAGGAGCAGTCCTGTCCTAAGGGGCTTTGTGTCCTAAGCAAAGAGTCATGCAAGGAGGCAATGAACAAACAGTACATAAATCAACAAATTACTTACCAAATCCCATTTGGGATGTACTTTTGATGTTTTTGAGCTCTTTGGAAATCTATTAATGTCTTTGACAGTCTAATTTATTTTATTTTATAAACAAGGGATAGTTAGCTCTTATGTTTTCAACTCCCTTAGACAATCCCTTTTAATCGGTATATCCAGAGAATTCACATTTAAAGAGACTATTAAGGAGTTTGTGTTGTGGTGCAGTGGTTAACGAATCTGAACCACGAGGAACGATGAGGAACCTAGGAACCATGAGGTTGCAGGTTTAATCCCTGGCCTTGCTCAGTGAGTTAAGGATCCATTGTTGCTGTGAGCTGCGGTGTAGGTCATAGATATGGCTTGGATCTGGCGTTGCCGTGGCTGTGGTGTAGGCCGATGGCCACGGCTCCGATTAGACCCCTAGCCTGGGAAACTTCATATGTGACCTTAAAAACACAAAAGACAAAAAAATAAAAAATAAATAAATAAAGAGACTATTAATACAGTTGGATTAGTATCTATTTTGTTTGCTTTTAGTCATTGCATTTGTTCTTTCTTTGCCCCAGTCACTTTTTCTACCTTCCCTTGTTTTAAATGAGCATTTTATATGATTCTGTTGATTTCCTTTCTTAGCATATCAAATGCATTCCTTTAAGAATTTTCCTTTCTTAGTTACTCCCTTAAAGTTTCCAGTATTTTTAACTAATCTAAGTCCACCTTCACATAACAGGTATATCACAGATTCCTAATGCCAGAGTATTCCCAATTCTTCACTCCCATCCTCTGTGTCATTTATTTCAACTGTGTCACAATAATTTCCCAATCCAGTCATGCTTTAATTATCTTAAATCAGCATTTTAAATCAATTAATAATAAGGAAAATAAAATATTTTATTTTATGTTCATTTATTCTTTCTCTGATGCTCCTGCCCATTTTTTTCTTTCATATGTGTGTTTCTGACCTATATCATCTTCCTTCTGCCTGAAGAACTTCTTTTAACATTTCCACCATTTTTATTTGTCTGAGAAAAGTCCTTATTTCTCCTTTTTTTTTTGGCCTCATCCATAGCATGTGTAAGTTCCCCGGCAAGGGATTGAACCTGTGCCACAACAGTGATCAGAGCTGCTGCAGTGACAACACCACCCTTCTGTGCCACAGGGAAAGCCTAACATTTAAAATAGTTCATTCCAATGCTTCTACATGCATAATTCTTTTTTTTTTTTTGTCTTTTGTCTTTGTTGTTGTTGTTGTTGTTGCTATTTCTTGGGCCGCTCCCCGCGGCATATGGAGGTTCCCAGGCTAGGGGTTGAATCGGAGCTATAGCCACCGGCCTAGGTCAGAGCCACAGCAACGCGGGATCCGAGCCGCATCTGCAACCTACACCACAGCTCACGGCAACGCCGGATCGTTAACCCACTGAGCAAGGGCAGGGACTGAACCCGCAACCTCATGGTTCCTAGTCGGATTCGTTAACCACTGCGCCACGACGGGAACTCCTACATGCATAATTCTTGACAAGAATTCTCCTGTAATTCTTATCTTTGTTCTTCTATACATAAGACATTTTTTCCTCTAGCTTTTAAAAAGATTGTCTCCTTTAAATATGGTGTGCCTGAGTATAGAGTTGTGTGTGTGTGTGTGTGTGTGTGTGTGTGTGTGTGTGTGTGTGTGTGTTTTTGTGTGTGTCTCCCACTTGCTGGGCTCTGTTCTTCCTGGACCTGCAGCTTGGTGTCTGTAATTCACCGTGGGAAATTTGTGGATATGGAGTTGGTAAGTGACTTGAGCACCTCTTGCTAATGAGCTGGTACCAGCTGTACCACCCATTGCCCTAAAAGTCCTCTATTCCCAGTCTGTTCATCCCTCCGCACACCCCTTGCCCAGCTTTGGCAACCACTGATCTTTACAATCTTTCCACATTTTGCATTTTCTGGAACATGGTATAGTTAGAATCCTACAATGTGTGGGCTTCTCACTTAGTCACTTGCAACTCCGTTTCCTCCAAGTCTCTTCATGGCTTGATAGCTCATTTGTTTTTTATCAGTGAATAATATTCCATGGTCTGAATGGACCACAGTTTATCCACCCACCTACCGAAAGGCCTCTTGGTTGTTTCCAGGTTTGGTAATTATTAATAAAGCTGCTATTGGGGAGTTCCCATTGTGGCACAGTGGAGATGAATCTGACTAGGAACCATGAGATTGCAGGTTCAATCCCTGGCCACGCTCAGTGGGTTGGGGATCCAGCATTGCCGTGAGCTGTGGTGTAGATTGCAGATGTGGCTCTGATCTGGTGTTGTTGTGGCTCTGGTGTAGACCGGCAGCTACAGCTCCTATTCAACCCCTAGCCTGGGAACCTCCATATGCCACAGGCGCGGCTCGAAAAAGACAAATAAATAAATAAAGCTGCTATAAACAACCACTTGCATAACACTTTGCAAAGGACCCTCATTCCTAGTACTTTAGTGGTTACTCGCAGGTTTACACTTGAAGAACTCAGGGTCCAGCTGAAACATGTAACTTTCTTCAAGAAATACAGAGAGCAATGGGTGAAGCTTGGAGCACCGCAGGTGTTCTGATTCCTGCCCCCACCCTGCCCAATTATAAAAATATAGGATAAAATTTTGGATTGAGGTTATATACACATAATTAATAGGCAGAAAAAAGGACCCCTTACATAATTGAGATATTGCAGTATAACTTTTCATAGCTCATTTAATTCACAAGAATAATTCCCCCCATTTTTTATACTTTCTTTTTGAACCAAATTTCTGGTCATAATTTTCATTTGAAAAACATTTATTTTATAGCTTCTAGTTTCTAAAATTAAGATTTCTCATTCTAGGATTTCTTATAGGATATATTTTATCTTGCTCTAGAGACAACGTTGAAGCTATTAGTGTTTAACTTTTAAAGAAAGTAACAACAGAATTCAAAAGTTGGATGTTGGCAGATTCTGCAGGCCCCATGTGACTTGGGAGAGCTGCTCTTCTTTGTTTGCTGACTGAATGTGTTGGCTTTGAGGCAGGCTGGGGTGTGGGGGCCTCAGCAGATGGTGGAACCACGTGGCCAAGGAGTTAGGGTGACATTCCCTGATGATGAGTACATTTCAATACCATAGATTCTCCAACTCATTCTCTCTGCATGTTCTACCAAGTCGGACATTTTAAAGCACTGAGTCTATATCAGCTCATCCAACCACGTGTTCTGGTTATTGGGCTGTTTGGGCCTTTAGGTATTACTCAAGCAGACAAGGAAGGAGTTCATGGTGAATTAGTCATGCCATCTTAGCCTTTGCCTTTAGTATGAGTCAGAAACAGATAAAAATACATAGTGCCCATGGCAACAGGGTAATGATGCTTTTTTCTCTACGGCATGCTTTTATTTTAGCCCACGTATCAGAGAGTTGGCTCCAAAGCATATCGGGTTAAACTAGGACTTCTCAATCATGGCACTGTTGAGATATGGGCTGGATGATCCTTTGTCGGGCTATAGGGAGAGTCTGTGTGCTGTGGGATGTTTAGTGGCACCCTTGGCTCTATACACTAGATGCCAGTAGCAGCCCTTCTCTGGAAGGACAAAACCAGCCCCCACTAAGAACCATTGGTCTGAATATCTTCCCATCTGTTTTGAAAAGAAAAAATCATCTTCAATTCTTCCCAGCAAGGTGTTTCTAATGGTCCCAAAACAGGGTATGTGGGATACTTGTAATGGGAATCAGCTGTGTGCCAGCCTACAGATGAGCGCTTTTCTGCACTGGTTCAATTTCTTCTCTGGTTAGATCCTCTGAGAGAATCTACTTTCTAACCTTTGAAAAGTGGGAGAAGGGCAGTGATGACTCCAGTATTTTGGGAGTGGGTGGGGACCTATTTCAACCCTATGTCCTACCTGGCGACCATCTGTGCTCTGAATTCCAGGCCTTTCTAAGGGTAATTCTCTGCAAACACCTGAGTCTTCCCTTTCTCTCTCTCCCAGGTCTTTTTCCACTTCTGCACAGCATTGTCTGCCTTCATACTTTAGGATTTGCTAGTACAGATGTTCTCCTAGGTTTTTTTTTTTTTTTGTCTTTTTAGGGCCACACCTATGGCATATGGAAGTTCCCAGGCTATAGGTTGAATCAAAGCTGTAGCTGCCAGCCTAAACCACAGCCACAGCAACGCGAGATCTGAGCCACATCTGAGACCTACACCTCAGCTCATGGCAATGCTGGATCCTTAACCCAATGAGCGAGGCCAGGGATTGAACATGCATCCTCATAGATATTAGTTGGGTACATTATCCAATGAGCCATGAAACTCCAGGTTTATTTTCTTGTTTTTATTCTACTGGAAAAATTTCTGAAAAGTCATAAATGTGTTCATTCTGCCAAACTAAAATTGGAAGGGCCTGGTACATTTTCACAGAGGAAATTTACTGATGAAAGGAGAAAACAACAAGCATCACAAACCTGACCACTGGAGCCCAGAGTGCCTTTCAGCCGGCTAAGTCCATGTGGATGCTTCCAAAAGAATTTCTTTTAATTTTCAAATGGAAATCTCTGTCTTCAATTAATTTTTGTCTGCCTGTTCAAGAGGCGTCTTTGCCAAATTGACATCACTTATTGACATTTTTCAAGCTATAAATGTTGATTATTTTATTATTATTATTATTTTTTGCTTTTTAGGGCCACACCCATGGCATATCGAGGTTCCCAGGCTAGGGGTCCAATTGGAGCTACAGCTGCCAGCCTACACCACAGCCACAGCAATGCCGGATCCTTAACCCACTGAGCAAGGCCAGGGATCAAACCCGCAACCTCATGGTTCCTAGTTGGATTTGTTTCCACTGTGCCTTGACGGGAACTCCCGATTATTTTATTTTTAATTGAGATAGAGCTGATTTACAATATGATATGTTTCAGGTGGCCAACATAATGATTCACAATTTTTAAAGGTTATTATAAAATCACAGAATCACATATCAGAATTTATTATATTGGGAAGAAATGGGTTAGTGGCTTGTTGCTGCCTGTCTTACTGTGTGTGCTAGAAGTGCCCAGGTCTGGCGCAGTGCTGGTTGAGCTGGAGGTTCATCACCACTGAGACCCACATCTGTCAAGTTTGCACAAAGCCATGGACCTCTTTCCTCCAGATTCTTAAAAGCAGGGCTGGGCAGGGGGCCTCAAACTTGTCCTGATGAGCTTGTGGCTATAGTGAAGCATCACCCTGATTCCCAACTATCACCTGAGAAATGGATAAGGTGACCAGTCCTAGGGTGCAGAGGGAAGGGCAGGGAGGCCCCATTTTTGGGGACTGTGGGGGTGTGTGTGTGTGTGTGTGGCCCACTCCCGACTCTGCATCCGCCATGTGCAGAGGCTTCACAGTACTGCCTGACACCAGCCGCCCCAGGGCTGATGGGGACAGGTTCTTGCCATCACACCCCTCTGGCGCAGTATGGCTACTGTTTGGGGCAGGTCACTTGAGGGGGTGTCCTGGGCTGTGTCCTGACAGCAGCATCAGTGACTTCCACTCGCCAGGGGCCAGTACTCGCCTTTCACAGGTGTGGTGACCAGGATGGCTCCAGATGTGCTCTCTTTGCCAGCATGTCATTTCTCCGTCAGTCTCTGGACTTTGGGACCAGTTCTCCAGGGTCCTCATTGTCTACACCCACCTCGGTGAACTGCACTCTGTCAGGCCAGCACAGGCACCTGTTTAGTGCCTCACTGAGAACTTGGTGAGCAGTGGCTTCTGGAAGAGACACACTGGGGAATCTCCCTCAGAGTGGGCTGCCCCTTGACCCCCCACCCCCTGATTGCTTATCCCACCCCGCGTTGGTGCGGCTTTCCACAGACATGTGTCTCTGAAGCCCCTGCGCACCCCCCACCCCCGCACCCTGTGTAGATGCTTCTCTTTCTCCACCCCTCCCTCCCTTTGTCCCTGTCTCTCCATCTTTCTCTCTTCCCCTCTGCTTAGTCCTCTGCTGCTCTGACTTTGGCCCCAAACAGCACTTCCTCAGCCTCCCCATGTCCCCAGGTCACACTCCTTCATGGCTCCGTGCACTTTTCAAAGGCTAGATATGAAATGGCAGCTTCATTTTGTCACTGTTTGACTATTATCCATCTCTCCCCATAAGCTCCTTGAGGGCAGGAGAACCTCCCTCTTCGTTCTAACGATGATATTCATGGAGCTCAGGCAGGCTGTGTATCAGGCACGTCTGCATTGTCCAGGCAGAAAGCCACCAGCCAGAGTTGGCTGTTTAAATTTAATGAAATCAGAATTCCCTGCTGGCTCAGTGGGTTAAGGATCCAGTGTTGTCACAGCTGAGGCTCGGGTCACTGCTGTGGCGTGGGTTTGATCACTGGCCCTGGAATGTCCACATGCAGTGGGTACAGCCAACAAACAAACAAACAAAACAAAGAGATAAGTGAAATTGGCCTGTAATTTTCTTTTTTCTGCGTTATCCTTGTCTGGTTTTGGTACCAGGGTGATGGTGGCCCCGTAGCTCAAAGTCAGTCAGAGTGAGACACCAATATCAAATGCTATCACTTACATGTGGGATCTAAAAAAGGGACACAATGAACTTCTTTGCAGAACAGATACTGCCTCACAGACTTTGAAAAACTTAGGTTTCCAAATGAGACAGGTTGGGGGGTAGGGGGATGCACTGGGGGTTTGGGATGGAAATACTATAAAATTGGTTGTGATGATCATTGTACAACTATAAATTCAATGGAGTAATAAAAATGTTATTAAAAAACAAAGAAATAAATTTTTGGAAATTGAAATTAAATTACAAATTTAGTCTCATTCACAGTAGGCAAATGCCCCCTGGACGCTACCTTATTGGGTTTACAGTATAGGGCGCTTCTCACTTGCCGAGTATTGTATCAGCAACGGTCTGGATTCTGATGAATTAGAGTGAACAAGGCAAAATCCTGCCTCTATGCAGTGTGCCCTCTGATAGATGGTCTCCTAGGAGTCGAGTCTGATAGAGGCTTTCCGGTGTAGATGCTCACCAAGAACTTGGGGAAGAAATGAATTAAGAAACAATTTTCTCGTAAGGTCAATGCTAGGATGTTACCAAGCACAGTCACATGCAGAGAATTTCTCCTAGTACATCATGTACGTGGGAATGATGGGCGCGCATTCAGCAAGCCTGTCTCAGTAATTATTTAATATAAGCCCTGTTTCCCCAGGGTGCTGAACAGAAAAATAAACAGTGGGTAATTAGGGACGATTTGGCAGCTTCTCCAAGCTTCCTGATACTCAGAGAATGCCTTTTTAAAGTTTTTGCTCTTTTTTCTATAAATGAAAGTTCATCTCAAGCCTATATAAATTATAAAAACTGGAGCTTCCATTGTGGGTCAGTGGGTTATAAACCCGAATGGTATCCATGAGGATGCGGGTTGGATCCCTGGCCTCGCTCAGTGGGTTAAGGATCTGGCGTTGCCATGAGCTGCAGTGTAGGTCATAGATGAGGCTCGGATCCCACGTTGCTGTGGCTGTGATGTAGGCTGGCAGCTGCAGCTCTGACTCGACCCCTCACCTGAGAACTTCCACATGCTGCAGGTGCAGCTGTAAGTATATAATATATAATATAATAAAAACTTTTCTCTGAGGAAATAAAGGTGAGAACTGAAAACATTTGTAGACAAGGTACGCAGTGGGCTGCAGTTGGATAATACTTGCCCTTTTATTTTGGTTTGCAAATGTATTGTTTCTTTCAGGAAAAAGTTAATGTTTTAGGAGAATTCCAGCCACCATCCACCTCCTTCTCTAAGTGCTTTCTCTTTGCTTCCTGGAATGAAGATGGGAACCTGGTAGGTGACGGCACCTTTGACCCTGCTGACCTTTCCTTTCACTGGAGATGAGATAGGACATTTCTGGAGCTGATGACTTGTTTGGGTTCTGGCTGGACAAGCAGGTGACTTATCTGTTACTTTTAGGCCAGTAACACGGGGTGTGGGACACGGTTGTACAGGCAGGATCCGCTTGGTTCAACCTGTGCATGGTGTTCCAGAAATGCCTGAGAGCCTAGCTCTGCTCCCCTCCCCAGAACCCGGGGGCTGGGGTGAACCCCTGGGAGGTGCCATGAGTGCCAAGTGAAAACAATTCTCCACTTGCTGAAACACATCAGGATGGTCCACTCGCATCCTTCTTGGGCAGTGCCACCTCTGGCTCATCTTGGTTTTCCTGTCTGCTTTTTGTTTTTGTTTTTTAGGGCCGCACCTGCAGCATATGGAAGTTCCTAGGCTAGGGGTCAAATTGGAGCTGCAGCAGCCGGCCTACACCATAGCCACAGCAACTCGGGATCTGAGCTGTGTCTGTGATCTATACTGTAGTTCATGGCAACACCGGATCCTTAACCCACCAAGTGAGGCCAGGGATTGAACCCACATCCTCATGGATACGAGTCAGGTTTGTCACCGCTGAGCCATAACAGGAACTCCTGGATTTTCCTGTCTGTTGATTATTCTTTACCATCCTAGCTACTTTTATCTGGCTCTTCTGATGGGCGATTCTGGATCACTCTCCCCAACCCCACTCTCTGAGTTCTTCCCAGGGTGGGCCTTTCACCCCTCAGCCTCCTTGTTTCTGAGCCATGGGGTAAGCCCAGCTCCCTGGCTTGTGGGTGGAAGCAGGCAGGGTACCCCCCCCCCGCCCACCTCCCATCACCTCCTCTGCCCATTGATAGCTGGAGGGGTGGGGCTCCCTACTCGGCCTCCCCTGAATTTATTTTCAAGGAGATAAAAGTAGTTGAATCCCCATCACTGGCCCCTGGAGTGACCTGTGGTCCAGTAGCGGGGTGTCCGTCGGAGGCAACAAGGAGGCCTTCTCCCTAGAACCTGGGTCTCTTTGCGTGGAGGTCAAAGCAGGTGTGTTTTTGTCTCTGCTTCATCTTTTTGTGCCTCTGAGGCCTGCGGTCCTTGGCATCTGGCCCTGTAACTATTGACATTAGTACAAAAGAGGACTTAAAGATGTTCTGAGTGTAGGGTAACCCTGGGCTGTCCTTGCCTGTGAATTAGTGGGGTGTTGGTCTCCATTTGCGGCCCTGGTGGTGGGGGTTACTGCAGGATACAGTTAAGAAGCTCACAAACTCCGTCACTTTCAATTTTCCACACACAGAAATACTCGTGTGGGTCGTTCTGAACAGTGATGCCCATTTTCTTTACTTGGACTTTGTCTTAGAATCCAGGGAATAAACATTGGTTGTGACAATTCATTTTATGTCAGGTTGGCTGAGCCAAGGGATGGATGCCCAGACATCTGGTTAAACATGATTTCTGGGTATGCTTGCGAGGTGTTTCTGGAGAGATTAGTATTTGAAATAGGGGTTTGGGTTTAGCAGACGGTCCTTCCTGGGTGGGCAGGCCTCCTCCAGTCTGTGCAGAGCCTGTCTAGGATGAAAGGCAGAGGAATGTGTTCTGCTTGACCGGCTGAGCTGGGATGTTCATCTCTTGCCCTCAGGCCACCAGCTCCCAGGCCTTCAAACAATGCACCTGCTTTCCTTGTCCTCCAGCTTCCTTAATAGACAGTGTGAGCCAATGCCTTAGAGCACGCCTCTTTATAAACTCACACATGCACACATTAGTTGTGTCTCTGGAAAACCCTACTACAATGGCTAATAAAAGGTTTATTCTTGGAATCAAGGGCCTCTCCTGAAGGTGGACCACCCAGACTGCATGTTGCAGAGGACTCACTCTTGCTTTGTCACAGCTGCACCTGCTAGGCTCTGTTCCTCCTTGAATACTTAATCTGTGAATGGATGAAGATGTGATATATATATATACATATATATACATACACACACATACACACACACACAATGGAATACTACTCAGCCATAAAGAAGAATGAAATAATGGCATTTGCAGCAACATGGATGCAACTAGAGATTCTCATACTAAGAGAAGTAAGTCAGAAAGAGAAAGACAAAAAGCATATGATAACACTTATATGTGGACTCTAAAATATGACACAAATGATCCTATCTACAAAACAGAATCAGACTCACAGACATGGAGAACAGACTCGTGGTTGCCAAGGGGGAGGAGGAAGGAGTGGGATGTTCTGGGAGTTTGGGGTTACCAGATGCAAACTATTATGTTTAGAATGGAAGAGCAATAAAGTCCTGCTGTTCAGCATAGGAACTATATCCAGTCTCTTGTGATGGAAAATGATAGAAGACAGTATGAGAATACGTATGACTGGGTCACTATGCTGTACACCAGAAACTGGCACAACACTATAAATCAACTATACTTTAATACAAAATATATAAAAAAGAAAGAAAACTAAGGAAGAGATAAATGCCCTGGACAACATGCCCACATGGAGAATCTCAGGGAGGGTAAGACTTAAAAATTTCCAATGGAAACTCGCTTTGATACATATCATCCCAAATCCACTTACCACCAGGCCAGGAGAATATTGTGTATTACAAGCAAATTTTGCAAATGACATTTCAAAGATATCATTTTAACCTAATTTAGGTGCATTCCGTTATGATTCTCGACGTACTGCTGTGAATAAAAATTCAATTATGGCAGCTAGACAAATTAAAGTTTTTCTGCAGGCAGCCAGCAATTTTTTCTTCCTTGCTTCCTGAGAATGCCAAGGAGTGTTGCTTGATTTTTTTAAAAAGCATGGGCCAGCATATGCAATCATATGCTGGAGGGTCTGAAATAATTTTCCTCTTCCTGTGAATTTCCATGGAACTGTCTTGAGCTCTGAGGTCACTTCTGTAAGAGCCAGCATAGATGGGTATAGAAGCTGCTAGCGTCCCTAACTGCCCTTGCAAGTTAACCAGGTGGCCCTCAAATGGTGACAAGAAGACATAGTTAATCAACTGAACTATTTAGTTGAATTGGAGGCTAGAAATTGTAAATTTCCAAGCCCTTTATTAAGCAATTCATATGTTTATTTAAAATTTGAACTCTAGCTGGATAGGTCACATCTTTCGCATATCAAATAAGAAAAAACAATCCCCCTTTCATGCCTTTAAATCTGTATAGAAATCTAGTAAGGAGTATCAGTGGCATCCCTGCAGCATCAAGGTGCAGGTTCGGGCCCTGGCCTGGCACAGTAGGTTAAAGGATCTGGTATAGCTACAGTGAAGGTGGCAACTGTGGCTTAGAACTGATCCCTGGCCTGGGAACTCTGTATATCACAGGGAGGCCAAAAAAGAACAAAAAAATCTAGCTGAATTATTTGTCTGTTTTGTTTGGAGCTTATTGGTTCAGCCTGTGTCTGCTCCTCTCTGGGACCCTTTCCTCTGCTTCTGGCTGGCTGGTTGGACTCAGCTCTTTGTCCCTCTGCCTAAGTATGTCACACTCTTTGGAGGATCTTTTCCTTGTTTGCCAGGATTTGTCTTACTCGAGTTCTTGGTACATTTTGGGGGTGGGGTATGGGAGAGAAACCAGGAGCAAAGGTACCCCAGTCTCAAATTTAATTTAGGTCAAAGACAAGGAGGTGATTCTTTTTTCCCCTTGTCCTTAAAAGAGAAAGCCTGTGGCCTCCTTTCTCTCTTACCCATGACCCACCTTCCAAAGAGTCAGTGATCTGCCTTCAAGTTATTTTCAAGTTCGCCCTTCAAACTAATGGGGGATTTAGTAATATTAAGGCAATAGAAAATCAGACAGAATTTTCAAATCCTTAAAAAGGAGTTGTTTCCATTGTCTATCTAAAGTATCATAAAAATAAGCACAGTCAGTGTGGAGAAAAGTCCACAAGCTTAAAGGTGAGAATGAATGTTCCTGACCTCGGCAAGACTCACTCTCCTGTTGGTCTGGGTCCCAGGTGCATTGCTTCCAGCCACTCTTATATGCTTCCGACATCTCCTGGGATTATACAATATGCACGTCTTGTGTCTGGCTCCTTTTACTTAGGATGATGTTTTCAAGGATCTTCAGTTTTGTTTTAAATACTATCTACTATCCCACTGTATAGGCAGACCACATTTTTTGTCTATTATGAATACTACTGTTAGAAACATTCAATTACAAGTTTTCCTGTGAATGTATGCTTTTCTTTTAATTGGGTATATACCTAGGAGTGGAATTATTGCATCACATGGAAACTTGATGTTTAACCATTTGAGGGGAGCTGCCCAAAGCAGCTGCAACATCTTACTTTGTCACCAGTGATGTAAGAGGATTCAGATTCGTCCACATCCTCTCTGATATGTTGCTATATGTCCTCTTGATTTTTGGTTTGTTTGTTTGTTTTTGTCTTTTTAGGGCTGCACCTGTGGAGCATGGAGGTTCCCAGGCTAGGGGTGGAATCGGAGGTGTAGCTGCTGGCCTATATCATAGCCACAGCAATGCCAGATCTGAACTGTGTCTGTGACCTACACCACAGCTCGCCGAAACACTGGATCCTTAACCCACAGAGCGAAGCCAGGAATTGGACCCACAACCTCATGGTTCCTAGTCTGATTCGTTCCACTGCGCCACGACAGGAACTCCCCCATGTGTCTTTTTGATTTTAACCATCCTAGTGGGTGTTACTTTGTACCCTATGGTTTTGATTTGCTGTCTCGGTTGACAAGTGATATTGAGCCTCTTTTCATGTGTTTATTGGCCATTTGTACATTTTCTTTGGAGAAACACCTGCCCACATCATATCCAATATGAAGGATTTTAATTTCTTTTTCTTGCCAAGTTGCCCTCTAGTACAATTTTGAATAGCAGTGGTGAGAGTTGCATTCTTACCTTTGTCAGTCTGTCGGTATTACCCATGATGTTAGCAGTGGGTTTTTCCTGAGTGTTCATTATCAGTTTGAGGAAATTCTTTTATTCCTAGTTTGTTGAATGTATTTTCAGTCATTAAAGAGGGTTTAATTTTGACAAATGCTTTTTCTGCCCACTTTGCTGTTTGTGCGTGACCTCCACAACAGATGCACAGTGACCAATCACCAACAGGGACTGAAAGAAGAAATGTGATTGGTCGCTGACCACAAGGCACATCTTATTTATGCAGTGATTTGTGGACTGAAGAGCATTAGTGATATTTGCCCTTCATACAGTTACTCACATTTCATTGTTCGCAGTAACTGAAATTTGAATGTGGTTTTAGTTTCGATGGTTAATTTTATGCGCCAGGTTGGCTAGGCCATGGTACCCAGGTATTAGTCAGAGGCCAATCTATATGTTATTGTGAAGGTATTTTTTAAGTTGAGATTAACAGTTGGGAGTTTTGAGTAAAGCAGATTGTGTTCCACAGTTCCTGAAAGCTCAAGAGGAAAAGCTGAGGCTCTGGGAGAAGGGATTCTGCCTCCGGCTATCTTCAGACTTGCCTGCAATGTCTGCTTTTCCCTGATTCTCCAGCTTGCCAGCCTGCCCTGCAGAGTTTAGAATTGTCAGCCCCTAGATTATATGAGCCAGTGCCTAAAATAAAGCACATGTCTCTTTTCCTCTCTCTCCATTCTTCTACCTCTACATCTACACACACACACACACACACACACACACACGTGCACGCACAAATACAAGCATACACATGTGCCCACATCCTCCTGACTCTGTTTCTCTAAAGGGCACTGGTTAATACACGGGGGGGCGCTGATGTGTAAAGTGTGGTGCCTGACACTTGTGCATAGCAGACCATATAAAGCAATGACTTCCTGTGTCATCTTTGATTTGTTCTTCCAAATTGGGAGAAATGTTCAGAGGCTTCCACTTAGCCTTCCCACTCTGATGGCACCAACCTCACCGACAAAGGCACTGATGGAGGCCTCGGCCCTCTGAGGGGGGACTCAGGGGACACCCCACGTCCCAGCTGTGTACGGGATGCTGGGCGTGGACGGCAGGGGTGTCACCATAAAGGGCAGTGGTGCAGACGGCTGTAGATGCAGAACCTGGTTCTCTCGCTGTACTGGAGAGGAGGGGAACTGGACGCGGCAGAGCCAGGGGTGTGCGTGTTCACTGGAGGCCAAGGGAGAGCGATGATCTCTGTGAGGAGCAGGGCTTGGAGTCTTAAGCCGCAGGGAGTCATCAGCTACTTGGTGCCAAGATTGTACCGAGAGCAACATAGTCAAATAAGTACTACTTCTTTCCAAAGTATACTTCTTAGTTAAGTATTTTTTATATTATTTTAACTATTCAGATAAATACTTTTGACAGATAAAGGTTTTTCGGGGATTGACGCTGGCTTTTGGTTTTTAGAAACATCCCCGCCATGAGTAACCACCCGGTTCAGTACGTTGTTTGCGCTTCTCTAGAGATTTCTTTGGAACGAACTCAAGGGGGCGCTATAGAACCACTATCGAAAAAGAGCCGGCGGATGGTCTGTCTGTTTTTGTGTGTCATAGAGGCATATTTCAGAAAAATCAGAATTATCCTCTGCTGGCTTTGTTGTGGCAACTACAGATTCAGGGCGTTTTATCAGCTGGGATTGGTGAGTTGTTTGTCAGAGCAGGCAATGAATAGCAATTGATTATATTGGTACCTAGAATAATATTTAAAACTTACAGAATAATTGAACATTTCTTTTTCATTAAAACATTACAAAATATCCACTCAGTTAATAAAATCACACAGTATACGGTTATTTAGTAAAATGTGGAGGATCCCATCGTGCTTTCCCCAGAGGATGGCCTGGGTCCTTCCATATTCACGTACAGACGTGGCTGTAAACATGTAGAAATATTTATGTTCATATATGAGATGTTTTTAAAAACGTGACCAGGCTATACATACTGTCTTGTAAATAGATTTTTTTTACTAAGTATATTTCTTGCTGCATTCTCTGTTAGCACAGACTTGGATATGTCATCTTAGTATTTTTCAGTATGCCTTTCCAGTGGGCAGATGGAAGGCCATAGAAGGCATGTATCATAATTACTTTTTCCAGCATAATTTGGTTAGGCATTTAGATAATCTCCAATTTTCTTACTGTTACAAAGTACAGCAGTGAGCATCCTTTCCTATGAAGTCGTTGACCTTTAGTTATTTCTGTAGGAATGACTCCTGAAAGAGGGACAGCCCACTTGAATCATTGCCCTCACTGAGATCACTCATGAGGCTTATTTCAGAAAAAGGCATGGCCTTTCTTACAATTTACTCTTCCAGCTGAAGTTTAGAACCGTTTTTGTCAAGCTCCCCCATCACTCACCTACAACTCCAAAGACGTTTCGATTGAACGTGCATTGAAATTACAGATTAATTTGGTGGTGGGGGGGAATACTAAAGAGGGCTGTCACCATTGTTGTCTGTTGTCTTTTTACATCTGTGTCTAGATACTTGGCATATACAAAGAAATGAGTTCATAAGAAAGCTATGCTTTCTTTGTTAATCTTATGTTGAACTACTTTATTTTTTTTATTGAAGTAGAGTTGATTTACAATATTGTATTTGTTTCAGGTTTACAACATAGTGGTTCAATATTTTTATAGATTATATTCCATTTAAAGTTCTTACAAAATAACACCTCTATTTCCCTGTGCCATACAAAGGTATCCTGTGCTTATTGGTTTATACCATCAATGCCAGGCCTTTGTTTGTTTGTTTGTTTGTTTTTTTGCTTTTTAGGGCTGCACCTGCAGCATATATATGGAATATGGAGGTTCCCAGGCTAGGGGTCCAATCAGAGCTACAGCTGCCAGCATACACCACAGCCACAGCCACACAGGATCCGAGCCACATCTGCAGCCTACACCACAGCTCGTGGCAACACTGGATCCTTAAGCCACTGAGCAAGGCCAGGGATCAAACCCACAATCTCATAGTTCCTAGTTGGATTCGTTTCTGCTGTGCCATGATGGGAACTCCACCAGGCCCTTTCTTGGTTGCCTGGGGTCAGCCTTTTATTCTCTATGGAAATTGCCATTTTCTCCTTCTATCTCAAAATTCTCAGGATGTGTCTAAAGATAAGTGGGTGGGGGGAATGTGCTGGGGTTGTGGGATGGAAATCCTATAAAATTGGATTGTGATGATCATCGTACAACTATAAATGTAGTAAATTCATTGAGTAATAAAATAAATAAATAAATAAATACAATAAAATTTCATCTTACTTGAAAAGGGGACCTTTTCAAGATGAAGAATTTTTCTCTTTCAGATATGCTGTACAGGCCCTTTCCATGATTTCTTGGCAATTTCTTTGCCCCCATTCCCTCTTTTGAGGTCGCCTAGAGCCTGACACTGGAGCCCAGGGAGCCTACTTTCTCTTTTCCTTTTCCCTTCTCCTCCTTAGTTTTTCATTTCCTCTTTCACTCTGAAATCCCTCCTTGGCTCTATTTTGCAGCCCCCACTGTATTTTACACAGTTATCAGTGTATTTTAACGTCTAATAGCCCTTTTCTTCTCTGATTGTTCCATCCAACTCATTTTGTGAATGTAACATCTTCTTGAATCTCTTTGTAATTATTTTTTTCCCATTCCCTGAGTTATCTCCGTTTTCCCTGTGTCAGTGTCGACTGATCCTTCTTTCCCAGGTCACCGCTTTTCTTCACACATCTTTGGTGACCATTCACGCTGGATTGATTTTCAAGACTGTGTGAATCATACCACAGAGGACAGCTGGTGTCTCAATCTCACTACACATTTCCTCCTCCAACAAGTGGAGACGCGCACGCGCAGGCAGCGGCTGTGTCAGGTGCCTGGTCTCCCTCCCTGCGTATGGACACCCCCCTTCTGGGTTCATCCCCACAGCTGCCAGTCCGCCTCTGAATTTATCTTAGCTGTTCCCACTGAGATTTGCTGAGATACAGCATTTTCAAGCCCTGATGTCTCTGTATTTTATACTCTCCGTGTGTGACAATTAAAAATCTTAGGCTTCTTGTCCACAAGTTACTTCAGAGCCAGGTGCCAACATCTTAACTGCCCTTTGAATGTGACTCCTGTCTGTTTTCTAACATGTTCTGTCTCACCTTTCACCTCATTTCTTCTCCAGATTTTTTAAGTCTGGGATCTGCTGTACCCAGGTGTAGAAAGACTGGGTTAATTGGTGGAAGCAGTGGCCCCCACGGGGTATTTTGGGTAGAGCGCTGCTCAGTGCTTAAGGGAAGGGACAGGGGACAACTGTCCAGATTCCGAGTGTCTTTTACCTCTGCTTCTTTATGCCAGGAGCAGTGTGTATTGAGATTTATAAAGACTCTGCCAACTCCACTTAATTTTTTTAGGTGATTTCATTTAGGAGGGATATGTCATGAAATGTTTAGGCTTATTTTTGCTTATTTTCATTTCTTGCCAGGTTTTGACATGAATTTGATTGTCGGTCTTCTATTTTGGTGTTGTGAAACGTTTTGCATTCTGTCGCAATTTGGCAGAGACTTTATTAAGAGGCTGCAAGTGAAGTGAATGTCCCTTAGAACTTGAGAAAATATTAGCTCTTTACTGAAAGCACAAAATCTTGAATGTCAAGATTAATTAGGTTATTTATTTATCTGAGTTATTTCAGCAGAATTTGTTCTGAAATAAAGATACCACAGTTGCTTCTGTCAATGCTCGCTTGTTAAAATCTATGAAGGAGAAACGAAGGAGGCAAGAGTAGGGAGCAGATACAAATGAATCGAGGGGCAAGAAACTAACACAGTATGGAGTCATTACCTTCAGGGCTCAAGATCTCTTGTCATTATTGAGATTTGGCTTTGCATAGTTTAGGCTTTTTGTTTTGTTTTCTTTTGCTTGTTTTTACGGCTGCACCCTAGCATATGGAAGTTCCCAGGCGAGGGGTTGAATCGGAGCTGCAGCTGCTGGCCTACACCACAGCTACAGCAACACCAGTTCCCAAGCACATCTGTGACCTACACTGCAGTTTGTGGCAACACCAGATCCTTAACCCACTGAGTGAGGCCAGGGATCGAATCTGCATCCTCATGGAGAGTATGTTGGATCTTTAACCCACTGAGCCACAACTGGAACTCCTGGTTTTGATTCATTAATAAACCCCTTTTATTTAACTTAAAAGCATTATCCCAAATCTGGGATACAGGACTCTCCATATATGGTAGTAAACATTTTAGTGATGGTCTGATGATGAAGTGATTTACACTCAACCTGTTGAAAATTTTATTTTTTCCAGTGACATATTGTCTTATACCCTCAGGACTAAGACTAATATCACAGAATGAGGTTGCTAAACACTTTGAATAGTATGAATGTCTTTGAAATATCTTCTCAATCCAGCAGCTGGAAAAATAAAGTTGGTTACAGGATGCAGCCAGTAAAAACGTCACTCTCAGAAGGTGATTCTGTGTGTTGCCCTTTTCTGTTTCTTTTCCCCAGCTCTAGAATATTTGGGAGCAATTGATTATTCCCAGTGACTTAACTGCTTTTTTCAAAAGTGCATGTATTTTAATTGGTCAGAAGTAGGTTTCAGATATGACAGCATTTTACTGTCATGGTCCTTTCCTAAACAGTCAACATTCTATGTCATGCAATTCTGATCAAATGACTTATTTCACACATTGCTTATTTTAGAGGTGTCTTCTCCGAGATAAGTCAAATAGTCACAGCATCTCTATGACCCCTAGTCCAAGCTGTGTTCATTGGCAAACTGAACTCATTGCTGATATTAGAGCAAGCCCAGTCTTTCCCGGCCAAAGTGCAATAGGGTACTATGACCATGTCGGAGGCACATGTTTGCACTTCTCCTTCAAACGTGCTCCTCTGGGGTCAGCCCGCCTTAGAACACATACCCCTTCTGGGTGGGGGCTTTATGATTTTAAATCCTGTAGTTGCAAAAGTGAAGACACAGATAGACACATGCCAGGCATTCTGTAAATAGTTCTTGTTCAGTAGAGGCAGAACCAGAGGGAGCCTTGAATGTGATCCAATTGCTTCTTAATATGAGTCTGTCTGGGGAGCTAAATAGCCACTTAACAGTGATAACATCTTCACTGTCAAAACAGCAATCAGTGAGTGTTGGCATTGTCAAGATGGAAGTGGTTCCCATCTTGGCATCAGTATCATTTAATAACCCTCACAACTGCAACCTGGAAATATCTATCATTTGTCTTACATCTATCATCGTATGAACAAGGCGTCTAAATCTAAATATCCATTGGCAGTAGACTAGAGTAGACTAATGAAATAAATTATGATAATCCATATGATGGGCAAAGACACAGGCAAGAAAAAGAATAGGTAGATATTCATTCACTGATGTGAAAGATTTTTAAGGAATATTAAGGGAAAGAACCAAAATCCAGATTTTTTTTTGTATATGTTATCTCCTCCTTCATTTAAATAAAAATATGTTTATGCTGTATATTTATATATGCATAATGTTTTTTTCTCAAAGGGTAATTTTTAAACCATTTCAGTGCTTTCTTGGGGGCAAAAGCAAAGACTAAAGGGGAGGAGGCTTTTCTATCCATTTTTTGGTACTTTTTATGTGTTGCCAACTTTTAACGTTTATTTTGTTTTGCTTGAATATACATAACATAAATTTTACCTTTCTAATTGTTTTTTAAGTGTATAATTTAGTGACATTCATCACATGGGCCATGCTGTGCTGTCACCACTCTCCATTTCCAGAACTTTTTTGGCATCCCAAACTGAAAGTCTGTGCCAGTTAGACACTAACTATCCAGCCGTCTCTCTCCAGCCCCTGGTAACCTCTAATCTACTTCCTGTCTCCAGGAATTGACCTGTTTTAGGTACATTCAATTTTACGTCTTTCCTCATGACTTGAATTTTCTAACCATGTGCACGTGTTACTTTCATTTGTTACAGAATGTCAGCATGATTATCAGGGCAAAAAGTTATGGGCCATTTTCAATTCTTACTTATGCTTTTCTGTTATAAAATCACCCTGGTAAGATAATTGAATATACCTGGGTCAGAGAGTGAACCAATGTACCATTGCTTTCAAAATACAAGAAGACACTCATTTTTGTGTAATTCCCAGTGATCCTGTTACATTATTGGGCAAGTCACTGCACACATAAAGGAAAGGGGTTATTATCGCATTAATATGCAGCAATTAATTAAGTTAAACTTCATTATAACAAGCTGATTAGAACATTAGGTCATGAAACGTGAGCGATTCATTCCATGGCTTTCAATGAAATTGTTAAACTACCTTACTAAATGAAAGGATTTGATATAATAAATTAGTAGAAAATAATAGATAATTTTTGATGGCATAATTGTCACTGGCTCTAAGCACCGCATATAAACTCACCACACTTCTAGGTAGTTAATCTTAAGGATATTTGTTTTATACTTTGGGTCACAATTCAGGGCCATTTCCCCCCCCCATCCTTTCTTTCTCTCCCTCTTCGGGTTCTTTCTCTCCCAGATCCATTTAAAAATGAATCAAGGCCTCGAACCAAATGAATGAAGTGACTAGTTAAAATTTCAAGCAATACTGAGTGATGGCCAGTTTCAGAGGCAATAAATCCTGTCTTCATTTTTTTCTTTTTGGTCTTTTCAGGGCTGCACCTGCGGCATATGGAGGTCCCCAGGCTATGGGTCTAATTGGACCTACAACTGCTGGCCTACACCACAGCCACAGCAATGCAGGATCCGAGCCCCATCTTTGACCTACACCACAGCTCATGGCAACACTGGATCCTTAACCCACTGAGCAAGGTCAGGGATCGAATCTGCAACCTCATGGTTCCTAGTCGGATTTGTTTCTGCTGCGCCATGACGAAAACTCCAAGAAATCCTGTCTTATTTGACAGAAATTTTGTTCTGCTCTGGCAATCACTATTTCTTTATGCGTGAGACATGCTTTGTTGGGCTGAAGTGTACCTTTCACCAGGTTTATTGCCAGAAGTTTTAGTGATAGTAGACAGATACTTTTTCTGGTTAATGCTTAGCAGAGCTTATTTTCAGCAACCAGCTGGAAACAATAAATCAAGAAACCTCTGATTTAAGGATTTAAATGTAAGGTTGAAGGACAAAAAGACAACAAACAAACAAAACACGACAACAAAAAAGCAAATTCGGAGTTCCCATTGTGGTGCAGCAGAAACGAATCTGACTAGGAACCGTGAGGTTGGGGGTTCGATCCCTGACCTTGCTCAGTGGGTTAAGGATCCAGTGTTGTTGTGAGCTATGGCAGACATGGCTCAGATCTGGCATTGCTGTGGCTGTGTAGGTGTAGGTCACAGCTGTAGCTCCAATTTGACCCCTAGCCTGGGAACTGCCATATGCCAAGGGTGTGGCCCTGAAAAGACAAAAAGACAAAACAAAAACAAAAATATAAATGTAAGGTTGAAGGATTGCCTTGGTGAATATCTTACTTAAGGATTATCTTGGTGAAGTTAACTTTCTACAGATGCTGAGTATAAAGTTCAAGGAACTTCCTCAGATCTCCATACATACTTATTTCCTAGGCAGTTGATTTCTTTCCTTCTTTCTTTTGTCTTCTTAGGGCTGTATCAGTGGCATATGGAGGTTCCCAGGCCAGAGGTCAAATCAGATCTATAGCTGCCAGCTTGTACCACAGCCATAGCAATGTGGCATCTGAGCCATGTCTGTGACCTACACCACAGCTCATGGTACTGCCAGATCCTTAACCCACTGAGCAAGCCCAGGGATCGAACCCATGTCCCTTTGGATACTAGTCAGGTTTGTTAATCACCGAGCTATGACAGAAACTCCAGGAATTAATTTCTTTCTGTTACATCTTGCAGGCCAGGATCTGTCTGATCTTAGTGAGGGGGGGGGTGTGTCTATTAATTCTATGACTGTGGAATCTTACAGCTACGGCTTGTTGATTCACACTCAGGCTCTGGCTTTAGTCTCTCTTTGGAAACAAGGACCTTGTATTCACAGGTCGTGGTATTGAACTTGGGTTCCAATGTGCATCCTCTGCAGGAGACCCTAGGAGGTGAGCTCTGTGTCTTACTGGCTTCCTTGGCCCCCTGTGTTCTCCTGCTGCACCCACGATGCTGGCATCAGCTCTGAATTGAGCTGTGAGCACTGTCCAAGGTGGCAGTCTCATCCTGAGGAAGAGGCTGCCTCTGCTGATGACCTCCTGGATGGCCCTGGGTGCCACTCACAAGGTGTTTCGTGTGCATTATCTCCTGCAATGATTAAAACAAACCTATCACACAGGTCAATTAACAGAGGCTTAGAAAAACTGAGTCGGCTATCCCAGTGCAGTCAATGAGTACGCTGAGGCCTGAATCTACATCTGCCAAGTGCAAAGTTCATGTTCTTTTCTGCTGTGCTTCTATGGCTTCATCACAATGAACATTTCCACAGTTTCTTTTGCAAGTTATTGTACTGTGTACATACAATGAGAATAAGACACACCTCAGAGATATTGCGGGTTCAGTTCCAGACCACAGCAATAAAGCAAATATCATAAAAAAGTGAGTTACAGGAATGTTTTGGTTTCCCAGTGCATATAAAAGTTCCCTGTACTGTATGCACTGTAGGCTATTAAGTGCGTAATAACACGATGTCTAAAAAACAATGTACATAATTTAAAAATACTTTATTGTTACAAATGTCAGCCATTACTTGAGCCCTTGATGAATAATATTTTTGCTGGTGGAGGGTCTTACCTGGATGTTACTGGTTCCTACCTAAGCAGGGTGGTGGTTGCTGAAGGCTGGGGTTGGTGTGACAATGTCTTAAAATAAGACGACAATGAAGTTTGCTGTGTCAGTTTTCTTTTCCTGTCATGAACAATTTCTCCAGAGCCTGCAATGCTGTTTGATAGCATTTTCCCCGTAATAGAACTCCTTTCCAAATTGGACTCAGTTCTCTCAAAACCTGCCATTAATTTACCAACAAAATGTACGTAATGTTCTAAATCCTTCTTGTCATTTCAACAAGCTTTACAGCATCTTCATCAGTAGATTCTGTCTCAGGGATCCACTTTCTTTGCTCATCTGTAAAAAGCAACTTCTCATCCGTTAAAGTTTTATCATGAGATTGAAGCCCAGTCCCATCTTCAGACTCCACTTATCATTCCAGTTCCCTTCTTCTTCTACCATGTCTGCGGTTACTTCCTCCACTGAAGTCTTGAAGACCCTCATGGTCATCCATGAGGGTTGGAATCAACTTCTTCCAAACTCCTGTCAATGTTGGTATTTGGACCTCTTCCCAGACATCATGTACGTTCTTAATGGCATCCAGAATAGTGAATCCTTTTCGGGACGTTTTCAACTTACTTTACCCAGATCCATCAGAGGAATCAGTCTATGGCAGTATAGCCTTAGGAAATGTATTTCTTACACAATTAGACTTGAAGTTGAAATGACTCCTTGATCCATGGGCTGAAGAGTGGATGTCAGCAGATATGGCAACAATATTCATCTCATTGCCCAACTCCATCAGAGCCCTTGGGTGACCGGGTGCCTTGTCAAAGAGTGGTAATACTTTGAAAGGAATCTTTTTTTCTGAGCCGTAGGTCTCAACAGTGGGTTTCAGTAAACCATATTGTAAATAGATGTGTGTCATGCACGCTTTGTTGTTCCCCTTAGAGAGCACGGGCAGAGTAAGTTGAATGTAATCATTAAGGGCTTTAGCATTTTCAGAAGGGTAGTGAGCACTGGATTCAACTTGAAGTCACTGGCTGCATTAGCCCCTAACAAGAAGGTCAGCCTGTCCTTGGAAGCTTTGAAGACAGGCATGGACTGACTCCTCCTCTCTAGCTATGAAAGTGCTAGGTAACACCTTCTTCCAATATAAGGATCTTTCATCTAGATGGAAAAATCTGTTGTTTAGTGATGTTCATGGTTATCATAGCTGGATCTTCTGGGTAACTTGCTGTAGCCCCTACCTCAGCACTTGCTGCTTCACTTTGCACTTTATGTTATGGTGACAGCTTCTTTCTTTAAATCTCATAAGACAACCTCTACTGGCTTCAAACGTTCATTCTTCAGCTTCCTTACCTCACTCCGCCTTCATAGCGTTGAAGAGAGTTAGGACCTTGCTTTGGATTGGGCTTTGTCTTAGGGAATGTTGTGTCTGGTTTGCTCTTCTAGTCAAACAACTAAGACTTTCTCCACATTGGCAAGAAGGCCGTTTGTTTCCTTACCATCTGTGTGTTGACTGGAGGGGCACTTTTAATTTCCTTCAGGAACTTTTCCCTTTGCATTGACAGCTTGGCTGACCATGGTGCAAGCTTTCTGCTTTTATCTTGCCTTTTGATGTAACTTCCTCACTGAGCTTAATCATCTCTGGCTTTTGATTTAAAGTGAGAGGACTGCAACTCTTCCTTCCACTTGAGCACTTAGATGCCATTGTAAGTTTATTAATTGTCCTAATATCAATATCATTGTGTCTCAAGGAACAGGGAGGCCTGGGGAGAAGGAGAGAGATGGGGCAAAGGCCCGTCTGTGGAGCAGTCAGAACACCCACTGCATTAACCCTTTAAGTTCGCTGTCTTGGATGGGTACAGTTCATGGCCCCCCAAACAATTACAAAAGTAACATCAAAGGGCACTGATCACAGATCACCATAACAAACATCATCATAATGAAAAGGTTTGAACTATTTCGAGAATTACCAAAATGTGACGCAAAGACACAAATGCTGCTGGGAACATGCAGCTGATGGACTTGCTCAGGGAAGGGCGGCCACACAGGTCCAGTTGGTAAAGAACTCAGCATCGGCGAAGCACAGCAAAGCAAGCTGTGCCTGGAACCACTGTTACAAAGCAACCGTGCAAGGGTTACATGCCCACGATCAGGTCCTCTGATGTGTGTAGCTTTGAGCTTCCCATTGCCTCCCTGCCCTGAGCAGACTGCCCTGCATGACTCAGACACAGAGAAGGAGCGAGCTGGTATTGGATGTCAGGAGGCCAAGCTCAGGATTTGGAGAAAGTTCTGTGTCACAGGGCTGCTTGCTCGCATCCATGGATAACATGTGTGAGATGGCAGGATGGCTCACCCAGATGCCTCTGTTTGGTTTTTCTCAGTCTGCACCTTCCACAGTGACAGCACCTGGGGCTGCATTATTAAGCAGGGGTGTCATGCTCTCCACCACCCCCTGTGCAGGAGAGACGTCCTGGCCCAGCCCTCTCCTCTAACTGGCCCAGGTGACTGCTTGGGCCAACTCTCTGTGAGCAGGGCAGATGGACATCACATGTGCTGAGTTAGGTGTGCTCCCCCAGTGGGGACATACAGCTCTGATTGTCCCCAGTGCATGCTGGAAACCAGGTGCATGGGGGCCAGGGTTGAATGCTGATGGCTTGTGTTGAGTAGTAGCCGCTATGCAAGGCTGGCTGGGGCCAGGGTCAGCGATGCCAAGGAGATGCAGTGCATGAGGCAGTTGACAGCCTTGCAGCAAGGTGGCACGGAGTCCTGAGAGCAGTGGGGACACTCAGGACCCAGGAGGGAAGGGGGAGCGTGGCTTGGTGAGATGTAGAGCTCTTGCCTCCCGCTCATCCTCTCCTCCTGCTTTAAGTCCCAGCTCCCAGGCCTGGGGGACAGATGGAAGCCCTTGGAAGCTGGTCAAAGGCCCAAGTGGATTTCAGTCATAACCAAACTGTGGGAATTCGGGGTTTGTGGAAGGGGCTTGTGACCTTTCACGGGAGCCTGGGAAGGAGTGGCTTTTCCACTGCTGAGACTCCTGAACCAGATAGGCTGACCATCAGAGTCTTCGCTTTCCATTAGCAAAGATGCTCATGAGCCCTGACATCGTGGGACAGGCCCTGGGTCTGTGGTCCGTAGATGCAACCTTGATGTTGACCCTCATCACTAGGTCCCTAGAGATGCCAATATGTCAGGACGGATCAGTGATATAGGACGAGGGGAAAGGGGACGGCTCATAGGCTCTCACCAGCAGTCCCCACAGGCAGTCACCTGTTGGGAAAGCTCCTCTTTGCCAGAAGTCGTGGTTCTGTTCTCGCAGTCACAGACCTTGGCATGATCAGTACTTTCTCAAGATGAACAGGGTCTTCCTTCACAGAGCGGCAGCCCCTCCTCGGCCTCCTCGCCAGCACATCACAGCTGACTCCGATCTCACGCAGCTATCGAAGGGGTCCTGTCCTAGGGTCATTAGCACAAACCTCTGTTGGTCAGGAAGCTTTGGCCATTTCAGGTCTGAGTGTTATGGCTCCTTTGCGCCCCTCAAAGATACCATTCTAAACTCTATGAGTTATGGGGTGGGATTGATGGAAAGATGAAGTTTGGGGGAAAAGTCTCAATAAAGTGAAAGACTATAGGCCTACACTTGACATCCTTAATATTTGTCTGTAATGAGTCATAGCTCTTGCTAAATTTGGGGTTTTGCCTCTCTTTCCGGTGCTTGTGAAGGAAACAAAAATATCGACTCTTCAACCTGCAGATGTGGACCACATTTTGGCATCACACAGGATGAAAAGAGTTCACCAGAACAATTTCTTGTTAAATGTTTATGTGTTTTATTAACCATGTCCTCTGACCGGCCCCATGGTGAGTCTCTTGGTTATAGTCTGTAGTTTCTAGTGTAAGTGTCTCCACATCACATATGGAGAAAGGCTTAGGGAAAGTTCAGCTATCCAAAGGGTAGACTCAGTGAGCTTTTAGAATTGTTTTGAAGATAAATAGGATCGTCTAGGTAAGGTAGGTAAGGATGAAAACTATCATTTATAGTACTGTCATTCATAGACATATCTTTGAATATGTCTATGAATTATATTGCAGGACTATGGTATGTCCAAATAAATTCTAAACCAGACTTTTCTGATTCCATAATTCATTTTCTTCTCTTTAGTGTTTTATGAACTCTTCTAAATATGTAATTTGGAATTTTCATACATTCTTGTCTATGCTTTAAACAGATCTGAGAAAGTATCTTTTCAGTGATATAGTCAACACTGTAATAGGTCCTTAGTGGGTGCTTTACCAAACAGGAATTTATTATTTAATAAATTTCATCCAAGTAACGCTCATATTTAGATGGGGATTGTTAGGTTTCACTGTCATTTGATTTTTTTTTTCTTTTTTTCAGTGGCACCCATGACATATGGAAGGTCCCAGGCCAGGAATGGAGTCCAAGCCACAGCTGTGGCAAAGCCAGATACTTAACCCATTGTGCCACAGTGGGAACTTCCTGATTTTTAAAAAACTGAGATTGGGACTTAAATAAACCACTAACCTAAAACTGACTCTAACAGTAGAATAAGGAACAGAAATACAAAATTTAATTGGAAAAGATGAGAGAATTTGATCCCATGTCTTAAAGGTGTTGTGGGCTGAGGGGTGGGCCATGGAGACACAGCCACAGGCTGGCCTGAAGTTTCGGGGTGAACGTTGCACTGGTAGTCTTCACTTTTCTCATCTTTAAAAACAGCTCAGAGGAGTTCCCTTTGTGGCTCAGTGGTTAACAGATCCAACTAGGAACCATGAGGTTGCAGGTTCAATCCCTGGCCTTGCTCAGTGGGTTAAGGATCCGGCATTGCCATTAGCTGTGGTGTCGGTCATAGACAGGGCTTGGATCCGGCGTTGCTGTGGCTGTGGTGTAGTCTGGCAGCTGCAGCTCAGATTTGACCCCCTAGCCTAGGAACCTCCATATGAGGAGGGAGTGGCCCTAGAAAAATCAAAAAGACAAAAATAAATAAATAAATAAATAAAAGCAGCTCGGAGATGGGACCCCTGTGTGGTCGTCCTTCTGGGATGCCCCAGCCCCACCCAAGGCCATGCTCTGTCACCAGAGAGAGCAGTGACACAGGTCCTTTTCAGGAACCATCTCCACTAGATGAGGATTTTGAAAGTCATGAGAACAACAGGGCCATGAGTACATAATGCACATTGATGACAGAACTGGGCAGAGGGGATAAGAAAAGTTCACAATACCTGAGTGAAAGCAGGGGCACAAAACCTTTTGTGCAGCTGAAGTTGGTTTTATGAGCAGTAAGTCCTAAAATGTTGAAGGTAAACATTTATATAGGAAAACAGCAGATGGAAACGATTTTCCTTAACTTAAGCAGATGGCTGGCTGTCGGTGAAGTTCTCAACTAAAACGTCTTTCCAGAAAACCATGTCATGGTGGCCCTGAATCTCGTATTCTTTCTACCCACTGTGTCCCTTAGGAAAATAAAACCATGGCCCACAGATCCAAGTAGGGCTATTTGAAAGCTTGTCTTCATTCATTTAACAAATGGATCAGGAGACCACAAAATACGCAAGGGCTTACATCTCTGAGATACGACCTCTTTACATGATTAACAGAACCCTAAGTTTTGTAGCCTCTGCTTCTGCACTTTGTCGGTGGCCACAGCTACATCTACACATTTGGCAATGCTCTAAAGCTTAGATGGTTCCAGAAATGGTTACCCTGCACTGTCTCCATGGCAGGCAGATCTGCCTTCATTAGATCAAATGTCCTTAGTGTTCTCAGAAGGGCCACCTCCCGACCCCTGATCCTGGGTTAGGTGTTAGAGAAATGGAGGGAAATCCAGGCCAGGGGAGGACATTTCTCCTCAGTGCTGGGGTGAAATGAAGGACTGTGTTCCCCACAATTGCTTTAACAGAAGCGTAGCCTGGAACCGAGGGGCTAAAGGAGTACATTTATGATAGAATTGGAGAAATGAAACCAACCACGCCTTCTAAGTAGTGGGATGCAAATTGATGTTAAAGAAAGAAAATAATGAAGCCAGATGTGTATTTCAGAAAGAACAAGGTGAGATATCATCGAGTTCCAGTTATGTAAGTGGACTCGGAGGCATTTCCTCAGCATAATTAGCCAGAAAGTGTCTGTGAGCCGCAGCAGGCGACAGGCATCGTGGGCACATCAAGTGATGCTGGAAAGACCTCTGGCCCACTCCCTGCCCCCGGGAGCATTAGCAGCCAGGAGTAGGGACAGCTCACTAATGACATCATGGTCTCCCAAGTTATTGCAAGAATATTTTGCTCACTTATTATTTTTTTTTTTATTTTTTTTTTTTGTCTTTTTGCCTTTTCTAGGGTCGCTCCTGCGGCATATGGAGGTTCCCAGACTAGGGGTCTAATCGGAGCTGTAGCCACTAGCCTATGCCAGAGCCATAGCAACACGGGATCTGAGCCATGTCTGTGACTCACACCACAGATCATGGCAACGCCGGATCCTTAACCCACTGAGCAAGGCTGGGGATCGAACCCGCAACCTCATGGTTCCTAGTTGGATTTGTTAACCACTGAGCCATAATGGGAACTCCAAGAATATTTTGCTCACTTTTGATGAGGTTAAAGGGGTGTGTCAGGGTAGCAGTGACATTGTTCAAGGATGCTTTGCTTTCCGCCTCACCTAAGTTTTGCCTGTCACAGGACCCAGGCCATTTTCTAGACGTGCAAATGACTTTAATTTCAAGGCCCATGCTTTTCTCATCTTTGATTTTCCATCAGCATCTAGCATGTTGGACTTGCATTTCACAGGAGGCTTAGGAATACAGCTTTCATTAAAGAACTTGTGAAAATTTGTCAGTTTATAGTTTGCACACTTTTTTGGTGTGTATTTATTACAATTCAGTAAGAAATATTTCTTAGTAAAAGATCCATGGAGAGTAATCCCTTCTTGTTTTGTTTTGTTTTGTTTTGTTTTGTTTTGTTTTGTTGTTGTTGTTGCTATTTCTTGGGCCGCTCCCACAGCATATGGAGGTTCCCAGGCTAGGGGTCGAATCGGAGCTGTAGCCACCGGCCTACGCCAGAGCCACAGCAACACGGGATCCGAGCCGCGTCTGCAACCTACACCACAGCTCACGGCAACGCCGGATCGTTAACCCACTGAGCGAGGGCAGGGACCGAACCCGCAACCTCATGGTTCCTAGTCGGATTCGTTAACCACTGCGCCACGACAGGAACTCCTTTTTTTTAAATTTTTTTATTTTCTCACTGTACAGCAAGGGGGTCAGGTTATCCTTACATGTATACATTACAATTACATTTTTCCCCCAGCCTTTCTTCTGTTGCAACATGAGTATCTAGACAAAGTTCTCAATGCTATTCAGCAGGATCTCCTTGTAAATCTATTCTAAGTTGTGTCTGATAAGCCCAAGCTCCCGATCCCTCCCACTCCCTCCCCCTCCCATCAGGCAGCCACAAGTCGCTTCTCCAAGTCCATGATTTTCTTTTCTGAGGAGATGTTCATTTGTGCTGGATATTAGATTCCAGATACGAGTGATATCGTATGGTATTTGTCTTTCTCTTTCGGGCTCATTTCACTCCGTATGAGGTTCTCTAGCTCCATCCATGTTGCTGCAAATGGCATTATGTCATTCTTTTTTATGGCTGAGTAGTATTCCATTGTGTACATATACCACTTCTTCCGAATCCAATCATCCGTTGATGGACATTTGGGTTGTTTCCATGTCTTGGCTATTGTGAATAGTGCTGCAATGAACATGCGGGTGCACATGTCTCTTTTAAGTAGAGTTTTGTCCGGATAGATGCCCAAGAGTGGGATTGCGGGGTCATATGGAAGTTCTATGGATAGATTTCTAAGGTATCTCCAAACTGTTCTCCATAGTGGCTGTACCAGTTGACATTCCCACCAACAGTGCAGGAGGGTTCCCTTTTCTCCACAGCCCCTCCAGCACTTGTTATTTGTGGATTTATGAATGATGGCCATTCTGACTGGTGTGAGGTGGTATCTCATGGTAGTTTTGATTTGCATTTCTCTTATAATCAGCGATGTTGAGCATTTTTTCATGTGTTTGCTGGCCATCTGTATATCTTCTTTGGAGAACAGTCTATTCATGTCTTTTGCCCATTTTTCCATTGATTGATTGGCTTTTTTGCTGTTGGGTTGTATAAGTTGTTTATATATTCTAGAGATTAAGCCCTTGTCGGTTGCATCACTTGAAACTATTTTCTCCCATTCTGTAAGTTGTCTTTTTGGTTTCCTTTGCTGTGCAAAAGCTTTTCAGTTTGATGAGGTCCCATGGGTTTATTTTTGCTCTAATTTCTATTGCTTTGGGAGACTGACCTGAGAAAATATTCATGATGTTGATGTCAGAGAGTGTTTTGCCTATGTTTTCTTCTAGGAGTTTGATGGTGTCCTGTCGTATATTGAAGTCTTTCAGCCATTTGGAGTTGATTTTTGTGCATGGTGTGAGGGTGTGTTCTCGTTTCATTGCTTTGCATGCAGCTGTCCAGGTTTCCCAGCAATGCTTGCTGAATAGACTTTCTTTTTCCCATTTGATGTTCTTGCCTCCCTTGTCAAAGATTAATTGACCCTAGGTGTCAGGGTTTATTTCCGGGTTCTCTATTCTGTTCCATTGGTCTGTCTGTCTGTTTTGATACCAGTACCACACTGTTTTGATGACTGTGGCTTTGTAGTGTTTCTTGAAGTCTGGGAGAGTAATGCCTCCTGCTTGGTTTTTGTTTCTCAGGATTGCTTTGGCAATTCTGGGTCTTTTGTGGTTCCATATAAATGTTTGGATTGTTTGTTCTAGTTCTGTGAAAAATGTCCTGGGTAATTTGATAGGGATTGCATTGAATCTGTAGATTGCTTTGGGTAGTATGGCCATTTTTACAATATTGATTTTCCCAATCCAGGAACATGGAATATCTTTCCATTTCTTTATATCTTCTTTGATTTCTTTGATTAAAGTTTTATAGTTCTCGGCATATAGGTCCTTTACCTCCTTGGTCAGGTGTATTCCGAGGTATTTGATTTTGTGAGGTGCAATTTTAAAAGGTATTATATTTTTGTATTCCTTTTCTAATATTTCATTGCTGCTATACAGAAATGCAACTGAGTTCTGAATGTTAATCTTATATCCTGCTACTTTGCTGAATTTATGAATCAGTTCAAGTAGTTTTGGGGTTGAATCCTTAGGGTTTTCTATGTATCGTATCATGTCATCTGCATACAGTGACAGTTTGATCTCTTCTCTTCCTATATGGATGCCTTTTATTTCTTTTGTTTGTCTAATTGCTGTGGCTAGGACTTCCAAAACTATGTTGAAGAGCAGTGGTGAGAGTGGGCATCCCTGTCTTGTTCCAGATTTGAGTGAGAAGGCTTTCAGTTTTTCCCCATTGAGGATTATATTTGCTGTGGGTTTATCATAAATGGCTTTGATTATGTTCAGGAATGTTCCCTCTATACCGACTTTGGCGAGGGTCTTAATCATGAATGGATGTTGGACTTTGTCAAATGCTTTTTCTGCGTCTATTGAGATGATCATATGATTTTTGACTTTTTTTTTTTTGTTAATGTGGTGTATGATGCTGATTGATTTGCATATGTTGAACCATCCTTGTGAACCTGGGATGAACTCTACCTGGTCATGGTGTATAATTTTTTTGATATGTTGTTGGATTCGGTTGGCTAAGATTTTGTTGAGAATTTTTGCATCTGTATTTATCAATGATATTGGGCGATCGTTTTCCTTTTTGGTGGTATCTCTGTCTGGTTTTGGAATGAGGGTGATGGTGGCATCATAGAATGTCTTTGGGAGTATTCCTTCTTCTTCAACCTTTTGAAAGAGTTTAAGGAGGATGGGCACCAGTTCCTCTTTATATGTTTGATAAAATTCACCTGTGAAGCCATCTGGTCCTGGACTTTTATTTGTAGGGAGTGATTTTATGACCTCTTCAATTTCATTTCTAGTGATCGGTCTGTTCAGTTGGTCTGTTTCTACTTGATTCAGTTTTGGCAGGCTGTAAGATTCTAGAAGATTGTCGATTTCTTCCAGATTGTCAAACTTGTTGCCATATAGTTGTTCATATTATTCTCTTATGGTTTTTTGTATTTCCACAGTACCCGTTGCGATTGCTCCTTTTTCATTTCTAATTTTGGTTATTTGGGTTCTTTCTCTCCTCTTTTTAGTGAGTCTGGCCAGGGGTTTGTCAATTTTGTTTACCTTTTCAAAGAACCAGCTCTTGGTTTTATTAATTTTCTCTATTGTTTTTTGAGTCTCTATTTGATTGATTTCTTCTTTGATCTTTATAATTTACTTCCTTCTGCTGACTTTAGGCCTTTTCTGTTCTTCTTTTTCTAATTCATTTAGGTGGAGGGTTAAGTTGTCCATTTGGGATCTTTCTTCTTTTTTGAGAAAGGCCTGTATTGCTATAAATTTCCCTCTGAGCACTGCTTTCGCAGCATCCCATAGATTTTGAGCGGTTGTGTCTTCATTATCATTTGTTTCAAGGTAGTTTTTAATTTCCTTCTTGATTTCCTCATTGACCCATTGGTGTTTTAGTAGCATGTTGTTTAGTCTCCATGCAGTAGGTTTTTTCTCTTTCCTTTTCCCATGGTTGATTTCTAATTTCATGGCATAATCCCTTCTTCATGTAAATGGCCTGTATTCATTCCCAGTGCAGGGACTGTGCACTGATTCAAGTGGTTTCCTTCAGGGAGTGAATGAATGAAGGAAGGAATGCATTAGGGGAAAAAATTTCTTTAGAAGGAGGGTTTTTTTTTGGGGGGGGTGCTGCACCTGCAGCATATAGAAGTTCCCAGGGGTCTAATCAGAGCTACAACTGCCAGCCTCCGCCACAGCCACAGTAACACGGGATCTGAGCCACGTCTGCAACCTATACCACGGCTCATGGCAGCACTGGATCCTTAATCCACTGAGCGAAGCCTGGGATCAAACTCGTGTCCTAATGGATACTAGTGGGATTTGTTTCTGCTGCACCACAATGGGAACTCCAAAGATGTGACTTCTAAATTAAATGTTGAGTAGCTCCTCACTATTTTTTGAGCTTGATTTCCTTAGAAATGCTAAGAGTAAATATAATGTTTACCTTATGTGAATAAAGAGAAATGAACAAAAAGTTAAACAATATAAAAACTGGAAATTTTTAATCTGGAGAATGGACCAAAAATAACTGGTTTTAAGTATCTGCCCATTTAAAGTACATCGGCTTTTACATCCTCTGCTCTTTAACACAGATCTTACATCTCCAATTAAGCTAAATATCTAAATAGCCGAGCCCTGTTATGTACATCTCCCATGAATCAGTCTATCTCAGGCCATTTTCTGTGGCAGAAACTGAACTAAAATTCACTTAAAAAAACACAACAAAACAAAACAGGAGTTTATTATGTTATGTGATTGGTTGGTCTTTAGACATGGCTGGATCCAGCAGCTGTTGAACTGTGGTCAGGGCTCCTCTCTAGGCTGTTATCTGTGGTCTCAAGGGGTGCACTTCCCAAGACAAGAAAGGCAGTTCTCACCTGTGTAGATCTCTCTGCTTGACCCACCAAGCATGGACAGGTGCTCTTTCTGGCGCGGGATGAGGATGTGGGAGGGATCAGTCAGGATTACTACAGAATGTGAAGGTGATGCTGCTCACCCCTGTGAGGGATGCTGGGCAGATCAAACATGTCACAACAGGGGTTTTCTACACAATGCCCTCACAGGGCATTTTCTCTAGAAGACAGCAACCACCTTACAGTTGCCAGGACAGGCACACCCCAAATATGTACCAACAGTGTCAGATTAAGAATTCCACACATGGAATGGAATAGGTCCTGCTGAGAGCCTTGGGTGGCAGGACCTGGGGCTCACTCGGGGGCAGAGGACTGGTGTCACAGCCACTGTCATATCATGTCATCTGACCCTGCAGCCCAGAGAGGCCACTGTAGTGGAAGAGCAGGTGGGGCTGTGCTCCTCTCTGGTCCTGGGGTGGGGAGGGGAGCAGGGGCCCTAGGTCAGCTTGCACCCTCCCTGTGAAGATGACGGGAGTGAGCAGACAGCTGTCCTGAGGAGGCCCCAGTGTGAGCAGAAAGGGAATTCAGGGTACACGGAGTGGGACAGAGCCCAGGGCTTCAGCAGAGGCTGCAGGGGACTGTGGCCACCTCTCAGCAGAATATAAAACTAGCACGTTTCAGACATCTGAGTAATTATTATTTCTAAGGATAGAGAAGTGATTAGAAACATGAGTGATGAGAAAGAAACAATTTATAAAACTAGTTCTGGTGAATTCGAAAAAAAAATATCTATGAGAACTCAAGGGAGAAGATGAAGAGAGGATTGTGGAGCCTAAGGAAAACTGACAAATTGGCCAAGAAAGGAACTGAACTGACAAGAAAGCGATGAAGAGACACCAAGGCAGAGAATGAAGAGGCATTGGCCCTGTCTCTCTGAAACCCAGGACGAGGATGCCGACCTTGAAAAAATTAATCCCCAGCCTCAAAATCTCAATAAACCCCAAGAAGGACAGAAAATGAAAAGCATCAAAAACACTGATGATAAAGAGAGGATACTAAAAATGGAGAAAACAGTCAAGTGAGCTACAAAGCAATGGCAATAACATGGCAGCTGACTTCTCAAGTGCAGAAATACAAGCCAGAGGAAGGTCAAATAACTTCTTTGCTGTGCTGAGAGCCAAGAGCTGTCCCTCTGGCCGACCAACAGTCCATGACAAGCACCAGCTAACCACAGCTTTAGGAATAAACGAGCAATTTTTATCACTGGCCCCTACTAAAGGAAAATTTGAAATCTGTTCTTTTTTCATTTTTTAAAGTTTTATTGAAGTATAGTTGATTTACAATGTTGTGATAATTTCTGCTGTATAGCAAAGTGATTCAGCTATACATGCACACACATCCATTCATTTTCAGATTCTTTCCCCACACTGAGTATCACAGTATATCAGGTAGAGTTCCCTGTGCTGTACAACAGGTTGCCCTTGGCCAATCATTCCACATACCTCAGTGTGCATGTGCCTATCCAAACCCCCAGGCCATCCCTTCCCCAACCTTTCCCCTTTGGTAATAATAATTTTTTAAAAGTCTCTGAGCCTCTTTCTGTTTGCAAATAAGTTCATTTGTGTCCTTTTCTTAGATTCCACATTTAAGCAATATCATGATGTTTGTACTTCACTGTCTGACTTACTTCACTTAGTATGATAATCTCTAGGTCCATCTATGTTTCTGCAAAAGGCATTATTTCATTCTTTTTTATGGCTAATATTCCATTGTATCTATGTACCACATCTTCTTTACCCATTTCTCTATCAATGGACATTTAGGTTGTTTCCATGTCCTATTGTAAATAGTGCTGCATTGAACATAGGGATGCATGTGTCTTTTTGAATTATAGTTTTGTCTGGTGAGCTGCCCAGGAGTCAAATTGCTGGATCATATTATAGCTCTATCCTTAGTTTTCTGAGGAACCTCCATACTGTTTTCCATAGTGGTTGTACCAATTTACATTCCCACCAACAGTTTAGTAGAGTTGAAATATATTCTTCAAGAAGAAGGAACACAATCTCCCCCAAAGGCCTAAGAAAGCACAAAGAAGGGTGGACATGTCGATCAGCAAGCACTTGGTTGCATAAGGTGGACACTGATGTGTGACCCAACCATGATAATGGCTAATAAGGGGGAAATTCAAGGACTGAAACACTGCACAACAAAGCAGGACTGAGAATGGAAAGGTGGGAAGAGAAAGGGTGACTGATCTGTACTTCCTCTTGTTTATAATGTTTGGTCATGATAGCAAATGACTTTACCTTCTATCAATTATGAAGGTTTTAGTAACTTCTAAGCCCATGTTCCAGCCCTGATCTCTCCCATTGACTCAAGACCAACCCATGCCATGTCTAATAAACATTTAAAGTTTAATAGATTTCCCCCATCTCTAAATCCATTCCTTTCACTCTTTGTCTTGATTCAACAGATGTCATTTCCCCCATCCAGGCTGTCTGGATGTCCAGCTAAGACTCTAGGACCATCCTTTCTTGGCTCCTTCTCTCCCATCTTAAAACCACCCACCCACACATCTTGCTGGCTCAACCTTTCAAATATCCTGAATCTGAAATTTCCTGATACTCTTGGTGCCTCCTGTTGTCTAGATTTATGCAGACTTCCTTGCTGATCTTCCTTCTCTTTCTCTGTTCTTCTGCAGTCTGTTCTGGAAAGCGGAGCAATGATCCTAACATGCAGGTAGAAGTGCCCTGGTGGTTTTCCGTCTGAGTCAGAATAAACCCCAAGGCTCTTTCCTTGATCTCCAAGGTCCGGGAGCATCCCTACCACTTTCTCCATATGATCTTTTCTGACATCATGACTTATAAAATGCCCAGATATTTCTATTTACACACTAGGAGTGCAGGCGTGATTGTCCTTCAAACATGCCACGTGTACTTGTCCCTCAAGCATGTCCCTGCCTGATGCTTTTTCACTCACTAGGATGGTCTACCCTCAATGTACAGAAGGCGACCTGAATGTCTGTGTGCCCCCTCACTCATATGTTGAAATCCTGTCCCCCATGTGAAGGTCTTAGGAGGTGAGGAATTTGGCAGGTGATTAGGTTTTAGGGTGGAGCCCCAGGAATGAGATTAGTGCCTTTATGAAAGAGACCCTTTAGAGCTTCCTCAATCTTCTCCATCTGGGAACACAGCAAGAAGGCAGCCATCTAAGAACCAGAAATCAGGCACCAGATTTGCAGGTGCCTGGACCCTGAACTTCCAGCTTCCAGAACTGTGAAAAATATATTTCCATTGCTTATAAGCCACCTGGTCTATAGAATTTTGTTGTAGCATTCTGAACAGACTAAGACAAATGGCATTCTTCTTTACCTCCTTCAGGTTCCTGCTGAAATGTCAGACCTATTTCCTGAATACTACATAATTGCACCCTATGATCATCCCACCCTTTCTCCTGGCTTCTTCTCCTTCATAGGATTTTCCATATGGTGTATTATAGCTTTATTTAAGTTAATATCTTCTCTCTATAATAAAAGATCAAATAGATCCATGAGGGAAGGGACTTGGCTTTGTTGGTTGCTCTATCTTTAGAACCTAAAACAATTCTGGGCACATAGCAGAAGCTAAAGGGTAACTAGTAAAAGAATAAAAATAGACCCCATTCCTTCCCTTCCAAAAAGAGGGAGTAGTGATTGCATCTTTAGACTCAATCCTGAAGAAGTCAAAAAAGAGAGGGAAAAGAAACAAATAGTATAAAATTAAGCATTAAAAATAAGTCCACATTGACTAATAATAACTTATTACAACAATAAATGTAAACAGATTAAATTCACCAGTTAAAAAATTAGAGATTATCAAGTTGTATTTTAAAGTAATTCAGTTATGTTCTGTTTCCAAGAAATACCTGGAAATCACAGAACACAGGAAGATTGCAGAAGGTAGAGCAGGCCAGTAAGAAAAAAAGAATGTTGGTATATCCACAGTTATAACAGGCAGATTACATCTTAAGGGAACTATAATACCAACCACACAATATTAAAATAAGGCAAAACCCCATAGTATATTATTTAAGAACATATGCATGTGCTGTAATTGTATAAGTAAATGACTGACAGATGACTCATATAGGTTACCTGGACCTGGGGGTGGGGGTGGAGATGAAGGTGGAGGTTGTGATTGGGGAAGTTTATAAACATGGTTTCAATTTTTTTACTCTTTTATTATTCTATGCTGTGTGCTGGGTATATAAGTATTTGATATAGTTTCATCATATCTGTTTTTAACTATGTTGAAAATAGTTCATAATAAGAAAACTCTTCTCCAAACTAATGACAAACAACTTTTGATTCAACAGGCTATCCAACAAGCTATCCTCTGAATGCATAGGTTAGAGAGCCTCTTGGGAAGGAAAGTGACACTGAGGGACAAGACAACTGAATGAGGTTTCCAGGCATCCTCTTAGGAAAGGCAAGGGCATTCTTGCTTTAGTAGGGTACTTGGATAAGAAAGTTACTTAAACTCAGTTTCATCCTCTGGGAATTATGTGTGGATATAGCAAGGGAATTGTGAGTATTAAATGAAACGATGCAGGTAAAGTACTTGGTACATAGTAGGTGTTCAATAAATTGCATCAAAATCTTTCTGGAAATGAAGTGGAATAATAAAACTAGCAAGATAGAGGGCTTATATAGCTCTTACTTTCCAAACTTCGCGGCGCAAAGACTGCCTTGCCTCACTTCCCTTACAACACCTGCTGGAGGGAACGCTGTACCCTGTTCATCTCTGCATTATGTGCATTGTGTCTGGTGCCTAATAGACAGCATCTGGAGAAGGTTGGAAGCATACTGAGGTTCTTGAAAGTGAAAATGAACAAATCATATAAACACAGAAAATGAATGAATCAAGTTCAGCTCTCTAGTTGGGAACTAGAGAGATTATATACAAGGATAATATTTATAATCTAGACTTAAAACAGCTCTTTTTGTTGTTGTTGGCCGGTCCACATTTCGCAACAGTGGTATTAAAAGCATCCTTTTCACCTTACAAATGTTAGAAGTCTTCTGTTTATGTCACTCAGATGGATAACACAAGTCAAAACTGATGATCTCAAGTTGAGCGATGTAAACACAACATCTTCCCCTTACGTCTCATCCACGTTCATCCAGAAGACTCAAAACAGTCCGCTTGTTTTTCTTTCCTGTTTATTTCCTCCCTAGCAGTGGGCAGGGTGGGAGTGGGGATTAGGGATTTTACAAAACTCCAGGGAGCACCAGGGCCAATCACCAATTTCCTGGGCTTGATTCCTGGGGCGGGGAGCACTCTCCCCGACCGCCGCCCCAGGAGGGAGAGAGATGGACGTGTTGACGGGTGGGAGGCCTGCGTGCCACTGGCCTCCCCGCCCAGCGCACACTGAGCGCGCCAGGCTTCCCTGGCCCCGGGCAGGGGCCGGTGCCGGTGCGGTGCCACACCAAGAGCCTGCTGCCTTCTCAGGACGCTGGCAGGTCGGCACCGAGCGGAGGCGAGCGCGCGCAGCTGATCTCAGCGAGGAGGTGGGCGGCGACCCATCCCTTTAGGATCCGTCCAGTCTCTGAGCGCGCCTCATTTTCCGGTGGCATGGGAAAGCCCCCGCAAGCGGCGCGTATTTCAGTCCGGCCGAGCCCTCACTAAGTCCCAATTGCAACTGGAGAGCCCCCGCCCCCCACCCCCCAGCACAACCTGCCAATCACCGCGAGTGCGCAGACTGCGCTGGCCCGGTTGGCCAAAAACTGCGAGGGTAGAGAGGCGCCGGCAGGTTGGGAGGCGCTGGGAGCCCTCTCCAGCGACCGCGCGGTGCGTCGCTGCGCGCGGGGCTCTGCTCCTAAGCGCCGAGGAAAGGCAGCGGCTCAGAGCAACAGGTGCAGCCCGAAGCCACTCCCGGGACGAGGGAAACGACCTACAGGGGTTCGGAGCCGGTAAGGCGCAGAGAGGGTTCTCTACCCCGAGGGCTGCACGGGCAGGTCCCTCCTCCTCGGCTCTGTTGCCACTCAACGGGCGGTGGTGCTTGGGTAGGGGGATTCCCGCCTCTTGGGACAGCTGCCCGGGTCGAGAAGGTCCAGATTCTGCCCGCGCCCCTCTCCGGCGGCTCCGTACAAAAAGACGGTGCCCCTAGGCACAGGCTCCGGGGCGCGTGCCCGTCAGGGAGACTCAGGCTCGGAAACTCGCGCTCTGCGTGCCAAGGCTGGGATCTCGCGCCCTCCCGGCTCCCTCCTTCCCCGGCCCGCACCTCTCCCTGCGCGCCCTGGGCGACCCCGTGGGCCATGGAGCTGGCGGCCGGGAACCTCAGCGAGGGGAACGCGAGCTGGCCCGAACCCCCGACCTTGGAGCCCAGGCCGCTTTTTGGCATCGGCGTCGAGAACTTCATCACGCTGGTGGTTTTCGGCCTGATCTTCGCACTCGGCGTGCTGGGCAACAGCCTGGTGATCACCGTGCTGGCGCGCAGCAAGCCGGGGAAGCCTCGCAGTACCACCAACCTGTTCATCCTCAACCTGAGCATCGCCGACCTGGCCTACCTGCTCTTCTGCATCCCCTTCCAGGCTACGGTGTACGCTCTGCCTACCTGGGTTCTGGGAGCCTTCATCTGCAAGTTCATCCACTACTTCTTCACAGTGTCCATGCTGGTCAGTATCTTCACCTTGGTGGCGATGTCGGTGGACCGCTATGTGGCCATCGTGCACTCTCGGCGCTCCTCCTCCCTGCGGGTGTCCCGCAACGCGCTGCTGGGCGTGGGCTTCATCTGGGCATTGTCCATCGCCATGGCCTCCCCGGTGGCCTACCACCAGCGCCTCTTCCACCGTGGCGTCGGCAACCAGACCTTCTGCTGGGAGCAGTGGCCCAACCAGCGCCACAAGAAGGCCTACGTGGTGTGCACCTTCGTCTTCGGCTACCTGCTGCCGCTCCTGCTCATTTGCTTCTGCTACGCCAAGGTGGGGTGAGGGGCGCGGGGCGGGCGGGCGCCAGGCCCGAGGTCGCTCCTGGGTCTCTGCGCCCCTTCCTGGGCCCCGCCCCTCTGTCCCCATTCCGTCGAATCTTCCGCAGGGATTGCTCGGAGAACTCTCATTTGCCCTGGCATCAGCTGGGGCTCTAGGATTTGAGATGCTGCGCCAGAAAGTTACCTGGAGTTCAGGTGACGCCAGGGAAAGTTTGCAGGTCACTTCCCAGGCATCCTTCCTGCCCCCGCAGCAGTTAGCTCTAAGCTAGTCACCTTCTCAGCAGGTGAAACTCGCAGTTTTAGCGGCTCAGCCTGCGAGAGGATCACCTCTCCTGGTCTCAGGGTCACCAGGCTCCGTCACCCAGAGGGCAGGTCAGCGGGGAGGTGGGAGAGGGTCCGCGCCCTTCCTCAGCCCTCCCCTGGGGCCTGAGGGGGGACACCCTTCCCCCGGGGACACAGGGTGAGACCGGCGAATGGGCTCTGTGAAACCGACACTCCTGGCGACAGAGCTTTGAATTTTATGTTACACACAGATCAGGCGTTATAAATCCAACTGGTTAAACAGTATTTCTTTAAGGAGTCTTGAGCAGAGTCTGCAGAGAGCTTTGGATGGGTGGGTTTGCAGCTGCAGTGTTTCCATCCCTTTAGAAAGGGGCAAACAGGGTTAAGAGATTCAGGTAGCAGCTCTAAAATCCTAGAGAAACACTTTTCACACACCTCTAGTCCAGCTACCCCTGGCACCCGCTAATTGGGAAGCTTGCTATTACCCTCCTGGTTCACAATGCTTCCCCCAGCTCAGCACAGTCACATTGTCTTTCATTAATAACCCTAGGCTTTGACGCTTTTATACTCATCAGAAAGTCTTAAGCTTTTACACAATTTGTTTATGTTAGAGTGAAATTCTATGCTGAATAATCATGTGTGTGATTCACGGGGTGAAGCCCACTGTCCTTGATGTACCCTCGCCCAGTACCATCACCTTTAGAACCTGCTTCTGCAGCCAAATTCAGAAATTTCCACCATTTTATCTTCATCTCTCTGCCTCTCATTCTATTTTGGATACTGCTGTGACTATAGGGCTCTGAAGAATCAGGTCATTTCTTATATTCATTCATAGAATGCCCCCTGCCCTCCCCCCAGAAATGCTGAAGATAAGCCTCCTGGTTTTATTTCCCCCCTCCCCCCATATGCAGAGTTGTGTCTGTTTCAAAAGGTCATATTGCTGGATATGAGCTGAAAGAATGTCCTGCTTCAAAGGGCTCTGTATAAAGAGATGCAGTAGAGACTAGGAGATTGGGGAAGAACTGCAGCTCAGCTCTTTGGCAAATGACCTGTTTATGCATTTGGTCTTCTGCAAATGCACATCAAAGGTTGGTCTGCACAGCACAGTATCTGAATGTGTGCACTGTCTCATTTAATCTGCAGGCAACCCAGTGGGTTGGAGCTTGGGTGCTTGTTTTATTGATAAGGAAAGAGGGGTTTGGAGGTGTGACCCAGATTATGAAGCTGGTCAATGGTGCAGGAAGGATTTTAGTGCAGGGATTCTCAGTCTGCTGAGGGATGGAAAGTTGCTGAGAGCCAGGAGGCCAAGAATGTTGTTGGGACTAGAGAGGTTCTTAAAATATTTGGTTCTTCATTCATAATTACATGTATTAGACTTGAAGCATATTCTTCCCTCATTTTCTGAAAATCTTTCAGGCACATAATTTAGGTCTTAAGGAAAACCACAAGGTAAACTCCTAGGAATTAACTAGGCTACATTTCTGTCATTTGAGAAGTTATAAAAGTCATACACAGGCAAAATTTTAAAAAAATTCAATAAATACATGATCATTGGGATATTCTTTACATGGAAATAGTTTGCTTTTAGGCACAACTTGGAAATTTCTTTTGGATTCAAGGTAATATTTGCAAATTCACGCCAGAGCTTGAATAGGTGGGGCTTAATGACTTGGCGGTTGCTTTTCTTTGGTTCTGCGGTCAAGTGAACACTATCCATTAAGGATTTTGCTACTTAAATATTACATTTAGGACCCATTGTTTCCCCAATGTCCAGATCTGATGGCCACCATGAAAAACTGCAAAGATCAAAAGCATCTAACATTTCAATGTTTTTCTTTCTTTCTTTCTTTGACTTAACAAAGGAATTCCATTCCAGAGTTGACTTCTGCACATCCTAGTGTTGAGTGGGATGGTTCTTTGCACGTAACACCCCTGGGGAACATGGGGCGTGGGCTGGAGAATGACTCTGGTGCTCCTTCTGCTGCCATGGAGCTGTTCTTGTCCACGCTTTTCCTCTGGGGGAATGCTGGTCCTGGACGCTCCCTGGTCTCACATGAGGATGTCCTCTTGACCTGCCCACTGACCAAGTTCCTCTATGTCCCCAGAGACATCTGAAGCCCAGGATGACCTTGGCATGGGTTTGAGTATAGGCCTTCCTAACACACTCCTAAATGCACAGAATCAGAGCATTGCCACTGTGCCAGCATCCTCCTCTTCCAGGGAAACCTACTCATAACTCATTGTGATCCCTGCTTTTTTCTCTTTTGATGAGCAGGTCTTCATTATGCACCTTGGTCATCAGTGTGGATCATAGTGCGGGCTCTTTAGGGGAAACGGAGCAAAGAGGAACATACTTGAGTGTTCTCTCCATTGACCACTCAGCAACTTTCCTTAGGCGTTTTGCAGTTCCCAGGATATGATCCCCTGAGCTTGCTGAAGGAATGAGTAGCCCCTAGGCAGCGTGGAGAAGCAGACAACATTCCACTTTTCTGTACAGAGGCCTCTCCAGGCCTCCCTCTCAGATTTTGTTCTGCAACCTCTCCTCTTGTCCCTGGCTTTCAGTGACCAGTGTTCTCCTGTGGTCTTCTGGGAAGGCTGCCCTCCCCACCACCAGGAACCTTGCCAGGCCCCTCCTCTCCAGGCAGGGCTCTGCCAGCCCTCTGCTTCCCCTTGAAAGACTTCCTCATTTGATCCTGCAAAAGCCTCTCTTCCGTCTTTGCCTGTCTTTCTCTTTTAATGGCCCAGTTCCTGTTGGCAGAGCAGTAAACCCACCGCTGGTCAATGCATTGAGCGTGATCGTAAGTGTTCCTGTAGCAGCTGAGAGGCTTGCCTTACACAGGATGCTGAGCCGCTCTGAGCAGTGAGAAGTGGTTCAGTCAGGCTGGGAATTTGGAGCTAGAAATTCACAGCTCAGTGAGGGCTGCTTGGCTTGCAGGGGGCTCAGGGTGTGGTGAGTAAATCCCGTGGCTTCTCAGGGGGTGATTGGTGACCCCAGAGGGGCTGCATCCAGTTGGGTGGAGCAGGCTTTCACCATGAGCCCAACTCATTTAATTATGTCCAGGCTGCAGTGTTAGAGAGGCGGGAAAGTGGCTGGAACACTGCTTCCAGTTTTTTTGGAGAGAAGCACTGAGCCATCCATAGACAGTCTCAAGCTCTTAGTCATCCAGAGCTAACTTTCCTTAGATTTTCCACTTAGATAGGACATAATGAACTCAGATCAGAAATGGTATATGTACAACTGTCTTGGCCCTGTTGTATAGCTTATGTTGTATGTTCTTATGTACAACCAAAATGTCTCACATCATTTCTTCTGAGCTTTACATTGGCCAGAGAAGACACAACTGGTTTCTCTAAGGAAGGAAGACAGTGTCTCCCAGGTAGCCCCCTTGATGGGTGTGTTAATTATAGAACTTCACTGAATGGTCCATTGAGCATCATGGGTGCTGGATTCCCCACGTATGAATCATCTAAAAGCATAGCACAGTGGTAAGATTAGAAGAAAGGATGAAAGGGGGCCTAAGAGACTCAGATTCACTCTAAGGAGTCTTCCAATGGTGCAGTATGCAAAGGGAAAACAGAGAGAGTGCTAGCCCCATGGAAGAACTATTTTGTCTTTCTACGATCACTTGCTCCCTTTCCCCATCAGATGGTACATGAGAGGGAGGTCTCTAGTTTCTCCCCATTTCCAGAATTTGACATACAGCAGAGACCTGGGGATTGTTAAAATGTAGAATCTGGGGGAGTCCCAGGTGGAAAGTAGGCCAACAAGGATGCATGTGTGGATAGTGGTGTGGCTCTTTCTGGGCAAAAACTCAGGCTGCAGGCACCAGAATTCTCTGCAAACAGATGCTGCAGCCACACATGGCACCTGGGCACCACACCTGGGCGCCTCTCAGTATGAGAGAAACAGATGTCCTTGGAATTCATAGTAATCATTACTCTGCCACCTTCTGTGAGTTCCAGTTTGAATGATTTTATAAACAATGGTGTCCCCGTTTCCGAATGCCAAGAGTCATCAGTGCAAAATGGACGATGCATTTGTGGGTCTGAGGCAAACCGATTTCACTAGTCTGTGTTTTTCAGGTCCTTAACCATCTGCATAAAAAGTTGAAGAACATGTCAAAGAAATCAGAGGCATCGAAGAAAAAGGTAAAATTCCTGGGCTGGTGTGATACGTGCCACTGCTAGAGTGTAGTTTATGTCTGTTCTTAGCTGTCCTCACATCCACTCCATCCTGTGAAATTTCAGTTCCTCAGCACAGAGTTGAAGCGAGCCTGTCATTAGGTGGAGGGTTGAAGTGGAAAGTCATCTTAGAGGGTGTTTCGGGTGACTTGCTGCAGGACACCGTGGGTGGAGGTCTCTGGAAGGAGAAAAAGTGTATTTTGGGGACCTTAGCCTCTATAGAAGGTGGTTCTAGGTCGACTGGAACATAGTATAGAGTAGCTGGATCCCTACTTTGCATGAAACTATAGTCATTTTATTGTGTATTTGCCAGCTCTGATGTGATGGCAGAAGGCCCTGCCTTAATTGTCTTTCCAGAGTGTTTTTCTAATCTCTCCTTGAAGCCTCAGAAGCAGATGTACTGTTCTCTTCCTCTCAGATCTGTGCTGATGCTGGTCCCAAGAGGAGAGAATTAAAGATGGGACGGGCCTCAGGTGAACTCGGCCCATTTTTAATTGCCTTTCTCGGCCCATGCATCCTGATTTCAGCAAGCTTCTCCTGATTCATCTTATAGTACCTCACGTCCTGTGATTTGTTACAGTTTACATTTTCAGGAAAAACTATTTTACACATCAGGGCTAACTTATCATATGATCATATCTGTATCACTTCTGATTTTATAAAGTAGAATGAGATTATTAGACAATGCAGTTAGGGAGGAGGAGCTTATAACCAGACAGATCTACCCACACATATTACTCAAACATCTTAAAATACCTTGTTTTTCCCCTCTCGATGTTTATTATGATCAATGACACCTAATTTGCAGAAATTACAGTTTAGTCATATTTATTTCAAAAAAATTCTACGTATGTGAAGCACCGTTCTTCCCGACTTCCCTTGTTTATAAACAATAATGTGGCTTAGAACACATCTGTTCCCAGAGTCTGTGAAAAGAAATGGCAGACAGTTGGTTAAAAAGCACAGAAGTGAGCTTGTATTTGAGGAGGTTCTGGTCCTTGGGGAGGGAAGGGGTTTGCTGGACTTCCACAAAGGTGACACCCCTGGAACGTGATTCATGCTCGATTGATGTCACAGATTTTCTGCTTCCAGAAAGGAAGGACACAAAAGATCTCTTAGCATTGGCTGGCTCTTATTCACATGTTATGGCTAGTTTTAGTTTCTGTATTTGAAAAGTGTTGGAGAAATTCCCAGAGACGAAAAAGTGATTAAAAGAATAAAAATAAATCTTGTAAGATATGATTAGAAAAGCTTCTGTCTTACAGTACAAAGATGTAAAGATGAGTGACTAACAGTGACACTGGATTTATATGTGTGTGGGTATGTGTGTGTAAGTATGTATCCGTGTGTGGGCATATGCTGTACACGTGTGTGCAAGTGTAATTCTTGCCATGGGAGGAGGTCTTGGCATAGGGAGAAGGGAAGGTTTTCTCTTCCATTCCCACAGCCTCTGACCTTTAAGAACCATGGAACAGATGTTGGATCTCTTTGGATAAATTTAATTGCCTCCTTGTTTGCATAGAACAAATAAAGTGTGGTGCTGGTGGTGGCATGTATGTGTGTGCGTGTGCATGTGCGTGCGTGTGTTTGTGCACCTGCATCTAGGGAAGGGCTAGCAGAGGTTCAGGGGTGGGGTGAAGAGGGGATAAGGAGTGAGAGAAGGAAGGTCCAGGAGAGGGGGGATGAAGGAGGAGGGTGGAGGATCTAGGACGGAGGGCGGAGGTTGGACCGGCTCATGGCAGTGCTTCCCCAGGTCCTGGCTCAGACAGGTGCTCCTGGTGCATGTGTGCATTCAGTTGCTGGTAGACAATGGGTGGTATGATACAGTTTTGAAAGTCTGCTCATTTCAGCTGCACCTGTTCCCCCCACCCCACCCCTGGCCCCAGCAGCTGAGCCTTAGGGCTCCTTTGGGGGCTGGATCCATCCACACAGGGATGCCCTTAGTGCTAAGGCTGTCACGCTCATGGGGCAGAGAGTTAGGCCTTTGATAACAAACATGCTGCAAGTTTGGAGGCAAATATAGAAGAAGACTATGAAAGAGTAATCACAGCCCAGAGCCTTCTGCTTGATTAATGCCAGGCTCTGCCAGATACAGAGAAATAGCTTTGGCACAAGGCAGATCAGATACTAAAACCAGATTCAGAAGACTCTGCAGGGGGACAGCCACCCTGTTAGGTGGCTGCTCCTAATGGGAAAGTAGATGTGAGGCCCTTGGTATCCTCTCCACCACCAGCCTCTTCTAACAGCTGCTCTTTCCCCCCCTCCGGCTTGAAGTGAGTCAGCCAGCTTTTGGGCTGTCATTTATACAATTTACAAAATGTTTTCCATCACTCTCATCTTTTACTCACTTTTTTCTTCCCTGCCAAGTTCCATTAGATGTATTATGAGTAAAATGCTTTGAAGGAAAAAACCCAACAAAACAGATGTCTCGGATGGCTTGAAAAAGAACATCTCACGGGAAGAGGAGAGATTAATATCTTCTGGATACTTTCAGCATAAGGAACAGAAAGAAGGCAGAATAATTAAGGACCCAACCTCAAGTATAAGAATTAGCATAGAGACCTAGCGCATAACCTTAAATGATAATTCTGCTCTATCAGACGGTGAGACTGTGATAATGTACTTTCCACGGACAAGGGAGGAAAGTCATAAATGCCCTGGGTGTAACTCCATCTGTGATTGAGCCTGATGAGCCTATAAGAGATGAAAATAGCCTCCTTTGCCAGAGAGGGGCTTCTCTTCTTGCCGTTTGACGTTTCAAGGGGGAAGAGAAGAAGCAGCTTTTGCCAGCCTTTCTGAGGACAAGGCAAGGGTCAGCCTAGGTGCTGTCAGTATTGACAAGACACTTGGCTTTGCGTTGAGTGGCTGAGATAATTTGCTTTGGTTGTGACTTTCTTGGTAATTCTTTACTGGTTCTTCAAACACTGATTGAGATATTTAGGTTTTTTGGTTTTGTTTTGTTTTTTGTTTTTGTCTTTTTAGGGCTGCACCCAAAACACATGGAGGTTCCCAGGCTAGGGGTCGAAATGGAGCTGTAGCCACTGGCCTACGCCACAGTCACAGCAACACCAGATCTGAGCCACATCTGCGACCTATATCACAGCTTACAGCAATGCTGGATCCTTAACCCATGGAGCAAAGCCTGCGTCCTCATGCATACTAGTCAGCTTTGTTTCTGCTGAGCCACAATGGGAACTCCCCTGATTTAGAAAGGCAGATACACTGTCATCACCTTTGGAAGCGGAACCCCAGGGAATGAGGCCTGGATATCTGAATTTTCATAAAACTCTGCTCTGCATGATGATGGGTGCGCTGATCTGCTGGAAACCTGTGTTTGGGGTTGTTAGTGCAAGTGTGGCATTTTGACTAGTTCTTGACCTTGAGCTAACAAATTCCAGGCACGTATTTTCTGAGTTGGGTGTTGGAAGCAGTAGTGAATGAAGAGTGGTGTTTTGTGGTGTGGACTTCTTTCCTGCATCCCCTCCCACATCTTCTCACCCCCCTGACCCTGGAGGCACCTGTAACAAGCATCTGTTGCAAGGGGGATGGAGGAAGAAGCTGTGCCCAGGGGTGCGCTCACCTAACGTGTTGCTGTGGCTGGTGTGGGGGTCAGTCAGGGCTGCAGGGCCCCAGCTCCTATACCAGCTAAGAGAACATCAGCTGTGATAGGCTGAGGTGCACATGAAACAGGCAGAAAAAAATAGTAAATCCTCACATATTCTTAGCTGGGAGTCCAAATATTCTATTACACTGTGTTAAACTTGGGGATCGGCCTTTGATAAGTGATACAGTTTATATAAGTTCCTATTGAGTATTCTTTCCTCATTTTTATATTGTAAATGGTAATCCAGTCACATTTCAGAGCTACAGGTAGACCAAGAAAAAGAACCTCATTCAAAAGACCAGTGAACATGATAAAATAAAAGGTAAATTTTGAATGAACCTGGGTAAATGCACAGTCACAAACACTCCGTAGAAAATATACCATACTGACCTACAATGATACGAAGAAATGGCTCTTATCAATAGGCTACTAGGGGAGTTCCCATCATGGCTCGGTGGAAACGAATCTGACTAGTATCCATGAGGATGCAGGTTTGATCCCTGGCCTTGCTCAGCAAGTTAAGTATCTGGTGTTGCCATGAGCTGTGGTGTGGGTCACAGATGCAGCTCAGTTCTGGCATCGCTGGGCTGTGGTGTAGGCCAGTGGCTACAGCTCTGATTCGATCCCTAGGCTGAGAACCTTCATATGCTTTGGGTGCAGCCCTAAAAAGACCAAAACAAAACAAAACAAAACAAACAAATAAACAAAAAACCAGGCTGCTGGGGTATATTTCTGCCCTAAGCCTTGCACTTGTAAAAGAAGTTTTTACTTGTAAAAGTTTTTACTTCCTAAAAGGAGCAATGAAGTGGAATATCCAAAGGGTATTCATTTTGTGAAGTAGAGAGACGTTCTTCTGGTCTTAGAACAGCTGATGTTTACTGTTCTATTTGGAGGTATAATTAGGTCTAGATTGTTTTTATTAAATCATCCGGGGATGCCTCCTCTGCAGTAATGGATAATGGGTGGATGGCGGACAATCCCTTAATGTACAGGAGAAGATTGCTTGTTTGAGTGTTGCGTGCTAGGTGGCTTCCCTCTGTAAACCTAGTCTCAGGTTTGTCCCTGAGCTTGTGAAGGTTTAAGTGGACCAGTGGAGTCCTTGTGTTGGGTCATCCAGACCAGGAAGCTGGGCCCAGGGAGGCGACCTCATTCTTCAAAGGTCCTACCACCGGTTTATGGCTCATGTCAGTCCTAGGCTTTTGCATGATCCATGGCGCCTTCTGATGGTGAGCTGAACTCCCATCTCTGGTTCTGCCTTCCGTGTCTGCCCTGACCTTGACCTTGACCTAAGTCTGAGCATCTCTCCCGCCTCTGCCTGGGTTCCTGCTTCCAGCCTGTCCCTTTGACAGCTGGTCCCCAAGTCAGTCAGCTGCCTCTTGGCCTGCAGGAAGAGCTGGGGTCTTAACTCCTTCTGTGCAGGGCACAGGATTCTAATTTGTGGGAAATAATGGGAAAGTGCCTTATCACATGGGACAGTCCTGCAGAACATGGGGACTGCGCTTTCCCAGGTGGGGGCACCTAGTTGTCCAGTCACTTGGCTCTGTCTTATTCTCCATCCCTGTGAAGTTGTAGGAGGAATAAGTCTCCCTCCTTCTCTCTCTCCTCCTCTCAACCTCTTTCCTGCCTCCATGTTCCCAGTCAGGACCACCTCTCTGGAGGGAGCCCCCAGTGAGCACTTACAGTCACCGTAGGGTGGTGACTTGGAGCAGGGGCAATGATCCCATGCTCTCTGGCTCTGGGATGTGTGTGACGACCAGGGCTTTAGATAGTCACGTGTCCACTCTGCATGTCCAAGATCACGACCTGGGCTCAAGCTGCAGCACCAATCTCAGGCAGGTGGCTGAAGGCATCTCTCTTGTCCTCAGTGTTCCCTTCCCCTTCAAGGAGCAAATGCCCTGGAAGAGAATGGGGCGCTGGCACAGGACAGGGAGCCAGGCAGCCCTGAATGATTCCGCTGCAGGCCTGAGCCCACGGAGCTGCCCAAAGGCTCTGCTCTCCAGACAGAGGGGGTGGGTGCGGCTGGCGGCTGCTGGGCAGATCTTGTGAGAAGTTCTTTTCCTGGGACAGAGCTGTTCAGAGATGGGTGGAAGATCCCATAGGCTCTGGCTCTAACTTTGTACCTGCCATGGGACACGAGGCACTGACTTAAGCACGCTAAGCCTTGGTTTCCTTATCTACATCCCGGATCAAGATAGGGTCTGCCTGGGGTGGTGGCGGCACCCAGCCAGCAGTCAGCCAGGGCGCCCGGTACCACCCACTGGGCCCTGGATCTGCCACCAGGGAGTCAAACCCAGCCTGCAGCCTTCTAAGGAAGAAAGCAGCTGACACACTTTCTTTTTTTTTTTTTTTAGGTTAAAAAAATGTTCATTGTCCACAGTCTTTTGTTCGAATCCATAGAGATGGGGTTTTCAGTTCATCACATGGTTAGCTTTTCAACATGTGCTGAACTAGTGGCAAAGAAATAGGAAAAGGTGTCCTAAGACTTAATCCCAGTCCTTTAGGTCTATAGCCCATAGAAGCCGTATGGGCGTTTGCTCAGAGCAGGTGCAGAGGGAAACAGGGTCCAGGGCACCCAGGTGCAGGGAGGAGGGAAGTGGGCTCCCACGTGCGGGGAGGAAAGTCTCCTCTCCTGCTGAGGTCCTTGCTCAGGGGAGAGCTTTTTCCATCCTCTGCTCAGCAGAAATCTCAACGGACACGCAAGAACCCCGCCTCTGATTTCCAGGTGTTTCAGAATTAGGAGCAGCAGAGAAGGGCTTAAGTTGCAAGTGAAGAGTTGGTCGGATGGGCCCAGCGACTGTTGGAAACGGCTCTCTGGCTGCACTTGCGCATCCCTGTGTTGCAGTGTCTAACTTTGTTGGTGTTCAATCTGGAGAAGTTAACATCTATCCTGGTCTGTTGAGGCAACTGTTGGGAGCAGGGCTCATGCTCTCAGCTGAGATGCCCTGGGAAACAGCTTCACTGTGCACCTCATGTCGGAGCTTGCTGCGTTTTAAAGTTACAGTGTTCAGTCTCTGCCTTCCTGTTCCCAGGACCCTAAAGCAGGCTTTCTGTTACCCACATGCATCTCACATACAGGACAGAATTATTCCTATGGAGTAGGAATAAGATCAGTCCTGAGGAATTTTTGTATAAAACCTGCTATATGAATTGAAGGTTGACACTGAAAGCAGGTTTAATCCTCACTCGACTCTGTGAAAGTCGACGTAAACTTATCTCATAGGGTGCTGTAAAGTGCTGGGTTCCTCTTCTGTTATAATCCAGGTCTCTCCTTCCTTTTTCCTCTTCTTCTAGACGGCACAGACGGTTCTGGTGGTGGTCGTGGTTTTTGGGGTCTCCTGGCTGCCACACCACGTGATCCACCTTTGGGCTGAGTTTGGGGTCTTCCCACTGACCCCCGCCTCCTTCCTCTTCAGGATCACGGCGCACTGCCTGGCGTACAGTAACTCCTCTGTGAATCCCATCATTTATGCGTTCCTCTCGGAAAATTTCAGGAAAGCTTATAAACAAGTATTCAAGTGCCACATTGGCAAGGAATCCCCTCTTCATGACACTAAAGAAAATAAAAGTCGACTAGACACCCCACCATCAACCAATTGTACTCATGTGTGAAAAAAGACAGACTTTTCTTAATGTGGTATTTCCATACGTGGATGAGACACATGCAAAAATGCATTGAGGTATTAGGCAAGGCAACAACTTAATAGCCACTCAGATTATATTAAGTAAATTCCACTTGTGTTTAAAAAGTACTTTGATCTATCTGGAAAATAGCTAGGTCTAGTGGAGATTATTTCTAAATTTTATTTTATTTATTTCTAATTTCTATTCCCCACACAAAAGAGAATGATGTATTTTTATACCCCTTAAGAAGTGAAAGTTCAAGAGAATTCCAGAGATATATTCAATTCATCATAGGAATAAGGACCTATAAAGATGGTCAGGAATATATGTGACCTACATTTTGAAGCAAATTTATTTAGAAAATACTTTTATGTTTCAGTTCTTCTATTTTAAGATGAAGGGTAATGTTATAAAGTATGTGTTTTCAGATATGATTATGGACCCATGAAAGTTTTCCCTAAACTTTATTTTTGTGGCCACTTACATACAGACACATCTAATTAATGGAAATAAGTTTATTTTCACTGGCCACGTTTGCTCCCAGTTGTAAATAGTGTACAGGGCTTCTGAGATGTGCCGTGTCCATCTGTGATCACGAGGTCTATTAAGTTTATCTCAGGAGGTCCACAGATGTTGCAGCTGTGATCCTGGGGTGTTAGCCATCGAGATGTCAAATAAAAACTCTCCTATGAACTTGGTTTTTGTACATCTGAGTAAAAAAATATCTGGGAAAAGCAACATCTGCAACTATTCTAAAGTGGAAGCTGGGAATGAGTTTCTGAGAATGAAACTGGGCATTAAAATTATAAATATATGTACTTGGCCAAGGTAATTTGCTATGCTTTGAAAGAATTCTGCCCAAAAGAGAGAACTTTAAAAATGTCAGTGAAGATGATGTGTAGAAAATAATTCCCATGAATTCAGAATTCAGTAAGTCACATGACATAATGGTCATATCACATGAAGAAAGTGTACTAAATGTTTGGTTCAGACATGGTTTGAAGAAAACAAGTCTTGTGAATGGAGATACCGAGGGATATGTTATCTCAGACAAACATATTTTTTTCATTAAATTGGTAAAAATGTCTAATGCTTTTACCCCAAATATAGTTCCATCTGGAAATGTTAATTTGGTGTTCAAATCATCATGACTTGAGTTTCAAGGGTAGTTTTGTGACAATTTCATATTTATTCAAGTTTACAACTAGAAAAGGGTATAAAAAGACAAAATAATTCCATATTAAAAATAGTTTTCAGACTGCAAGACTCTGATATATTTTAGGACGATACAAAAGCACACCATTTTTTAAAAAAAGACTTTTGTGTAATATGTTTCTGTGTCCAATCAGTAGTTCATGTGAAACATTTAATTTTAGATCAAAAAACCCAACTTGATGGAAGCCGTTGCACGTTTACTTCTCTCGTTCATGAATTTATTTTCACTAATTGTAGTCCTCCAGCAAACAGCGTTTACATCTGCCATGGTATAAACACTTCTCTGGGCAGGAGAAGAGCAAATCGTCAGAGAGGATGGGACCTCATCAGCTTTTCCGTTTGATGCCTAGGGAAAAAGTTCTGTATGTGTATGTGTATTTTAAAGAACAGCATATGTCCTTTGCATGGAAAATTGTTTGCACTTTATTCAGATACAGCCGGATATAGCAGCAGAAACGCTTTATCCCATTGGCGATACCTCATGTGCTTTTCGAAACTTGAGCTGCCACTGGCAATGCAAGACAGCCTCTGTGTGTGTGAACTTGCACAACTGCAGGAAGCTGTGCCTCCTGGTTGCCTCTGGGATTGCATGGGGGGAAGGCAGTGATTTCCTGCACCAGAGCTGTTCTCATGTTTCCCTCTTCTGATTCCTATGCACACGAATGGAGTATTAAAGCAAATACAGTAGTGAATATTGCTATTTTCTCAGAAGTCTTTGCCCATCAAATCTTGGTTCCTCCCAGATGTTTCTGGTGGAGGACGGGACGCTGGAGGCACAGCCCTGCAGTGATGGACTTGCCGAACCCAGGTGTGCCGAGTGCAAATTCAGATCGCTTCGTTTTATAGTTAGAGAGGATATTCTTTCTGCTCAGTATCATTTTAATCTGTTCCTTGTGTTCAGAGCTTTGATTGCCAGCCCCTGTCACAGACTTTGCTGGGGGTTGGTCTGCAAAGATGTAGAAGCCTAGTAGGTGATGCTTCCTGGGTGAGGAGTTCCAGGACTTCACTGCTATAAGGGCTTCATTACCAGCCAGGGGTTAAGGAGGCTATGAACTTGCCGGCCATCTGCTTCCTGGGCTCTGCATTCCTCCTGTGTCATTAACGGGACCAGTTCAGAAAGAAGCACCTTCTCTTTCTTCACTGAATAACTGAGGCCTCCCACCCCAACACCAGCCACCAGATTCGAGGAGAGACATCCAGTGCGCGTTTGAAGCCAGGCTGCTGGAAAGCCTTGTTTTTTAGTGAACTTCAAAGAAAACTGATGCTTTCTCCTTAGGTTTGGCTGCCTCAGTGCCCCAAGGCAGCTGTTATTTTTCTGGGCCGTTTGCTTTCACACAAGGAGGCAGCTCTGGAATATTTAAGTAGTGGGTGCGCTGGCTGTTTCAATTTCATAAGTAAGTGCTTTGGTTTCCTGCTGATGCCGCGGGGGCACGCTGTGGAGGAGACTTTCTTGTCCTGTGTTCCCAGGGGTCTCTCTGCTGTATTGGTCATAATTGTGCTCAGTGGTAAGGGGCTGAGGCCATTTTCTGAGTATCTTAGAGAAATATTTGTGCTGTGGATGAATTGCTTCACTGCACACAGTGACTCAAACCATCGTTCTCCCTCCTCCAGTGCCCCCAACCCTGTGCCTCTGTTGTCACCTTCTTCTACCAAAGGTTCCTCACTCTGACAGATACGGCAGTGAAATTCCTCTTTCCCCGCAGGGATATGGGGTCCAGTGGAGAGGAGAGGTGTCTGAATTGCATGAGTTGCACAGTGACTATCAGCATTTTAGGCCACCTAATCTAACTGCATATGGAATTTTGAAATAAATATGTCATCAGATAAACAAGTCATTGACATCTGCTTGACAAGTAACTTAATATGCAACATTTTTTTTCAGGGCCACGCTTGCACTATATGGAAGTTCCCAGGCTAGGGGTCTTCACATCAGAGCTGCAGGTGCCGGCCTACAGCACAGCCACAGCAATGCCAGATCTGAGCCGAGTTTGCAACCTACACCACAGCTTGTGGCAACATTGGATCCTTAACCCACTGATACATGCCCCATGGTGGGCAGAAATGCAGATGCTCTGGGAACTGGTGCTGGCGGAGAATTAGCTGAGCCTGTTATGAGCGTGTATTTCAGGCTGCATCAGTGTCTGAGCTGGTGGAGAGCAGACCTCTGGGCGCCACAAAGGCCATGGAGGCAAATGTGGAGGGAACAGTTTGGGTCTGTGGGGTGAGGTGCCCTTGTGACCCACAGCTGATGTAGCAAATTAAGCCCGGGGCTTGGTCACGATTGGAAGTAAGTATCAGACTCTAGGAAAACATGCATAGAATCCTTTCTTCTGCATGGGATAGAATAATGGGAAGGCCTTCAGGATGTCGTGGGCTGTGCCAGATCCCTAAAAGATCACTGGATTTCCAAGAAATCACAGAGCATCATCTGTGTTGGCCACAGAGCCTGCTCCTTGGAGCCTGGGACATCCATAGGTGTCCTGCAAGACCACTGGCTGAGGAGGGAGAGTTGGGGAAAGGGGCCGAGGGGGGAGTGGGCTCCAGGTTTCTCCTCTCCAGTTCTGCCAGAGTTTTGCTTTAGTTTGTCTTCAGATTGCAATGTAATATATCATTGAAGATTAAAGGTCTATGTCATCCATTGTTTGGGTTGACTGTTTCTGATGAGTCCTTCATTTACTGTTTATACTCATAAAAGGACTAATGTGTTCTTTTTCATTCTCCCTGCTGTTTCTCAAGGTCGATCAATATTTCTATGCTTGAGATTTTCCAAATTTTGTCACCTTCGAGGGTTTCATGCGTGGCCTGGGCCCAGCACCTCCCATACATTCATTTTTTTCTTTGGCTGGGCTGATGACTTTTTCCTTGTTATCAACACTTCTCCATTTAACAGTGAAGTATCATTGCATCAGAAATGCACGTGTTGAAGAAAAGAAAATCATGGACTTGGAGAAAAGACTTGTGGCTGTCAAGGGGAGAGGGAGGGAGTGGGATGGATTGGGAATTTGGGGGTAATAGATGTGAACTATTGCCTTTGAAATGGACAAGCAAGGAGATCCTGCTGTATAGCACTGGGAACTATGTCTAGTTACTTATGATGCAGCATGATAATGTGAGAAAAAATGTATATATATATATATGTGTAACTGGGTCACCTTGCTGTGCAGTAGAAAATTGACAGAACACTGTAAAGCAGCTATAATGGAAAAAATAAAAATCACTATAAATGAAAAAAAAAAGAAATGCAAGTGTAGAAAGCAAATCCCTTTTCTAAGAGAGTGCAAATGACCTATTTCTGCAGAGAAGTCAGGCAGTGGAACAGTTCACTGGCATGTTTCATCCTGGGGCCCTCTTTGGGGTGCTGGCTCAGCGGGGCTGCACCTATGTGAACCGGTTTCCTGAGAGTGGCCACGGTCACTTCTGTGAGGCTATGACTCTGGATGGCAGGAGGACTTGTGCTGCTGGACTCTGCCCGAGGCTGCAGCGGCTCCCCTGGGCTCTCTCTGCCTGGCCGGGCTGGTCATTTTCCCTGACCCACTCAACTGTGTAACCACATCCACTTCTCTAAGGAGATTCCACTGGCCCTGGGCTAGAACCTTCTGAAGATAGAGTGTGGGTGGAATTTTGGAATGTGTAACAGCCATAAGTGAGAAACTCAGAATTAGAATATACACATGTGTCTTGTCATTTGCCTGGCATTTAGGTACCACTGGTTAAACAAGGTGTCCATTTAGAAACAGAAAGGATCTGAGAAAGCACAAGTGAGTGGAGGGTCATGTTGATTTTCAGTGGAAATCTCCCCATCCTGTTAGAAAGAAAGAAAATCAGCATAACATGCTGTTTTGGTATACTTTTCAGGGCCACTTCACTTTGACTATGAGAAAATATTGTTTAGGATAGAGGTTAGTCATTTTTCTTCTAAAGAGACTGTTGCTGATGTGTGGATGTAGCTAAAGAAATTGATTTTGATGCTGCAGCTGCAGCTTAGGGTCAGCAAACACGAGATGAGTTTGGGGTACCCAAGGCACTCCAGGCCCATTTATCTTCACAGCCTTGAGGGTTCTATGGAGGAACTTCATCCAGAAGACACTGAGTTAGTGAACAGGCTCCCGAGCTTGTGATATTTTCAAAATAGGGCCAGCATGGAAAAAGAATTAAACTTAATATTTCAAATCAAATATAGAAACATTTATATGTAATGGATCCATAAATATAATTTCCCTATGTTGATTTTCTAAGAGTCAGGTTTTATTGCCATATACGATGATAACAAAGATTTGACCATGAGGGATAGGCATCCAAAGATTGGTTGATCAAACCTTTTAATTGCTCATGTTACATCTGCCAGGTGGAGTGTGGTCGAAAATGTAATGGACATTAGGAACCTTGACTTTGGTTGAATTCCTCTGGTAAATCGCTGTGGGAAATGTTCTTTGGTATCATGCCATAAAAGAAGAATGTGAGAAGGAGGAATGTGTCCCCACACTGACTCCACACTCAAATGAGCTGGGGGGTGCAGAGGTCCTGATATTCTTTCTGCCCTTCCCTGGGAGCAGTGGTTCTCAGTGTTACCAGGTGTCAGGTTCATCTGAAGAGTGTGTGAAAACTCAGCTTGCCAGACTTCATTGTCACTGTGTCTGATGCAGTAGATTCAGTGTGGGGCCCTCAATTGGCATTTCTAACAAGATCTTTGGTAGCATTGACGCTGCTGGTCTAGGGACCACCTTTTCAGAATTACTCCCTAGTGTAACTGGTTCGAGGTGGAGGCCAGGCCTTGTTTTTTAAGGCCTCCAGGTTCACTGCCATTGTCGTGAACCATCCTGTTGAGTAGACGGCCCTTTACAAGTCTAAACCTTTGTGGTTCTGTGCTTCTATCTGGATTTTTACTCTTTACATTGATCCATTCATAAAATACCTATTCAACTATTACATGACCGAAGCTGCAGAAATTTATGGTTTCAAGAGCATGAAGGCTTTTGACAACTTACATATATGGATTTCGGCAGTTATCATAATTGTTCCGTGGAGAGAATAAAATTGATTTTATTTTAATAGCTTTGCTATTAAAAATAAGAAAAGAGAACCTATACATTCACTTTGTTTCTCTAAAATATAGAGGGGGAAACACAGTAATCAAAATTGTTACATGTGAGTTTTTGAACTCAGTGTTTAAATTAAATGTGTGCATGTCTTTCTGGGTGGCTGCTAATTTTTAACTACATTATTATCTCTAAGAGATAACTGTAACTTACTCTGCGTTTAAAGTTTTTTCAATTATATATCACCTAATAACACAGTAGTATGGAAAAGGATGAAAAATCCAAGTGTATTGTGCTTTTATTTTACCAACGTGATGAATTTAAACTGCTGTGTAAATAATGCAGAGCTTGGATCTTCTGCCATCAGATGCTGTAATAACTCTTCTCTAAAGTTTGTTTCTCTAAAATTTGTCTCATAATCTCTAAAGTTAGCATGACTATTATGTATAAACATAACATGAATAATAGTGAACTTGCAAAGCCAAACCCCCTAAATTAAGAGTTATGTTAATCTACTTTGTAGCAAATGTAATCCTTCCAAAGCACCCTACCTCTGTGTTCTGCATGAAATGTAGCTGAAATCTGTGATTCGGATCAGTTTTCTTGAAGTGAAAATAAAATTCGTTCTAGAAGTATCCTTATTTATGAGTATGCTATTTTCAAAGAAAGCATAATTGCACCCTCTTGTAAGGTATTTCCCTAAGTATAGGAACATAGAGCAGATTTGTTAAGTTCATTTTACTCATGGGAAAAATGGGCCAATCATGTTTGTGGAAATTTGACACATATTCGAAAAGGTTTTCCATTCTGCTCTTCCCTCCTCCTCCTCTTTCATCTTCTCTTTCTCCTTTCTCTTTTATTTTTATTTTTGTGTCTTTTTATGGCCAGACGTGGGGCATATGGAAGTTCCTAGGCTAGGGGTCAAATTGGAGCTGCAGCTACACCACAGCCAGAGCAACACAGGATCCTTAACCCAATGAGTGAGGCCAGGGATTGAACCCAAGTCCTCATGGATACTAGTCGGCTTTGTTACCACTGAGCCACTATGGGAACTCCTCGTTTCTCTGTTTTCCTAAAGAATACATATCTGCTGCTTTTATAAAAATGTCATACAATTACCACAAGAAATTATAAAGAAGAAAGTAAGCATTCATCCAAAATTTTATTATGGAATTTCAGGAAAATTGGACCGTCTGATGCATATTATTTATAATAAGACTATTAACCTTAATTTTACTTGAATTTAATCAGCTAAAAAAGAAGCGAAATGGAAGAATTGCTAAATTTTAGTCATTTACCATAAGTTAAAAACAATGATTATGAAAGGTTGAAGGGACTCGGAGTCATTATATTTATAACTAAAACACACTTTAGCTTTAGACAGTATCTAATTTTCATCTAACAGAAAATTATGGTTCAAAAATCTCAATTGCATGTTTAAATTTTTTCATTTCTTACCAGTAATTTTTATTTAAAAAATTCTCTCCTTTATGAGCTCTATATTTGGATTTGGATCCCTAAGTAATGTTTTATTCCCTCAATGTTCTCAAATTCACTGTATTCTGGAGTTATTTATTGCATGCTAGACTCTGCTCAGAATTTTGAATGTTATTAGGAAGAAGTCTGAAGGTAAACTGGTTTTCTGCATTTTACGTAACCAGCTTTTTTTCTGCTCTGTAGTAAATTCCTGTGTCCAGTCTGTGGTGCAGCTTAGGGTTGAATGGTACCTTAATTTTCCTTTCCACTGCCTGTCATCTTTATTCTTTAAATTAGTAAAAGGTAGTTCCCTATTTTTCTTTGGCATATGTATGCAAATTTGGTATGATTTTCTTTATATACATGTGAGAGAAAAGGTCTTGATCTATAGAAGCTGTCATCCATTGCCAAGATTTTAAGATGAGGACAACAATTACAGTAATTTTGATGTAGTGGGTCACTTACACTTCCTTTAAGTGAAAAATATTTTAAAAATTAATAGACTGGTTAGTTAAGAGAAAATTATGTCTTTGATAAATGCCATTTAAAAATATATATTATAATGTATTTTTCCCCAGGTGTAGGACTGCTTAATGATATGGTAAAATATCACTTAAAAATATAAAAAATTCTGGAGTTCCCGTCGTGGCGCAGTGGTTAACGAATCCGACTAGGAACCATGAGGTTGCGGGTTCGGTCCCTGCCCTTGCTCGGTGGGTTAACGACGCGGTGTTGCCGTGAGCTGTGGTGTAGGTTGCAGACTCGGCTCGGATCCTGCGTTGCTGTGGCTCTGGCATAGGCTGGTGGCTACAGCTCCAATTAGACCCCTAGCCTGGGAACCTCCATATGCCGCGGGAGCGGCCCAAGAAATGCCAAAAAGACCAAATATATATATATATATATGTATAAAATTTCAGTGCTAGTGACATTCCATAAATACATAAACATGCAAGTATGAGGAATTAAAATAGTATATTTGGGAGCATCCATCAATGAGATGACATTGCTGCTTTGTGTATCTCTTAGTTGGTTCCGTTTTTCTAAACTCACACCCTTTTGTCCCACTCGGCTGTATCGTCTGTGTCTCACAGGACTGCACCTGGTTCTTTTTGGTCATTCTCTGTCTTAGAGGCTGAATAGCTTATAAACAACAAAAGTTTGTTCCTCACGGTTCTGGAAGCTGGAAGTCCAAGATTAAGAGGCCAGCAGATTTGGTGTCTGGGAAGGGATTGTCTTTTCTCTCCCCCCTCCCCGCCCCACCCCAATGGCAGAGGGGAGGGAGCTCTCTGGGACTTCTTTTATAAGGATGCTACTCTCATTCATAAAAGCTCTGCCCTCACAGCCTAAATCCTCCCAAAGACCCCACCTCCAAACACTGTCACACTGGGGATTTGGTTTCAACAAATTAACTTTGAGGGAATAGCACCCACTTGATAATCAGAGTCTCTCCTGCCCTGGTTTTATACTCACTCCTTGCTGTTGCCCAGATGCAGGTTGCCGGCTCATCTGTCCTGTGTCCCCAGGCTTGAGGTCCAGCTTGGCACCTGAGTGAATTCAGGACCTTCTCTGCTCATCCAGGTCACTCATCATATGTTGATGGGAGGAGATAGAAAGGAATGTCTGTCTGTACCGCTCACCCTTGACATCTGCAACCTTTTATGTCTTTGGATGGCTTGTGGATGGATTCAGGGGGATTATGTTCCTTTTGTCTCCCCAACCCACTAGTAACTATGACAATAGGGCATTCAGAGGCAAGGAAGTGGGGATGGATTTTGTCCGAGGCTGGTGAGCCCTTTAGCCAAGTGCCTTTCTTCCCAATGGAGATCTGAATTAAGTCTGCTAAATTAACCTCCAACTGGAAGATGCACGCCTCTACTTTTTCAAGGGCCAGGCCAGAGATGCTCATTCATAAGATAACCTTGTGAGGGTGATTACCTTCTTCCAGGCATAAAGCTCTCCTGAAGAGTATACCATTGCGTGTTAAATTTCTACTTTAAAAAACTTAAATTGGTGCATCTAAAGCTGCTCATTGTCTTTGATGCTTTATGTAAAATGCAATTGGAGCATATCTGACTTTCTGGGGCTAACTGTGAGAAGAGAGGGTGCTTGTACACACTTGAAATCAACATATTCATACATAATAAGAGCCCCTCCACCTATGACATCTAATTTAATCATGGAATGTGTATCGCAGTCTCTTATCCAGACATGATTTTTGATGTGTCCCTCAAGAAATTTCATCATGCAGAGATGTGGAGAGAGGATGAATAAAATCCTAGGAATTTGTTTCTGGGGGGAGAGGACACTCTAGGAATAGAATATTGGCAGAGTAGTGCATCCATCATTCTTAAGATAGACAAATAATTGCTGAACAGAAGAATATGCTATGGCGGTTCATGCCAAATATCTAATGCACTCTCGTTTATCTCTTTTACTAGAAAATACTTCATTAATACGAGTTCAGGAAGATTATATTACCTTAATGAACAACATCTGTGGTCCAAAGACAGATGTTGAATCTTCTTTATCATTTAGCTTATGCATAAGTGTTCTTTTGAATAGCATTTGTCTTTAATACATAATAATGTATATTTACAATATAAGATACATATTATAATATGTAATATAAGACATAATCTTTGTTTCCCTGAGCAAGGTAATCACATGGTTTTAAGGGAGAAGATACATTGTTTATAAAACAAATTCATGGAGATATGAAGGGGCAAATGAGTATCCAGCAAAAGTCATGTAAGAATCAAGAGAGGAAAACCACAGAATTGCAGAGTTGCCAGAAAGACCTTGCTTGGCACTTCTTGTTTCTGGCCCTAGAAGGACATAGAATTTTTGTCTGCCTTACGCCCTCAATCCTTGAAGCCCACTGGCCTTTGCTGACTCTGATACCTGGAACTAATGCCACAATCATGGCATTTGGGAGTTCCTGTCGTGGTGCAGCAGAAACAAATCCAACTAGGAACCATGAGGTTGTGGGTTCAATCCCTGGCCTTGCTCAATGGGGTAAGGATCTGGCATTGCCGTGAGCTGTGGTGTACGTTGCAGATAGGGCTCTGGTCTGGCATTGCTGTGGCTGTGGTGTAGGCTGGTAGCTATAGCTCCAATTAGACCCCTAGCCTGGGAACCTCCATATGCCACGGGTGCAGCCCTAAAAAGAAAAAAAAAATCGTGGCATTTGGCTCTTAGAAAGAAGTTGGGGGAATCTTCTTTCAATTTCAAAGAAAAAGAAAATTATCCAATTTTGGCAAAATCACAGAGAAAGGGGGTGAGTTCAATGGGTAACAGCCTCCAGTTACCATGTCTGTTTTATGTTTCCTTAAATTATTCAACACATAGACATGTAGCAAAGATCTATTAATGAACTGGATAAGAACATGGTTTTTCAAACTTGTGTCAACTCCATTTGGAAAGCTTGTAAATACAGTGATCCAGGGTACAGACTGTAAACACAGTGATCCAGGATACAGTTCATTTTTCATCCAGCAACTCTTGGGGGTTTACTGTGTGCCGGGGATCTGTGAGATTCCCGTGATCTATAAATGAGGAAAATCCACCTGCCTTTCAGTCTGGGGATGAGAGCACTAAGGCCTCAGACAGAACAAGCATTGCCAGGGGCACGTGCTCCTGCTGGGAGCCCAGATCCCTGCCATCTCAGTCCTTGGGAACCATGTGTGGGGAAGCATGGGGAGTGACTGGTAACACCTGTGTGCTCTCCTGGCCTCTGCCCTGATAAAGGGGAAGGAGGGTATTTCAGGGAAAGGAGAAACCAAGCAAGTGACCGAAGCAGGGTTGTGATTAAGCACTTGATGCGCTTGAGGTCAGTTTAGAATGTGATGAGGACAGAAACGGGCATGGAAAGTAGTGGGGCCACAGGACCGAGCCCTTTAGGTCAAGTTCAAGAGTTTGCTTTGTAGCTGATGAGTGAGGTGTGGTTGAGAGATGTCAGGACCATGCAGATTGGCACTCCAGCTGGTCTCTGCAGAAGTGAGGACACAAAGAGCTTTTGATTATGTGGATTCCCTTTTGCATAGTCATGATGCTAGGACTTAAAACAGAAAAATTTAAATATCTGTATTAGTTTATTTAAATAACCTTAACTTGCCTATTGTATATTTTAACACAGATAACCATGTTTGTAAGAAAATGCACGCACACACGTAATGAGGAGAATCGCCTTGTTTCACATTTCATTTCCCTGGGGACCGCTAGTGCAGTTGGATGCTGCCGGCTTGCTTGGTGCTGGGTGCCCACAGTGTCACCTGCCATTGCTGGTTCTCTATCAGCACAAACATGAACACATTGCAAAAGGCAAATTCTATCTTCTATTAAGATGAGAGCAGTCCTGACCCCTGCAGTTTGCCTTCTGACAACCACGGATCTAGAGTCCGGAGGAAGAGTCTGGTTAAAGATCTGATTCAGGAGTCATCATCTTGCAGGTTGATGAGAGACCCAGAGGCTCAAGGGTAAATATCGGCGAGGCCACCCCACTCAGGGCAGGTAGAGGCGGAGGTGGCCCTGTGGGACATTAGTAAAGCAATGGCCAGAGCCATGAGATAATCAGAAGACAAAGGTTTTACAGATAAAATGCACTTTCTAAAACATGGAATAGTATAACCCTACATGTGGTCAAAAAGTTCTATAAAACAGTTTTCAAAGTGCCCATTCCATTTTCCATGCAGGACAATGTCCGTGGGGTTTGTCAGAATAGCTTCAGTGGGGAGTGAAAAATCCAGCTCCAGAGAAAGAACAGACAATGACAACGTGAAGCCACTAATTTTGACCACTCCTTCTAAAAGATGTTCTGTGTGTTACTGATCAAACTTGGCTCCCCCAATGCACAGCAAAGCCAATCCAGTGACACTGGGTTGTGATGAAGGAAAGTACAGTATATATTGCAGGGCACCCAGCCTGAAAAGTAGGCAGCTCATGCTCAAAAGACCTGAATACCTCTAGGCTTTCAGTGATGGGCCTTAAAGGCAAAGTGAGGGATGTGGGTGCAGGATGTCTGATCGGCAGGTGCACAGTTCTCTGGTTGGTTGGATGCTGCTTCTGGAATCTCAATCATCCACCTTCTGTTTCAAACCAGTCTGGGATCTGTCTGCTGGTGGTCTGTAACTTCTTCCACCTGCTGGGGGTTTCTGTATCTGCTAAATGGCTCCAAGACATGGCTCAGGATGCTCTCTTCAGCCCTTGAGCAGGAACTCAGTGTCCTTGACTTTGTTATCAGGCTAAATGGATATTATTTTTGTCTTGCTGGACAGTTTTCCTTTGTTTCAGCATTTTCTCACTGATATGATTAAATTTGCTCTTTGAAACTTGGAAGACCTAGGAGGCTAAAACTTTTTTTTTTTTTTTTTAACAAATAAGAGGCAGGGGACACAGGGTCCCAGCAGGAAGGCATGGGTGGAAAATGGAGGAGAAAACAGAGCAGATGCTCTGAGCTGGGAATTCACAGGGAGATGTGCCTCAGTGCTGATCTAGAAACAGGTTAAAAGTTTCTCTTCTCTGTTGTGCTAGATGGTGAACATACAACCCCAGCAGAAACTTATCACAGGAGGACCTTGTCCCTAGAGTCACACAAGCTTTCTGCCCAGACAAAGCCCTCCATTGTGTGAAGGATTTTTCTGCCCAAGAAGATTGTAAAATAGTTTTCCTGTGAAGGACATATTCTATAAGGAAAGACCTGAGGCATTTGTGCCTCTGTTTTGGTTAGTGCTTTTTTTTTTCTCTTTTTGCTCTTTTCCTGATTGCCATTAGATGTTTTTAGCTATTTTTTAAAACAATGCTTTTCAAAACAAGTCAGAAGCCTCAAACATTTTGTTCCTAACATAAAATTTCAATTTGCCAAGCGTACACTCAATGTCTGCCTCAATCTTTTACTTTATTCTGATGTTGACACGTGGTCACAGATAATATCTGCAGAGGCAGTGGGGAGCATGAGGCCAAGGGTGGCTTAGACTGGGCAGTCCATACAGGATGGGCATTGTTCATCCAGCCAAAGCCCAGAGAGCACCGCAAAAGGCAAAGCACAGTCAGGAGGCTGCTCTCTGGGGGTGGTCCTCAGGGTCACAGGAGCTGGTGGATGTTACAGAGTCTTTTGTCAGATGCCAAGTGTACCTGAATGTTAATTATTTCCAATGTCACTGTCATCACCATCGTAGCAAAGTTTATGCCCCTGGTGGTAGAAACCAGGCTTTCTTCCCTGTAATTTGCTTTTGAATTCTTCTAGGATAGGAACCCGTCTTCCTGATCTGTGTGTTGCCACAGGGCTCAGGAAGCACTTCTTGGGCCAGTTCAAATCCTCCCTCTATGGCTTTCCACCGGCTCACCTGCCACACACACACAGCACACACATACTATACCACTCACACCACACACGCCATTCACCGCACATACATACCCCACACACCACACACATGCTATACTATATGCACCATTCACCACACACATACACCATGCATACTAACCACATAAGCCACACACACACCATACATATACTGCACCACACACACACCACACCCTCCCACATACCACACAACACACACACACACACACACACACACACACACAACACACATACTATTCCATACACCACACATATACCCACTATATTCCCCCCGCCCCCACATACCTATGGGAGCTGAAGGGGTGTGGTGGCTGGAAGACTCCAGGAATGAGGGTACTGAGGGGGAGTGGGCCGGGAGGAAATGGTGGTGGCAGACAGGCAGCACAGACTGCTTGGCCCTCAGAGGTGGGCATCTTCTGCCAAGGGGCCCATCCCCAGGCCATGCAGCTGCTGTAATGTGAAGACTTTACTGGCCTGAGTGTCTAGGTCCAGAGACCGTGGACCAATTTTCACAAAAATATAGCAGATATGGCATTGATACTGGGGCTAGCGTGGGTGGGGATTAACTATCATGGCTGGCAGTGCCTGTCATCGGAGTGGCCTGTGGACTTGGGGGACAGCATGGATGAACATACAGCTCCAGGACAGGAAGCCATTTGTTCTTGGCTGTGTCTGTGGGGACACCACAGGAAAGAGGAAGCCTCTTCAAGTTTGCAGGCAGAAATAAAGGGAGACAGAGAAACTTCAGTAGTTCTGCACCTTTCAGGTTTAGAAGCACTGGTTCCCTAATGGTAAGGATCAGGGGAGGAAGAGACACCCCAGGAGAATCTTTCAACTGATTAAACTTTGTCTCAGGACAAAGATGAGACTAAGGATGCAGTACCCAGTAGATCCTATGAATTAATGATGTAACTCAGGGCAAAAGTCCAGATTAAGGCTTCCTGCAGAAGCCAGACAGCCTCAAGCTGTCTCCTTCTGTAACCACTGTCCAAGCTTATATTGCGGGCCCTGTGACAGGCCAAGAAGTCGAGACACAAGGTGTTGGGAAAGAATAGTGACTTTGGTGGGGAAGCCAAAACTTGAGAAGGTGGTGGACTAGTGTCCAAAAGAACCACCTTAACTCAGAGTAGAATTCAGGATTCTTTTATGCTAAGGAAAGCGCAAGGTTAAAGGGTAAAGGCCGATTGCAGACTTTGAGGAGGCTCCTGGCCTTCAAGGGAAGCAGAACATTTCTTTTTCTTCTGCTTGGTCATGTGGGAAGGATTACAAGCCTCCTGCAGACTTCAAGTTGTTAGCCTTTACTTTTGTTTCACCATTCTAATCTCTGTAAGTTTTCTAGGCTGAAATCAAACTTATCTGCAAGTAATAGCCACAACTAACTAGGGACTGTGGGATGGAACTTTCTTCAGGAAACTTACTAAGCTATTGGGCATAAGCAATGCTTCTCTATTATTTAACCCCCCCTTTTCTTTTTGTCTTTTTGCCTTTTCCAGGGCATGTGGAGGTTCCCAGGCTAGGGGTCTAAGAGGAGCTGTAGCCACTGGCCTACGCCACAGCCACAGCAATGTAGGGTCTGAGCTGATTCTGCGACCTACACCGCAGCTCACGGCAACGCCAGATCCTTAACCCACTGAGCAAGGCCAGGGATCGAACCCACAACCTCATGGTTCCTAGTCAGATTCCTTAACCACTGAGCCACGACAGGAACTCCTACTATTTAACCCTTGATGTGTGGGGCCAAATTGATAGAGCACAGGAGCTGGAAAATGAGGGAGGCATTTTCCACACGGTGTTAGTTCTGTCTTCCTCTGTTGCACTCCTGGTCCAAGAAGGCATGAATTTAAAAACAGATGGCAAGGAAGTCTCCAGCCACCCTGAGAACACTGGGTGTGGTCATTGCATGCAGAATTAACTTGTATAAAATGGGTAAGAAGGCTTCAGAGGTTTTATGTGGCTGCACAGCCTAAAACAGCACAAGACAGGACTGGAAAATGTGTGAGCGTTCACACTGTAAAATGACATTGGGCCCATGGTTTTTTTTAGGCAGGAAGTAGACTGAGAAAACTGCATTATCCTCAAGTAGGGGCATGAACAAGAGCAAAGTGAGGCCTGGAGTGTGGAATCACTGCAGTGCTGGGCTGTTTGCTGCTGCGCCTGCAGGATGGAGTTGGGTTATTTAGGGAAGAAATGCCTTTTTTTTTTTTTTTTGCCATTTCTTGGGCTGCACCCTTGGCATATGGAGGGTCCCAGGCTAGGGGTCTAATCGGAGCTACAGCTGCCGGCCTACATCTTAGCCACAGCAAAGCAGGATTCGAGCCATGTCTTCTACCTACACCACAGCTCATTGCAATGGCAGGTCCTTAACCCACTGATCGAGGCCAGGGATTGAACCCACAACCTCATGGTTCCTAGTCGGATTCATTTCTGCTGAGCCACAAGGGGAACTCCCAAGAAATGCTTTGTTGAGAAGAGGTTTTCACAAGACTGGAGAGGAGAAGAAATCATTCGGTTGCCCAGGTTTTGAGAGCAGGAAGGAAGATGCTTTTCTTCCTGAGGTTGGGGGAGAGGAAGGGCTGAGATGGACCTTGTGGAGGGGACAGACCATATGACATCCCAGGGTAGGGGGTGGCGGCAGGGGCAGGCAATTGTGACTTGGGGGTGTGGTGCACATCATGGGGATACTTCTAATGGTTTGGAGCACAGAAGTATTTTTCACCATGATGGCAAGAGTATTCACTAAAACTTCAAACACTGCAATGCAGTCTGAGCAACTAGAGTCCTTTGGAAGCTGGTAAAATGTGCATCAGGAATTCCTACCTTCTTTGCTCTCCAGTTGCCTTGTATGACTATGACCCTGCTCATCTGTTCTACTAGTGCTGGATGTTTGGTAACATGGCTTTATGAGAACTCATAAGCTCTCTCTTGCTAATTTCATTTTGATCTGCTAGGAAATCCATGAAAAGTTTAAGAGGACTGTTTTCACAATTCTAGTGTTCCCTAAGAAGGTCAGGAATGCATTGCCCTGTGTCTCATATTTATTTTTATGAGAAGTATTTCCAAGAAAGAAATTTATAATAGGCAGGAGAAAAAAATGTAAGCAAAGGATTCAAGATAGACATTTAATACAGATTTGTCTTTCTTGTGGTTCTCACTTTATACTCAGCTGTGGGAATTTGAATTTGGGGGGATGGTTTTCATTGCTCTCAAAGGAAACAAATGATATTTCACAATAAGTTTTGAAAAGGTTGGAATGTTAAAAGGACAATACAATATTTTTCACATTCCTAGCATGATAAAGACACTTTAAAACCCTGTGAGTTTTCGTGCAGATCTTAACTAGAAGGCTCACATCCCTTCAAAAAACAAAACAAAACTATGCCAAACGATGTATTTCTTTTTGCTCCAAGATAGAAAGTGCCTCCCTTTCTGTTACAGAGTGAGTGATTCCTGTGTTTCAGGCACTGGCTGTGATGCAGGAGCCAAAGGGAGGGACTGTGCTGGTGTTCCCAATTCTCTTTCTCCCCTGAATTCCTTCCTGCATTCCTGCAGGAGCACTTGATGTTACTTTTCATTACACTGCCTTAAAAAATACTCCTTGAGTTTCACTGGGTAAAGACATACCTCAGAGCTGCTCCCCAAACTCCAATTATCATGAATCATCATTAAAATTATGACTTGAACCTTGAGAGATTAGAATGCAAATATGCCTTTTAAAAAAGCTCTACAGGGAGATTTATTCCTCCAGGTTCTTTATTAACTGTTCTCCACAGGGTAAGTCACTGTAATTATTGAGATTATATAATCTTTTAAAATATAGATTCCCTGTGCACATGAATTATGAGGAAAAAGTGCACGTGAGACTTCGGGAGGATGAGGGACCAGGCACCATGTGAAGACACAGGACAGACATGTACAGTATAGATGTGTGCCTTAATTTTTTGGAGAAAAGTGGTGACATTTATATAAAGTGCTTCTTCTTTTCAACCATCCACTTAAGAATGATACCAAGGAAAATAAAGGGAAAACCTGTATTGGATTTCTTTCTCCTGTGTGTGTGTGTGTGTGTGTGTGTGTGTGTGTGGTGTGTCCACCATGTGAGATGAGCAGTAAGGTGATTAAGAAGTACCAATCTCGGGTTCCTGTCGTCATGGTGCCAGGCAATGCGCAGAGCTGAAGCCAGTTTTCTGTTAAGAAGAGGTGACCTAAAGGAGACCCAGAGCACATGCAGTCTCCTGGGATGGGCGTGCCGATGACAGGATGCTGCGTGGACAGAGTCCCTGGAGCATAGTTTCTGTGTCTCTACATTTGGTGGCCCTGGTGGCATTGAGGAGTGACCACAGCACAGCTCTGTGTCCACTCCCATGGCTCTTCATGTGGCATCACCAGGAGTAGCTGTGGGGCTTTGTGACCTGCCCTCTGCTTGTTCCCTCCCCGTGTGTAAAGTCAGATGGTCAAATTAGCCTCTTGTGAGGCTTGCACGACTTTTACGTGGTTCTTTCCACCCTGCCTGCACATAAAAGAAGTATAGCCAGGGACACCTGAGTCAAAGTTTTGATGCCTAAGTGGACACATTAGACAAGTTGGATAAAGGGGCCCTTTGGAACATAGGATTGTCGCCCCACAACTCCAAGGATGCAGGTAACCGATATTTAGTGGAGAACCACAGAAAGTTCTTAATGTTTTCTGTTCACTTCTCCTATCTTTGGTGTGATGCTTTGCCAGGCCTGTTCTCTCCCAAAACCTAGTCAAAATTCACCTGCGTTCTGCTCCATACTTTTATATGCCTACCTGATCGACACAATTTTAGCATGCTCGAATTCATTTTATTTAACAATGAGGTGAGGTAACATAACAATATTTTAAAAATTATGGTCCTAAATCATTTATTAAGCAATCTACCACTAGTGCTATCCAATGAAACATTCACTTCTTAAAATTTCCTGATTCTTTACAACTTAAGGTCCTCACTTAAAAAGAGATCCCTTTTTTTCTTTTTAAAAAAATTGAAGTATAGTTGATGTATAACATTTGTATTAGTTTCTGGCGTCAGAAAGTGAGTCAGATACACACAAAGGCAAAGAATATGAAAAATAAATATATATATATATATATTCTTATCATTTGTTATTACAAGATATTGAGTAGAATTCCCTGGGCTTTACAGAAGGTTCTTGTTGGCTGTCTATTTCATATGCAGTGATGTATATCTGTTAATTTATCCCCTCTCATCAGCCTTACTGTAGTTTAGAGGTTTTGTAGAAGGAATCCTTGAGAACAGAAAGAAATGAATAGGAACATGATGACAATCCCTTGAACTTTGACAATGTGCCCTAACTTGGACGTGCTTGGAACATTCTAGTCCATGCTGCACCTTTCAAGTGGCAAGTGTCTTTTTAGTTGTCATGCCCACCAGACACCTCTGGTGTAATTGTGACCTCAAGAAAAGATCACAGCTGCAATTCTCTTCCTTTGCAACAAGAAAAATAGTCTTGGCGCAACTTCCAAGTCATTTCCTACAGAGTGTTTTCTAGCACCTTGTGTCTATGTATCTGTTGAACGATTGTGGACACTTACTGTGCCAGAGCAGTGATGGGCACAGGAGACAGAGGGTACATGAAACCCCAAGGTTTATGCCTTTGTGACAGAGACCGACCTGTGAACGAGCAGACACAGTGCCATCAGGAAACAGGTAATTGGCATTGCGGGGCCTGACAGGTGTATGACAGCGCCGCCATGGCCCCTGCACAGCCCTGAGAATCGACTGAAACTGGATCATTTACTTCTTGTCTGCTCTATTTTGGTTCTCAGGGATGGGTTTTTTAAAAATGAAATTTGAACTAAATTGTATTTTTTAATTTTTAAATTTTTTTTTTGGTCTTTTTAGGGCCCCACCCACAGCATATGGAAGTTCCCAGGCTAGGGGTCTAATCAGAGCTGTAGCTGCTGGCCTACACCAGAGCCACAGCAACGCGGAATTCGAGCCGCGTCTGCAACCTACACCACAGCTCATGGCAATGCTGGATCCTTAACCCACTGAACAAGGCCAGTGATTGAACCCACCACCTCATGGTTTCTAGTAGGATTCGTTTCCATTGCACCACTACAGGAACTCCTGAACTAAATTTTATAATTCCAAGTGGAGTATCTGGAAGGATTTTTTTTTTTATTTACTTTGACCATTTTTTACTATTTCTTATGTGTGATTTTCTCTCTCCCAGAGTTAACTGGAAAAAAGTTCTTGGATCTTTTCAATGCCATGTACAATAATAATATAATCCCACTACTTATGCAATGTGAAGAAGGCTGAGTATTAGTAATATTCCCAAAGACTAAGCAAAAATTGTTACCATGCTGCTATCAGATCTCCCAGGTGATGGATTGGTGATATGAACAGCCAAGGCACGAGTGCTCTAGGACCCTGAGCCTGAATCCTCAAGGGCCCCAACCTGAGGATTCATGGGGGAATGGCTATCACAGGAACCAATTTCCCTTGAAATTGCTCCAGTGGTATCCAAACAGCATTGATTTGATGAAGCTGAAAGCTGCCATCAAAACCTTTCAATCAAAAGCTGAGAAATAAGAATGTTTTTTAGAGCGGCTTTGCATGACTACAGAACAGAAGTGAGACTGTTTCTATTTTCACATCAGATAATGCTCATTAGAGGTATTTGATTCACTTGAAGAAACCAAATAATGAGAAAAATGTGGGGCAAAATCATGGAAGGTTAACCCATGCAGACTTCAGGGATCATCTGTTTAAAGGCTTTCATGTTTTAAGATGAAGGAAATAGGACTCAGGAGTTGAGAAAATTGTCTAGGTCCACATGGGCTTATAGCCATTCACAGAGTGAGAATTGCTCTATTTTGCTCTGTCTTTCCATAGAATTTTAGGTGAGAGTCAGCTGACCACAGTCTACAAATAGAAGGAAAAAATCGCTTTCCTTACTAATACCGTATTTACCTCTGATTAATTGCTCATTGTTACGACATTGACTTTTCTCATGAATCTGAAGCCATTAATTAAACTCTTCTTCAACTGGGTATTCTTGGTTTTTAGATGAATTATTTAAATATTTTAAATTACCCATAGTGTAAAAGATTGCACTAAATCAGGTAAATTGAACAGCTTAGAAAGTAGAATTGCTGGGTTGAGACTCACTCTGATGGCCATTCACGGCACGTAGCCAATCAACAATGTTATACAGTTATCACCTCTATTTAGTTCCAAGCTATTTCCATCTCTCGGAAAGGAAATCTTGTGTCCATTAACCCTTAAGCGGTCACTCCTATTTCTCCCTGTCCCCCAAGACACACCATCTGCTTTCTGTCTCTGTGGATTTACCTTTTCTGGTGATTTCATATAAATGGAATCATATGATGTGTGACCTTTGTGACTGGCTTATTTTTTAAAGGTTGATCCATGTTATAACATGTTTTAGCACTGCATCCCTTTTTCAGTAACTGAACAGTATTCCACTGTATGTCTGTCCTTCAGGTGAAGGATGTTTGGGTTGTTTCCATCTGTTGGTTACTGTGAATAGATCTCCTCTGAGCATTTGGTTAGCTTTGACCCACCAAACTGTTCTCCTTAGTGGCTGAACCATCTTAATTTCTCCACATCCTTACTAATCCTTGGTATTTTCTTTCTGTCTCTGTCTCTCTTAGCCATCTTGATGGGTTGGAAGTGTATCTCATTGCGGTTTTGATTTGAATTTCTCTGATGACTAAATGATGTTCAGCATCTTTCATGTGCTTACTCATCATTTCTTTGGAGGAAGATTATCTTCTTTAGAGGAAGGTCTGCTTAAGTCATTTGCCCGTCTTTAAATTGTGCTGGAGTTCCTGTCATGGCTCAGCAGAAACAAATCCATTAGCATCCATGAGGACACAGGTTCAATCCCTGGCCTTGCTCAGTGGGTTAAGGATCTGGCATTGCTGTGAGCTGTGGTGTAGGTTGCAGACACACCTCAGACCTAGTGTTGCTGTGGTTGTGGTGTAGGCTGGCAGCTACAGCTCTGATTCGATCCCTAGCCTGGGAAACTTCATATGCTGAGGGTGTGGCCCTAAAAAGACATTAAATAAATAAATTGTGTTGTTCATCTTTAAATCTAAGACATATGATCAAAAAAAATTGCAAAAATCTATATAAAACTTTATTGTAAACAAACTCAGCACTCTGTAAAAATAACAGCTGATTAAGAAAATAATGAAATGCAAATGCTACAAACAAAGCTGGTGATTTTGCTAAATATTTAGTGTTAGATAAAGGAAAATTTCAGAGTGGTTAAAAAATGATTGTTTTCTTAGTCATTGTTATTGGTAAAAGTAGCCTAACACTTGAGCCACCAGGAGACATAATTCACATCATAAAATGAAATTAATTCTGGATGGATGAGGGATTTAAATGAAATGGAATACTGAACTAGAATATAGATACGTATTTGATTTTAAGATTAAGAAGCCTCTTTTTTTTAAAAAAGTATGGACAGCAGAATACATAAGTAAAAAAGAATGATAGATTTGTTCGCATGAAAATTAAAGATATCTGGTACAACAAAACTGCAAATAAAAAGTCAGAGGTGACCTTGAAAAATCAAATGCAACACACCTCTTAACGTGTTTCCGTGTCCTGCCATGTGCTGAGCTCATGTCCATCAGCCAAGGAAGAGTGGCAGGTAGACTCCGGAGCAAAGAATAGAATTTTTTTTTATCATAAATACAAAAACATTTAATCTCACTTATAGTCTAAGGATTTCAGAATAAAATTAAAGTAAGATTGTCATCTATCAAATTAAAACTACTATAGATAATGATGCTTAATTTGTTCAGTGAAATGTGCATTGCTGCAAGGAGATCTGTGTTAACAGAAAGTCACTTTCTAGAAAACAATGTGATACATCAGAGGCTCACTTTTTGACTCTTCCTTTACCCTAAGGATAGAGTCATGGGTACAGGCAAGCTTTCCTGCTCTTGTGTATCTATTTAGAGCAAAACTTGGAAAACCTAAATGGTCAATCTGAGAGAACAAGAACACTAACTCTGATATAACTCTGAGATGATATACCTTTCAAAAATTCTGTTGCAAAAGAACCTTTAGTAACAGAAGGTTGCTGACATCAGCAATGGTATTTATTTCCAGTTTTCCTGAGCTGGTGTGGACAGGCCCATGAAAAAGGCAGGCAGCACGGCACTCATGGACCTACCTTGTAGGGTTGCACAGAAAGTTCGTAAAAAATAGAAAGTTAAAAGTGCACACCTCTTTTGTGTGTGTGGATGTGAATATGCACTATAAAGACATCATAAATTTAAAAATATACACTATAAAGACATATCATAAATTTAAAACACCAGTTGACAAGGAATTATGGATCATTTTCATGTTCCTCTCTGTGCTTTAATGCATTTTCCAAATCAAGTTAAGAAAACATAATTTTCTCATTAGAAAAGCATCTTATCTGTTGCTTTTTAAAAACAGAAAGCTAATTTGGGAGAAGAGTTTATGTTGCTGTATGGCATTAGTTTATATTTCCATTTGTGTATCTGCAAATACTTTGCTTCCATAGAAATTTTTAAAAATGGAAAAGGAGTACTTCCCCGTGCTTCTTCCACATAAAGATGGCATATGTCCTTTTAAATAATAATAATAGATATCTATTACATAATAGATAATAGATTGCAAATAATAATAGATTGAGCTCCTTCCTGCTGGACCATAGGATGCCTGGGTCGGCCTATTCTCTCTCCCTCCTCCCTCCTTCCCTCCCTCCCTCCTTTTCTGTTTTTTTAACTAGATTTTAACTAGATTTCCTTTGCCAGCAAGTTCCAGGAATTTCCCCCAGATAGTCTTAAATGCTCCAGAAGTCTGCTCATATTATATTGTATCACTTATGGCAGCTGATTGAATGAGATGTCTTCTGCCTTTGGCCGACCCCGCGCACCCAGACGGCCCCTCTGCCCCTGATCTCCACCCATGGTCTCACCCCAAGTATCATGCAGACACTTATAGCAATAAGAGCTACAAGACCCCAGAAGAACCTGGGCAGAGCAAGGGGACGATTGCAAACACATGCAGATGTGGGGAGGGGGCTGAGAGGGAGAGGGGTGAGTATATCCTTCGTCCTTCTTGTCTGCCACGCCCCAGCAGCAGCAGCATCAAGACCCATTTTGAGCAATTTAAATCCTTTTCCTGTTCAAAAACCCATACTCTGCCAGAGAATGAACCCCAGTATTGTTTAGAAAATCTCAATGGGCTGACAGTTCTGTAAGGGCCGCCTGTGTTGAGGCATCAAGATGGGCAGCAGCTAAAGTGCCCAGTTGTTCCTGGGGGACCAGAGATGCTGCTCTGGTTGGGGAGGACCTGTAAAATCACCCATCTCCCCTGTACCCTCGTGGGTCCTCCCTGGACATCTGGATGGAAGAAGAGCACTTCTGGGAGGCGGGAGGGCAGTGTAGTCCATCCCTCCTGCCACCAGCTCCCCAGTGACACAGGCCAGTTATGTGGCAACTGTGGGCTTCTCTAAGATTCTTTCCAGTTTTAATGTTGGGGGGTTTTATGGTAATAGCAATATAATTCTCAGAATAGGGGTGCCCTGAATATGACTTTGTTGTGTTATTCAGTTGTGGACAAATGTACGTTAACATTTAATTTTGCTTTAATAACATGTCATCATTATTTGATGGTCTAAGACATAGCGAAAGACCTGGTTTCTACCAAGACAATGAACTGTAACTGGCTTCTAAATTGTCTCCTGGTGGCATCCGGATTATTAGATTTTTTTTTGTTAATTTGATAGCCCTGTTGAGTATCTGTATTTTTTTATTACGCCCTTATTCATTAAAGAAATTACCCTGTGTATCCACAAGGCACACACCCACCCGATCACTTTATGAATAAAAACTAAGTAAAAATGCAAAGAAACTGTGACCAAGCCCCTTTGGACATGTTAATTTGCATAATTGTGAAATTCTAATATATTTTAGTGATTCCGTCTTGCCTTTGGAGTTCTCACAATTGCTCCGGGTGAGTGTCACTTGCCTCTGTCCGATTCTCCTCAGGGTTTTATACATTGTCACATATCTGCTCTATCTGTGGATGGTAATACAATAACACAAGTGGAACTCAATCACAAAAGTATTTACGAGCAAAAGTCTCCAATTGTCCCTGGCAAAATTTTAGAGTATTTTAATTTTCTGTTCTTTTTTTTCCATCTGTGTCTTTACTGAACCTCTTCTTAGCAGTAGATGCAGGAGCACGTTTTCTTCTCATGCATATTTGTGGACCTCAAGAATCCACTTTTTATAAATATTTGGCAATTTATAAGAAACACCCTTTCTATCTATCTGAAAGTACTGCTAGTGCTTTTTCATTTTAAATTCAACTTCAGGGAATAAGCTCAAGGAAAAATACCTTCTGAAGGTAAACAAATTTTTTTTTTGTCTTTTGTCCTTTTTAGGGCCACATCCATGGCATATGGAGATTCCCAGGCTAGGGGTCTAACCAGAGCTGTAGCTGCCGGCCTACACCAGAGCCACAGCAACATGGGATCCAAGCCGCATCTGTGACCTACACCACAGCTCATGGCAACGCCAGATCCTCAACCCACTGAGCAAGGCCAGGAATCGAACCTGCAGCCTCATGGTTCCTAGTTGGATTTGTTTCTGCTGCGCCATGATGGGAAATCTCTGAAGGTGAACAAATATATTTGTGGTAACACAGTTAAGACCAAAGTCTTGGAACCCACACCAGAAGACTTCTTTCTTTCTTCTTCTTCTTTTTTTTTTTTTAAATGTTTTATTATAGTTGATTTACAATGTTCTCTCAACTTCTGCTGTACAGTTAAGTGACCCAGTCATATATGTATATCATCATGGGTATAGTTCCCTGTGCTGTAGAGGAGGACCTCATTGCTTATCCATTCTAAATGTAATAGTTTGCATCTACTAACCCCAAACTCCCCGTCCATCCCACTCCCTCCCCCTCCTCCTCCCCCTTGGCAACCATAAGTCTGTTCTCTATGTCCATGAGTTTGTTTCTGTTCTATAGATGGGTTCATCTGTGCCATATTTTAGATTCCAGATATAAGTGATATCATATGGTATTTGTTTTTCTTTTTCCGACTTACTTCACTTGGTATGAGAATCTCTATTCGCATCCATGTTGCTGCAAATGGCATTATTTTTTCCTTTTTATGGCTGAGTAGTATTCCATTATATACGTGCACTCCATCTTAAACCATTCATCTGTTGATGGACATTTAGGTGGTTTCCGTGTCTTGACTATTGTGAATAGTGCTGCAGTGAACACAGGGGTGCATGTACCTTTTTGAATGAGAGTTTTGCCAGATGGCATATATTTCATTGAGACATGTCCTGACAGTGGGGGTGGCCATAGCACACACAGGTGAACACATGGGCTGGGCCTATTGCTGAACAGGTGTTTGTGAAGTAAGGTGAAACACAAAACAGAGCCTAGAGGAGGTGTGTCTGCTTGGATGCAGCTTGAAATGTCTCAGGTACGCAGACACAGGTGAGGTTTACTAGGCAAGAGCGCCCATCCTCACTAGCAAGGATGACTTACAAAAGGTTGAGGTAGTCAGAAAAATGACTCTGTCTTTGGCATCCCCTTCATTACATAACGAAGACCCTGGTCTCCTATCCCACTCAGAGTTAAGGCCAACGGATGGGCCACTGCTATGACCTTGGAAAGAATTTTGCTGTATCCACAGCCCTTAAGAGAACAGTCTTTTTTTTTTTTTTTTCTTCTCATCTCCTGCCCCAAACACTCAGCCAAAAGAAGACTATTTTGTGGCACAGGAAAATGTTATGAAATTCAAACCTCTGTGTCCTTTCCAAAGTGGATGTTCCTGGAAACCAGCCACGAGCTCTTTGCTGGTGCTTTGGGCCATAAGGTAGAGTTGAGTAAGTGTGACCCAGAGTGCAGGGCCTGCTGAGCCTGAAATATTTACTCTTTGGCTCTTTGCAGGAAACGTTTGATGCCTCTGGTGCACATGGTTCTCCATACAGAGCTTGGGTGTTGGGTCCGCACTGAGGAAGGGTCTCGGGGCAGACGTGAGTGAGTGGGGATGTCCCCCGTTGCCCACCAACAGTGCATTGACTCTGCAAGGACACGGTTTCTGCACAAAGGTCGCAGGCTCTGGTCCTGCGAGGGAGCTTGTCACAGTGGTGACTTGCCTTGGGTGCACTTACATCCTCTCATCAGGTCCATGCATGTGATGACTGGAGGCTGGCGACACGAGGCTTATAAAATGCAGAAAGCCATTTATTGCTGTTAACTTGCCAGAAACCCTCTTGCATTTTTAGATGCCTTAATTATCTGTTTAGGGCTGGGTTTGCCAAGGCATGTTTGCCAGGAGACTAACTGTGAGAGTTACTTCCTAAAATTTGGGCCCAGAACTAAACACAAAAGCCAAAACAAAAAATCAAGCAAAACCTAAAAGCTTTGTATGCACCTGAAATCAGTGGCCCCTCCTGGAAACAGAGGCTCTGTTATTTATTTTTATTTTTTTATCTTTTTTTTTTCCTCCTTTTCTAAGGCTGAACTCGCGCGGCATATGGAGGTTCCCAGGCTAGGGGTCTAATTGGAGCTGTAGCTGCCAAGCCCATGCCAGAACCCCAGCAACGTGGGATCCGAGCCGCGTCTGCAACCTACACCACAGCTCACGGCAATGCCGGATCCTTAACCCACTGAGCTAGGCCAGGGATCGAACCTGCAACCTCATCGTTCTTAGTTGGATTCGTTAACCACCGAGCCACAACAGGAACTCCATAGGCTCTGTTATTAGTCTGTTAAGCTTCTCAGACATTGTAGTAAAGAAAGTGAGCTGGAATCAGTGTCCTCCAGCAATTTGACCATAGAACTCCCCTCTCCCCACCCCAGCACAGACAGGTCTTATCATCTTGGGGAAGTAGCCACTAGCAAGGTCATTGGTAAAGGGTGCTTTGGACTGACCTCAGCTTATTCCTGAGAATAAATGCTTCTTCCATGTCTAGAAACATCACATTCATATTAGATGCCATATTGCTTTATTGCTAGGAGTATTTTTAGCATTGAGACTGGATTTGGAAATGTAAATCACATCATATCAAAACAGCATTCAATGTAAATAACTTTCACTTTCAAAGACTTTAATAGTTGGATTAAGAAGAAAACATGCCATTCAAATAGAGTTCATTCTATTCTATGTGCTGAGAATTTTATATGATTTTCTCCTATCATTATTTCTGGTGACTTGACAAAATTACTGATGGCTTTCATGTAATTATAGAAGTAAGACAATTATAGGCAGGAATGATTAAACCAGAAAACTAAAAACTACCCATAATTACATTATCAGTGTTTTATAGTCTGCTTTTCTAGTTAATAGAAATTTTTGATTATTTTTGTGTGTCATTAATGGATACATCCTGCATTTTTCCTCTGTATGGTTTTGCCATAATTAATGCAATCAGTTATTTCATAACTAGATTTCTTTTGTGAATAAAATATAATGAAGTGCACTAAAATGAAATCTTTGATCTTTTTTTTCACTTAAGGATAAATATGGAAATAATGGCCACTGTATTTATGCATATTAAAAATTTAATGGTCACTTTTCTTGTTCTCTTTATTCTAACATTTACATCTTTATCAGTTGATATTAAATGGTCATGTCAGAACAACAGTCTAATTATGTTTTGGACTGATGTTTTTAGAACTTCCAATTATAGAGACATTTTTTTTTCCCTTGGTGTTTTGTTAAAAATTTTTTTTTTTTTGTCTTTTTGCCATTTCTTGGGCCACTCCCACAGCATGTGGAGGTTCCCAGGCTAGGGGTCGAATCGGAGCTGTAGCCGCCAGCCTACGCCAGAGCCACAGCAACGCAGCATCCGAGCTGCATCTGCAACCCACACCACAGCTCATGGCGATGCCGGATCGTTAACCCACTGAGCAAGGGCAGTAACTGAACCCGCAACCTCATGGTTCCTAGTCGGATTCGTTAACCACTGCGCCATGATGGGAACTTGTGTTAAAAATTTTTATTCTTGTTGCACATTGCTAGAAAATCACAGCTTATGTCATTTCTCTTTTTTGGAGTTTGTTGAGATTTCCTGTGTGGCCTGAGAGATGGTTTCTAGGAAGGCAGGTCCAATGCTCTCTGTACATCTATTAAATCAGACTGAGATGTAGATGAGGGCTTGGTGGACGATTTATGCACAAGGCCGTTCATGAATGATCGGATTCCACCACTCGGCTCTGCAGTGGAAGAGTGACCCAGCTCTGACCACACGAGTGACCCCTGCCAGGGCAGGAAGGTGGGATTCGGCAGGGTGCTGATCCTACCCTGGGAACAAACGATGATTTGGCACCAATAACCAAATTAAATTGCCTTTAGCAAACATGTCCGGTGTGTCACTGTTGTGAAGACCTCTGACCAATTTGACTTTCAAGCACTGCTTTGACAAAAAGCTACATTTGACATAATGAATGAGCAAAACATGCCTCATAAAAGACTCTAATGTCCAGTCTTAATTTTGGATTCAGTATTGAAAAGTTTAAAAGATACTGTGTTTACGATTGTGAAAGAGAGTTACATGATGCAGTGAGTTGACCACTGTGGTCCTTCCTTGATCCCCAATTAAAGGATAAATTCTTTCAACTCTATCATGAATTTAATGTCCCATAAGAGGGAACAAAATTCCATTATTTTCTTGAGATTTCTGATAGTGAATCTGAATGTGAGCGACTGAAATATTGACTTCCTGCTGTCAGCTCTTATTAAAAATGTTATGTCACTGTATTTGTTTTAACAGATTAATCTGACAGATAGAATGCCAAAGCTGATTTCTTTTGTAGATGCGAAATTTTTCATCTCATCATGTAAAGCTCTTCACATCATCATAATTTACTTTCTTGAGGCCCAGTGGCTGCAAAGGTGTGCAGGTGTTCGCCCCACCACTGTAGGCATGATGTGGACAGACTGGGGTTGGGATGTGGGCGATGCTGCCTGAGGCCCCAGATGTCCTTTGAGGTGTCAGGAGGCCTGGTGTCTGCTGCTCCCAGACTGTTTGGATTCACTTAATGTTCCTCTGTTTTTCCCATCACTCGGAGCTGACCCAAGAGAGCTTCATCCTAAGACCCTGGTGTGATCCAAATGTCCCAATATTTGGTACAAGTATATAAAATATAATTTAATTTTTTTTTATGGCTGCACTTGTGGCACATTGAAGTTCCTGGGCTAGGGGTCGAATGAGAGCTATAGCTGCAGGCCTACACCACAGCCACAGCAACCTTGGATCCAAGCTGCATCTGGGACCTGCACTGCAGCTTACAGCAACACTGGATTCTTAACCCACTGAGCGAGGCCAGGGATCCAATCCACATCCCCAAGACACTGTGTTGGGTTCTTAACCTACTGAGGCACAACAAGAACTCCAGTATTCATATTTTTGTTGTGTCTCTTCAAAGCACTCAGTCCATTGTTCATTCTACAGTAAAATCTCAGGACATATTGGCTACTGCTTGGTAAAATAATGAAAAAGTCCCAATTTTATAAATTACACAATTTTGGGAAAAGACTGCCCCCTTCAAAAACTTTTAGGTCATCATGTTTTATAATCTCAATAAAGGAGTTTTATTATTAAGTCTTTAAGGATTGTAATGAGAAACTGAAAACCATTCATATGATTTTGAAAGTAGGAATGGATTTTTCAAGAACTATCAAATAGCATTTCTAATAACGTTTTATATGACCATGTGGTGAATTCAGACAGAAAGACAGAAGACGCACATATACAGCAGGGAGGCAGAACTCTGTTATCAAACCCTCTGTTTCTTTAGCGGGGTAAAGAAGGAAAAACACCATAGATGTGAAGTGTATCTATGACTAAACTGGAAAACTGAGAAGCAAATGTGGCCTCTCCCCGAAGGATCTAGAAAGGCCTAGAAAGTTCTTTAACCTCCTTTCAGGGCTGACTTGATGTTGCATTTCTCCCATAATTTATACACAAATAGAAAGGACTTTTCTTCCTGGTTCTTGAGTACTTGTGGTGTGTGCAAAATAGCTCCAGTAAAGGTGATAAATAAGCCTTCTTTCCTTTTACACCCATAGGCTTCCTTCTCGCCCTCCAGATGCATTTTCTTGTGGATGTAGGTACTTATTGGATTTTATGGTCAAAAAGGAACCAGTTCTTATAAAGAAAAAAACGCATGCTGGACGTGGGAATTATTTTGAGCTTTCCATCTGTTTTATTTTATTTTATTTTTATTACTCAATGAATTTATTACATTTATGGTTGTACAACAATCACCACAACCCAATTTTATAGCATTTCCATCCCAAACCCCCAGCACTTCCCCCACCCCTCAACCTGTCTCCTTTGGAAACCATAAGTTTTTCAAAGTCTGTGAGTCAATATCTCTTCTGTAAAGAATTTCATTGTGTCCTTTTTTCAGATTCCACATGTCAGTGAAAGCATTTGATGTTGGTATCTCATTGTAGGGCTGACTTCACCTAGCATGATAATTTCTAGGCCCATCTATGTTGCTGCCAATGCTGCTATTTCATTCCTTTTAATGGCTGAGTAATATTCCTTTGTGTATATGTACCACATCTTGTTGATCCACTCCTCTGTCGATGGACATTTAGGTTGTTTCCATGTCTTGGCTATTGCAAATAGTGTTGCAATGAACATTGGAGTACATATGTCTTTTTTTTTTTTTGGTCTTTTTTGTTGTTGTTGTTGTTGTTGTTGCTATTTCTTGGGCCGCTCCCGCGGCATATGGAGGTTCCCAGGCTAGGGGTCTAATCGGAGCTGTAGCCACCGGCCTATGCCAGAGCCACAGCAACTCGGGATCTGAGCCGCGTCTGCAACCTACACCACAGCTCACGGCAACGCCGGATCGTCAACCCACTGAGCAAGGCCAGGGACCGAACCCGCAACCTCATGGTTCCTAGTCGGATTCGTTAACCACTGCGCCACGACGGGAACTCCCATATGTCTTTTTGAGTCATGGTTTTCTCTGGATAGATGCCCAGGGGAGGGATTGCTGGATCAAATGGTAGTTCTATTTTGAGTTTTCTGAGGAATCTCCATACTGCTTTCCACAGTGGTTACACCAATTTACAATCCCACCAACAATGTACTAGGGTTCCTTTTTCTCCACACCCTCTCTAGCACTTACTGTTTGTAGGCTTTTTGATGATGGCCATTCTGGCTGGTGTAAAGTGGTACCTCATTGTGGTTTTGATTTGCATTTCTCTACTAACGAGTGATGTTGAACATCTTTTCATGTGTTTTTTGGCCATCCATATGTCTTCTTTGGAGAATTGTCTGTTTAGATCTTCTGCTCATTTTTTGTTGGGGTTGTTTGTCTTTTTTTGGTATGGAGCTGCAGAAGGTGTTTATAAATTTTGGAGATTAATCCCTTGTCAATTGATTCATTTGCAAAGATTTTCTCCCATTCTGTGTGTTGTCTTTTCATTTTGATAGGGTTTCCTTTGCTGTGCAGAAACTTTTAAGTTTAATTAAGTCCCATTTGCTTATTTTTGTTTTCATTGTCATTACTCTAAGAGGTGGATCTGAGAAGATGTTGCTGTTGTTTATGTTGGAGGGTGTAGATCAGTGGCTCTCAACAGATGGCACCAGGAATAGCAAAGGCAGCCTCCTTGGGGCCTTGCCAGAGCACTCCCCACCTCCCGGCTGTCTCCTGGGCCAGCATCTCTGGGTGGATGGGGGCGCCCAGTGGCTGGGACCTGCCCTCCACGTGATGCTGATGAGCTCAAGCTGAGAGCTGGTAATCTTAAAGAACGAATTTGGCACCGGCTGCCTGTATGGAAAGCAGGTGTCATGGAGCCCGGCCTCCAGCACTTACTGCCTTGTGTTCTCCAGCCTTCCCTTGCTTCCTTCTCTCTTGGACCAAATGAAATCTGGACATTATACTTATGAAAGGTTGTGCCACCTCTCCAGTAATTAGTGTTTTTTTTTTTTTCCTTTTTAGGGCCACACCAACAGCTTATGGAAGTTCCCAGGCTAGGAGTCTAATCAGAGCTATAGCCACTGGCCTACGCCACAGCCACAGCATCACAGGATCCGAGCTGCTTCTGCGACCCACGCCACAGCTCAAAGCAATGCCAGATCCTTAATCCACTGAGCGAGGCCAGGCATGGAATCTGAAACCTCATGGTTCCTAGTCGGATTCACCTCCACTGTGCCATGACGGAAACTCCACTCAGTGTATTTTAAAAGCAGTGGGATACCATTTTTCTTCCATCAGATTGGGAAACAGATGTGAAAACACACATGTGCAGACTGATGGAGGAAGATGAATTTAAGTCTGTTGACCCGGCACCTCTCCATCCTGTGACCCATCGACTGTGCTTTTAGGAAGCTTTCCTGCAGAAGTGGCCACAGCACAGAGAGGGGATCACACTGACCTTTACTGAAACATCATGACAGCAAAGCCCTGGAAAGAGCTTGAACATCAGAATTTCTGGAAAAAAATTTACACACATATGAACAAAATGGCATATTTGAAAATGCATAATGGAAACACATTTGAGTTGGAAATATGTACAGAAGCTAAATTAGTTCCAGGGTAGAGTCACCGACATGAAAAGAAGGTAAATGGAGATTTCGACTATTACTCTAAAATTTCTGTACTTTTTTAAAACCGTAAGACTATATAAATTCTGTGAGCAAAAAAGTTACAACTAAAAATAAAAATAAGAGGAAATCTTTAGAGGTCACATTTTAGTCAGGACATTCTGACAATGCCTCTTAATTAGAAAAAGTGTGTGCAGACCCCATGATGGCTGTGGGTGGAAGATGCAAGTTGTTCTGAACAGAGGAAAAGGCACAGCAGAGCTCGGGGGCGGGGGTGGGGGGGCATGGAATCCACATGGAGCCGAGGGCTCTGAGCCTAGCAGACATCAGGTAGGGGCCACCACCGGCAGAACACAACCCTAACACTGAGTCCCCACACTGGCTTCAGCTTCACTTGACACCCCTGCAGCCAGTGTTGCTCTAGAGGAAACAGCTGGGTCAAAGCTGTATAACATAAACACCCTCAATCGCTTCGTACTTTAGTCAGGGAGACGCACATGTAAACACAAGGCTAAATGAGAATAAATGAACCAGCCAGCACCGTGGGAGTCCAGAGGAGGGACCTGCCTCCTGGTGATTGACCCTCCACACGGATTACCTGTCAGGTTTGTCACATGGAAGAAGTTACATGGAAGAGGACTTGGAGGAGGAGGATAGAATTGGCAAAATTCGATGGCAGATCCTGCGATAGTCCAATGCGATGGGATGGTTTGGGGGATGTTTTGGAGGCAGAGTGAACAGGAACACTGGCAGCACAGGACGTGGTGATGCTTCCCTAGAAAAAGGTACTGTGTGTGTGTGTATGTGTGTGTGTGTGTGTGTGTGTGTGATGAAATTAAAGATCTTAAAATGGGAAGGTTATCCTGGATTATCTTGGGCACCCAGTTTAACCCCGAGGGCCCTTGTGAAATGAAGCAGGACAGGTGGAGTCAGAGCAGGAGACATGATTGGAGTGGATGGGGAGAGCCTGCAGGATGCTGCAACGCCAGCTTCGGAGATGGAGGAAGTGGCTGTGAAACAAAGAGGCAGGCAGCCTCTGGGCTCTGGAAAGGGCAAGGGGACAGTCTGCTCTGGAGCATCCAGTACGAACCGGCCAGCCAACCCCTTCACTTCAACTCCGTGACAGCGATTCAGGACTCTCAGCTTCACAGACGTAAGAGGATAAGAGACTGCTGTTTGAGTTGTCATGTTTGGGATAACTCATTACACAGCCACAGATGACGCATGTGTGGTCCTTGGGGCCACCAGAATCCTATAAGCTTAGATATATTCTGTCCTCAGCTCCAAGCCACTGACATCTTTACTGGAACATTTCTATAAAAAGTCCTGTAGAAAAGCCTTTCTTCCTGAGTATATACAGAGGGAGGGGTGTCATAGTCACTAATAAAGGCATTTATATTGCCTGTGTCATCGTTACCACTCCCGAGTGCCTTTGTGTGTGTGCTGATCTGAGGCAGCTTTCTCCCGAAGGTGTTCTGGAGGCTGGGGACGTGACATCTGGGGAGGCACGTTTGACCCACCTCCTATCCCTGTCACAACAGTCCTGTACTGTGAAACATGGCCACAGGGTCAAGAAGGAGAATGGCACACTCTCTGTAGAAGAAACTGGGACACATCAACAGGCATAGGACATGTCATCACTTGGAGCTGACCCAAGAGCTTCATTCTAAGACCCTGGTGTGTCCAAGGACGTGGCCACTTTGCAGCAGGGCTGCCAGGGCAGCAGAACCACGCTGGACCCCGTGTCCCACTTCCCAGTTCTGATCAACAGCATGGAGGGAAGAGCCTGGATTTCCATCCTGGGCTCTGACCTGGGCCAATTCCTATCTCTTTTTTTCTCCTTATTGGTTAGGAGGTGATTGTTCATCAGGGAACAAAGTGACTTCGTCGGTGACAGTTGTCATGGACAGACTAAACGTTCGACTCAACAGAAAATTTGGCCCTGACTTATGCTATAATAGCTGAATATTGCCCGCCTTTGTGTTTCCAGAAGGGAGAATGCAGCACATCCAACCCTTGTGATGGGCACAGATAAAACCTCTGAAGGAGATGCCACGCCCTCACTCACTGTGTTCCCTGGCAGGTGAGTGGGGCTGCTCAGCACTTACTCAGCTTAAAAAGTCCTGAATTTTCTCCAGCTTGAGCTTATCGACCAGCACATATTTCATATTTATTAAATTGCTCTGCCCAGCACAGCGCCTGCTGCCATCTTCAGTCCACATTCTAACGAGGAAGCAGATAGAAATTTCAGTGCCTTTAAACATCTGTTTACTAAAAGCTGGCCCGCCGGGTCCTTACCTTGGTGACACCCCTACCACTTTCTTAGGGGGAAAGTCTGAGTGCTTGACAAGACATGATTAGAATGATTTTACCTGCTTGGTGGGTATATCCATTCTTTACTGACAAATGTGATGAAATACCTTTGGGATTAAACAGAGGTAGTCACCTGCAAACTGGAGTGGTGTCCAACACACACCAAAAGTCGCTGGTGAAAGACCATGACATGGTATTTTCATCAAAGAGGCAGAGGAAAAACAAGAGGAAATGCCAGGCAACAGTCTTTGGAAAGTGTGCACAACGCTCAGAGAAATGAAAACGGGATTGTGTTTAGTTTCTAAATAATGCCAAGGCTATGATGGGATGTCACTGTAAAAACATGATTTTGCATTTTGTTTCCATTCTTGAAGATGAAATGTTGGTGTTCTGCTTAGATATGAGCAGTGCACTTGGTGAAAGAATGAGGTACTTTAGCTGTTCAGACAAAGGACCGGCTGGCCCAGGGAACTGGGGATGCACATGCAGGGGGAAGGTGCAGGCTGGCGGGTTTCCAGGGCAGGTGTGAAGCTGGAGGGGCAGTGGGCTCCTAACCCAGCAAGGAGCATTGCCAGCTCCAGGCCCAGGGTCAGTGCTGCTTCCGTAGGACAAAGGATAGACCCTGGGGCCAGTGTGACCATCTAGTCACCGTGTCTACCTAGGAAACAGGTGCACTGGGTGGAACGCCCCTGAGAAGCTCCTTTGGAGCCCGGAGGTCTCTGGATCCCACAAGCTTCCTAGGAAAATGCCAATGGTGCTGGGATCTCAGCCTCCACTACCCTGTGGCGGGTACACTGCAAGGGGTTTTGCTGTGGAAAGTCTGATGACACCTTGGATGTTCAGATTGCCAGCTAACTTGGCCGCAACGGTGAGGATAACAATTTAAATCATTTGTGGCCTCTCAGACATTTAATTTTAGTGGAACAGAGTTAATTGAATTTTAGAGGTGGAAAGGATTTAAATAGACACCAATTCCCAAAGCTGAATCTTGTTGGTCTGGAGAGCAGGCCCTGGTGACTGGGTCTGGCAGAGGCAGTGGCTGGGAGCCGGGTAGCTCCCCTGGGTGGGTGGGCAGAATGCCATGACCCCCGGGATGCCTCCCCTGAACCCAATAGGACTTCCTAAGTCCTGAGGTCCCCTCTGCATCATCTATTTTGATGGAATTTGGGTTTCTCAATATACTGTGGGGACAGAAAGAGGATGTTGTATTTGTCTTTTAGATCAGGAGCTGAGATTCAGAGAAATTAAATGACTCAACCATGAAAACAAAACAAAGCAAAAGGAAAAAAAAATATCTCTAAAACCACATCTAACGCTTGGCTGAGATGCACCTTCCCCTGTAAAATGGTATAAGACTTGTCCTTAACCATCAGCCTTTAGTTCTGGCCTCCCCTGGAAGCCCCGGGCCAGTGATTGTATCTCGGGCTCAATGCATTTGGGGGGCCTTAGAAAGGGGAGTGCTTGGAGCAGGTGCAAATTCAGAGGGTCAGCAGGCCAGGCCTCACAGGGCCTTTGCTTCTCCACAGGGCTCTGGGCCCAGCAGGGCTCTGCATGTGTCCCATTGGGGGATTTCCACAGGTTTCCTGCCACTCCCCACATTTGCAGGGCATCTGGCTAAGGACCCTGTCTCTTTGGTCCTATAGCTCTTATGTCAGGTGGGGTCCTTGTTGGGGACAGTCCCTGCCGGGGTAGGGTGGACTGTCACCACCTGGACTCCCAGCCTGTGGGGCCAAGTCCAAAACAGACATGGTCTTAGGGGAAAATTACTATACAACCCTGGCCTCATTTACAGCAGTTCTTTGAGGCATGTGTTTTGATCAATCATTTGCCCCAAATCTCCTAGCTGGTAAATTACAGAGCTGAGATTTAAATACAGGTATAGTCCCCGAGCCTAGGCAGTTCTAACTCTGCCTCTCTGGGGACAAACAGCCAGGAGAAAAGTTTTCTTGCTCTCCGATGATTTTACAGTAAAATAAGATCAGGAAAAATTCATTAAAAATTGTAAATATGTGTTGGTTTGGGAGACCATGTCATGAAACGCACATAGGGAAGGGATTGCATTTTGGTGAAATGTAAGTTGGAAGATCAAAGTTTAACAAACACACAGTTTTTTAGGGGCAACACTTTAATTATGGCAGAAGTGTTAGTGGAACTAAAGGTTATTGGAATATGGTAAGAAGAAAAAAGAGCCAACTAATTCCGAGAGACTTTTTTCTTATTGAACACTTATGAGTTGCTGGGCCCTCAGGTGCAGCAAAATAATGAAAATCAAAGTGTCTACAATGGATTCTTTCTTAGATGTAGTCTTCACCCCAAGCAGGATGTGCCTGGTAATAAAGAGTGCAGGAAGGGTCTCAAGGTGAAAAATACATCAGCAGCACCCACAGGTTTTATATATTGTGTCAGTGGGGAAGGAAAGTGGGTTGATTAGGGTTCTATATGGGGGGAGGTGTTGGACATTCCTTGATTATTCACAGCAATGTTTCCTTCATCTAGAAAATGTCTTATGTTGACTTCACAGTAGTTCATGATCAAGGCAATGGAATCAAAGCGTCCACTTGAAAATCACACTGAAGCAAATGCAGGGCACGTGCTCCAGGTCCATGCGGTGGGCGGTGGGCTGGGGGGCTGCTTCAGGGACACGAGAGAATTGAACAGTTCTGTAAAGATCCCCATAAAACTGTTTCAGGAAAAACAATTCTCACAACATTTTCTTTAATAGGATATTTTTTTCAATACTTAAATTCTGATATTATATTTAAAAGTGTGGAGGAATGTAGTGTGTGGGTGCTCATGAGACTAAGGTTTTTAGGAGCCACTATTGTTTTGGCTCTTTGGCAGAGCTGAGGTGGGTCTGAGGGTGTGCATCCGTCATGAGCTCCCAGCGATGCGCCTCTGTGGACGCAGGGACCTGGGGAACAGGTAGTTTTTGGCTAAGAGTTGGGGTCACACCTGCAGAGCTTGGGTCTCTGTGAGGCAAGCTGCTCAGGTCCCCCTGCCCAGAGATTCTCAGGTGAGGTCCCCCAACCCATGAAGATCAGCCTTTCCAGGGATCCATTAGAAATGCAGGTTCTTGGGCCCCACCCTAGACCTGTGGAATCAGAAACTGGGGTTTCATGATCTGTGTTTTGACAAGTGGTCCGGGTGACTTGGTAAAGTTTGAGAAGTTCTGTAGACAGCAGACAGGGCCCACTCACAGTGGACACATGCTTTCAGGCATTGTGACTATTCCTTAGGTCCCCAGACGTTCTGGAAGATGGCCCCAGCAGCACTCAGGCACAGCCTACACGTGGTGGTCCAGGAGCAGGGCCTCCAGTTGCCCACACGCTCTGGCTCCTTTTGGAGCACACGCCCTGTCCCGTGGAAGCAGCGCCCTGAGCTCTTTAACATTACTCACTTACTCCATTTTTCTACTTCTGTGCACACACTTCACTTCCTTTTTTCTTTTTTTAAAATTTTTATTATCTTCATGTAGAAGGATCTTGTGGACATCACAAACACTACTTTTATTTTTATTTTTATTTTTGTCTTTTGTCCTTTTCGGGCCACACCCGCAGCATATGGAGGTTCCCAGGCTAGGGGTCTAATTGGAGCTATAGCTGCTGGCCTATGCCACAGCCACAGCAATGCTAGATCCAAGCCGCGTCTACGACCGACACCACAGCTCATGGCAATACCAGATCCTTACCCACTGAGTGAGGCCGGGGATCGAACCCCCAACCTCATGGTTCCTAGTCAGATTCATTTTCACTGCGCCATGACGGAAACTCCAGTTCACTTTCTTTTCCAGCCCATTTCTTGTCATTTCTGGTTGATTTTCCTCCACTCTATACTTCAGTTCTCTTACTTGGGGTTCAAATAAGTACAGAAGGAAGGCCAGAATCTCTGCAGCATCCTTGACCTTCACAAAGGTCAAAGCTCTGTTAAGTCATGGAAACCTGCCTCTGGTGCTGAATGTGATTTGGAGAATCAGGAGCTTCTACAGGGAGACAGAAATCACTACGTCTCTTACCCAGAGGATGAATTTGGCAGAAGCAGCAATACCCCATCAACATCTGCCTCATACAGGTCTGTGTACAGGGCCTCACTGGGACCTGCCTTGCTTTACTTACAGAAACTTCAGACTCTGCGTCCTCGTTTTGTCTGGAACCAGGCTGGTTCTGCCCAGCTCCTTTGAATTGATTATTAGTTGCAGGATCCTTTGGATTTTTTCCCCCTGGATATTATCTCTCAGATGATATTTTTTAAAAATCCAAGATTCTTACTTTATTTTAAAGAATAATTGATTTACAATATTGGGTCAATTTAGATCATTTTGACTCAAACTCTGAAGCCAGCCTCACTCCTAGGTCACTCCTAGGCCTTGCCCTTATTTGCTTTTCTAAGAACCTAGCAGGGGTCATTGCCCTGGGCTGTGAGAAAGTACTGCCCCCATTCTACAGTTTTCTATGACTCCTGCCAGGTCTGGCAGTAGGAGTGACAAAATCTGGTCTCAGCTGATCTCAGCAGACAGGATCAGCCAGCATCCACTCTCAGGGTGCTCATGGAAGAGAGGTGCTGTGTGTCCTCCAGTGTCCCTGTGTCCTGGATAGTTCACATGGAGGCCCTCTGAGCAGGTGGCAGTGTTTCCAGCCCACTTGATCCTTTCCCATGGGGTCTGGCGCACCTGTACCTTCCAGGAAGCCGGGTTCAGCTCCCAGTGCTTAGGGCACAAGAAGACCATTCCCTTCATCTCACCCAGTAAGTTTCTTTGCTGGTTTTCCTGCTATGTTTTCCAGATGCAATTTCTTCTTCCTGAATGGTATGAGGTCTTAGAAAATTACTTCTTCCAGACAAAGAAGCACAGAACCTACTAATAATTGGGGTTGAGAAAGGGGGAAATGGGATAAACAAGATAAGTTAATGTCTTAAGAAGCTATCTTTTGGAGTTCCCGTCGTGGCGCAGTGGTTAACGAATCCGACTAGGAACCATGAGGTTGCGGGTTCGGTCCCTGCCCTTGCTCAGCGGGTTAATGATCCGGCATTGCCGTGAGCTGTGGTGTAGGTTGCAGACGCGGCTCAGATCCTGCATTGCTGTGTGGCTCTGGCGTAGGCCGGTGGCTGCAGCTCCGATTAGACCCCTAGCCTGGGAACCTCCATATGCTGTGGGAGCGGCCCAAAGAAATAGAAAAAAGACAAAAAAAAAAAAAAAAAAGCTACCTTTTTACCTGGCCATACTTGCTTCCCTGGACTTTCTTGGGACTGCCTGCCCCCATCCCAACCCCCAGGAGGTATGAACAAGCTGGGGCCAGGGACATGCCCCATAAGTATTTGTTGTGGTTGTTCTGTTGATTCTTTTGCTTATTTGGTAACACTAAAAAAAAAAACCAAAAGAGTTTTACAAACAAAGCCAAAAGCCAAATAAGCAAGAGAAAATTGCCAGAAATGTAACAGACATTGGGTTGGTAGCCTGAAACTACAAAAATCTGTACAACTTGACAGAGAAGGTTCCACATGAATGGTTTATGGGAAATGGAAATGTCTAATGAATGAACACAAAATTTCCTCTGAATAATACCAGAGACGTATCAGTCAGCTGTAAATGGACAGAGATGAAAAGCTGGGATAACATCCACTATTGATCTGATTGTATATCCATACAACAGATACAGGGACCCTTCTCCTTGCTATTGGAAGAACAAATTGATACAGTTGTCTTGGAAATCTGTTTTACAACATCACTGAGATGCATAGAATATCCATAGCCTTTGATTTAATAGTTGTACTTCCAAGAATACAGTTTAAGAAAATAATTCAAGGTGCAGACAATAATTTATGCCCAAAGATTTTTGTTCCAGTGGTATTATAATTATACTGAAAAATTGTAGCAATGTAGCTAACTGTAGGGGCAAGTTCAATACATTTGGGGATATCCTTACAAGGGAGCATTTCTGACTAGTGAAATTTTTAAAAAATTCTTATGAAAACGGTCACTTTGTAATATAGTCTGAAGTCAGGGAGCCTGATTTCTCCAGCTCCATTTTTCTTTCTCAGGATTGCTTTGGCTATTGGGGTCTTTCTTTGTGTTTCATGTATCACTTATAGGTAGAATATAAAAAGGATACAAATGAACTTATTTGCAGAACAGAAACAGACTCACAGACTTTGAAAACAAACTTATGGTTACCAAAGGGGACAGATACGGGGGAAGGACTGGGGGTTTGGGATTGGCATGTGCACACTGAGGTATATGGATTGTTTGGTCAATGGGAATCTGCTGTACAGCACAGGGGAACTCTACCCAATATTATGTGATAATCCACATGGAAAAATAATCTGAAAGAGAATGGATGTGTGTGCATGTATGACTGAATCCCTTTGCTGTACAGCAGAAATGATCACAACCTTATAAATCAACTGCACTTCAATAAAAACTTTAAAAAATGAAAAAAATTTGTGTGAAAAAATTAGGTGAGAAAAGAAAAAAGTTGAATATATAGTTATATGTAAAAAAAGCAAATGTGCATTTTTGATAGTCTGAAGTGGAAAAAACATGGAGAAATATTAGCAACAGTTGCGGACTTAGGGATGACTCTAATATCCTACGCAAGCTTATTTACACATTTCCTCCAATGAGTATGCATAAGCCTTATTTAAAAAATACATGTGTTCTTAAGCCATATAAACTTCAAATCCTACCCTCTTCTCAGAATCATTACTTATACAGCTAAGTCTGTATCATCACTCTCAATATTTTTAAGGCAACTCGGCATAATAAAACAAAAACAAATAACTAGAGTTTGGGTTAATTATTATTATTATTATTTTTTGCTATTTCTTGGGCCGCTCCCACGGCATATGGAGGTTCCCAGGCTAGGGGTCTAATCGGAGCTATAGCCACTGGCCTACGCCAGAGCCTCAGCAATGCGGGATCCGAGCCGCGTCTGCAACCTACACCACAGCTCAGGGCAACGCCTGATCGTTAACCCACTGAGCAAGGGCAGGGACCGAACCCGCAACCTCATGGTTCCTAGTCGGATTCGTTAACCACTGCACCACGACGGGAACTCCGGGTTAATTATTTTTTAATGTGGTTCATATCATGCTCTCATATGTTATTGTTTTCCAAGGATCTTGGAGATAGTTTCTTGCCACACCACGTGGTTGAACTTATTTTATCTTTTCTCTTTGACATGAGAAGCTTTATCTTTGATTGTGAACATTTTAGCATGATCCATTCACCCAGCTAATCAATAAATATGGTAAGTGTGACCCATGTCAGGATTTTTCACATGTAGAACTCAGGATGTTTATTTCAAAGCCCATTACCATGATAGTAAAATGTTGCTGTCATTCAGTGATAATCTACCCACCACCTACCAGGCGACAGGCAGTGAGGTAGCTGATGGGATGGAAGAGAAAACAGAACAATAGGGTTGCAGAAATCTCCCTCCCAGATTCATCCCTCATACAAACCAGAGTTAGCTGTTGGCACAATATTAGCCCCTTGTGTTCTTTTGGAATTTCTCTTTCTTTGGTTTCCAGAAGGTTATGTTTTGCTGGGTTTTTACTAATTCTCCAGTGACCCTGTCCACTGCTGCCCTGATTCTTCCTTCCAAAACATCCTAAATACTCGAGCTTCTCCAGACATGGCTGTCTACCCTTCCCCTCTCTCTGTGCTTGCCCTGGGCTGACTCACCAATGTCCTGTTTTTCCATATCAAGTGTATCCTTGGGACCCCAATGTATCCAGCCCTGAATTTCAGATCCTTGAATCCAAGCCTATTTTAGTTGCCACCTGGAAGACTTACCGGCATCTCAAATTTCATGTGTCCTTGGCTCACCTTTATTACCCTTTAATCACAAATGTTGGTGGCTTCTGTCCATGAGAAGTAGCTAGGTTTCTTCTACATCATAGCCTCTGTGTGGCCTGTTCTAGAGAAAGCAAGACTCAGTTCTGTCACAGGCAGGAGCACTATGAGCAGCAAGTCACATGAGGCCATCCAACCTGCACTTGATGAAGCCCAAACTTTCTACTGTTCTTTTAGTTTCTTTACGTGAAAAGTTTGCTTGAGATGAATGTAGCCATATTCAGGGCAGGATTTAGTGACTCTTGTTTTGTTTTCTTTTTTACTTAAAAAAAAATTGAAGTGTAGTTGATTTACAAAGTTGTGCCAATTTTCCATCATGTTTTATCACAAGAGATTGGATGTAGTTCCCTGTGCTATACAGCAGGATCTCATTGCATATCCATTCTAAATGTAATAGTTTGCATCTACTAACCCCAAACTCCCAGTCCATTCCACTCTCTACTTCCCCCCTGCTGTTTTTGGTAGTGGCTCTTTTAATCAGGGCTGGAAGAATGTCAGGCTACAAAGAGTGACTCCAAGTACACAGCCTCCTGCTAGAAGGTCACATTCTGTCCCTGCACGGGTGGAAGTGGTCATGCCATGCATCTGTCCAGTTCCTAGATCACCCCTCTGCTTATTCCTGAAAAATTACCTCGAACTTTTCTTATGCTAATTCGCACCCCCTGGTGTTGATCCTAGGACAAACAAATTAACATGTTTGCAGGCTCCCCAGTGCGGTTTTGGAGTGTGGATTCTGGAGTAGAGTAATTCAAACATTTACTAACACTTGTAGGCTATGCAGAGCAAAACTAAGCCTCACACTGACATGTATTTATCAAACAACCTCTGCTAATATTTAAATATCAACTACGGCAATATTGCCAAGACCACATTCCCTGCCCTGATCTCAGTAGATGTTGCTCATGTGCCTGGATTTTCATGCTGAACTGGTGTTATCCTGGATAAGAACTGCCCCCCCCCCAGCCCCCGTGGCCCTCAAATATGCAACCCTCCATGCCTGTTGGTTATCCTCTAAATTATTTCCTGAACGTTCCACAGCATTCTACCTCCTTGTTCTCAGCCTGGTCCACACCGTACAATCCAGAGATCACAGCAGCCTGACTCCTTTCTCCACTTCCCCACTTGCTTCATCCCATCTGCTCTTGTCCATGTGTAATCCATGTGTGGAAATGCCCGGTTCATACCTTGAGGCCATTTTCAATGTATATTTTAGTAGGGTTTGTAGGATGTGTTTTATATGGATCCATGATCTGATGTGTGTATAGTAACTATTTCCATCTATTCTAGTACTTACTTTGCAATTTTTTGTGCCTTCCTCTGTAGTGCAGAAGTTTTACCTTTTTATATGTTTGAGTCCATTAGTCTTTTCTGCATTATTTTCTCCCTGTGATTTTGTAGTTTGTTTTGTTTCTCTAATATTGAATTCTTTAATCCACTTAAAATCAACTGCTAAGACGCTGCCACCAATGCAGTGCATTCCTTGATGATTCTTAGCCTCTGAGTCCTTTTATTCTGAATTTTAATTTATTTGGAGAGGAACTCTGATAGACTCTGTTTTTTTTTTAATTCGTCTTTTAAAAATTTATTTAAAAACTTTTTCCATTTAATTATATTATTATTATAAATAGATGTCTATATATGATATATAGATATGTTAATATATTATTACACAAATACATAACTACATATTAATACATGTAATTAACATAGTCAAATTCATATTTTTAAAAATAAGTATAGTTGATTTAAAATGTTGTGTCAATTTTTGCCATGCAGCTAAATGACCCCTTCATAAAAATATATACATTCCCTTTCTTATGTTAGCTTCCATCATGGTCTATCTCAAGAGATTGGATATAGTTCCCCATGCTATACAGCAGGACATCATTGCTTATCCATTCTAAATGTCATAGAGTGCACCTACTAACCCCAAACTCCCGGACCATCTCTCTTCTTCCCCGCTCCCCCTCGGCAACCACATGTCTGTTCTCCATGTCTGTGAATCTGTTTTGTAGATAGACTCATTTGTGCCATAGTTTAGATTCCACATATGTGATATCATATGGTATTTATTTTTCTCTTTCTGACTTACTTCATTCAGTAATGGAATCTCTAGTTGTATTCGTGTTGCTGCAGATGGCATTATTTTGTTCTCTTTTTATGAATGAGTAGTATTCCATTACATGTATGTACCACACCTTCTTAATCCATTCATCTGTGATTGACTCAGTTTTGATGGTCAGTTGTGTTGGAGGGGATGTTGTAGCAGAGAGCATAGGCATGGCCAGTGGGTGCCCACTCTGAGGGGAGAGATGGACCTTGAGTGAAGCAGCCACATCCCTGCTCTCCATGTTAAGGGGGAACCTTCGATTCCTGACCATAACAGCAGTGTGTACTGCATTTTTTCTTACCATCATTTTTAAAATTTAATTTTCTTGAAGTATAGTTGATGTATAATGTTTTATTAGTTACAGTTATACAGCAAAGTGAATCGGTCATACATATAAATATATCTATTCTTTTTCCTATACAGGCTATTACAAACTATTGTGTAGATTTTCCTGTGCTATACAGTAGGTTCTTTTTTTTTTTTTAGGGCTGGACCCATGGCATATGGAGGTCCCCAGGCTATGGGTCGAATCTGAGCTGTTGCTCTTGGCCTACAGCAGAGCCACAGCAACGCCAGATCTGAGCCTTGTCTGTGACCTACACCACAGCTCACAGCAATGCCAGATCCTTAACCTACTGAGCAAGGCCAGGTGTTGAACCTACAACTTCATGGTTCCTAGTTGGATTCGTTTCCACTGCACCAAGATGGGGAGTCCCAGTAGGTTCTTATTAATCAAGAAAAGCCCCTGTGAGAAATACTCTTGATGCACTAAAGCCAAAAGGATTCAAATTTCTTTCATGTTTGTACCAGAAAATCTCCATCAGTGACCAAGGGTTTCTCTGTTGTAATCATCCATGATTTTAATGTTATAGAAATGGCCAAGAAGAGATATTTGAAGAGATACTTTCCATGAGTATTTCCGTTAAAGGTAAATAAATCTAAAATCCTTGAAATTGGTGGCAAGATATTTTTTATTATGAAAGAAATGTCAGGATAGAAAATAAGAAATCAGAATCTTCCTCTTAGGCTCTTGCCCAATATTGTTTTTAACTTGGTGGGTGCATTTGGGTGCATTTTAACTTGGTGGGTGCAATCCTGCTCTAGGATTTCACAGGTTCTTTGGAAAAATTAGCCAGCTGTCCTGCAGGTCAGTAACTTATTGAGGGCTCTCACATTCTTTGGTTTTATCTACCTTCTCCATGAGTTTCATGTTCTCTGATGTTCCCACTCAGGGCCTGATGTTGGGGAGAGCAGAGGCTATAGCTGGTGGGATTTACCAAGAAATCAGTATAGTAAGCATTTACAATCTGATATTCCAATGAAGATAACTTGTCCCCTGGAATAACATAGTCCAAATTATTAAGAAGATTCTAGGGAGTTCCTGTCATGCCTCAGTGGTAACAAAACTGACTAGTATCCATGAGGGTGCAGGTTTGATCCCTGGCCTCACTAAGTGGCTTAAAGATCTGGCATTGCCATGAGCTGTGGTGTAGGTCAAAGACATGGCCCAGATCACACTTTGCTATGACTGGTGGAGTCCAGTAGCTGCAGCTCCAATTCAACCCCTGGCCTGGGAACCTCCATATGACATGGGTGTAGCCCTAAAAAAATCCAAAAAAAAAAAGCTTCTAAACCCTTTTTTGGGTTCTGGGGATCGTGGTTTGGGGGCATTTTGACTCTTTGTTAACAGGAGTTTGATGGATTCAGAGACTCCTTGGGAGAAAAATATTGCCTGATTCCTGCCATTGTTTCCTTGTTCCTAAAGTTTCAAGGGGAAGATCTCCTTTGCCTCCATTTTCAGGCAAAGCCACCATGTAATCCTTGACAGCTTCCCCTCTTTATGAACCTGAGCTTTTCAGGCTTTCTTGAAACTGAGATCGTAAAGTCAAGGAGAAAACCTACACTGAGTTTTATGAACCCTTCCCCCCATCGACTCATCTCAGTTGAGGAAGATACTGTTCAATTCTGTGTGATTATTATTGTTCAGTTTTGAGTCCCTCAAGTCTAAGGAAGCTACTCTAACTTATTATGATGCCCAGTGAATTAATATTCATGAGATGGGGCCTGGGAGGAATCAAAGACAGAGAAGAGGAAACAAAGATATGAAAGATGGACCTGCTTCAAGTTTGCTTCTGTCCTTCCAGTAAGAACGTAGGAAGCATGTCCTTTCTGTCTGTCTACTGGATCACTCGGCTATGAAATTCTTTTGGTGGAGCTGGCATTTCAAGTTCATTTTCCACAGCAGTGAGGGAGCCATCACTGACCTTCTCCTATATGATCTTGGCTGACAAGAGCTATGGTTTTGCTCTGGGTCCAACCTGCCAACAAAGCCACCTGTTCCTTTTGTGGACTGGTCTCTGATCCTCACTGCATTTTTTTTTTTTTTTACTTCATCAATAGATCTAACCAGTTGCAAGTTTGATCTGTTATAGTTCCATTATAGATTTCCATTATTTATTTTTTAATTAAATTATAGTTGATTTACAATGTTGTTCCAGTTTCTGCTGTACAGCAAAGTGACCCAGTCATGCATATATATTCCCTTTCCATCATGGTCTGTCCCAAGAGACTGAATATAATTTCCTGTGCTGTACAGTAGAGCCTCACTTCTTATCCACTCTAAATGTCATCGTTTGCCTCTACTAACCCCAAACTCTGGTCTCCATTATTAATTTTGAGAATTTTAAAATCATTCCAAGAAATCCAGAGGTGTTTTTTTTTAATTTTATTTTTCTTTTTAAAACAAAGCAAGAAAATCCAATTTGTTCTGCATGTTGTTTGAATGGATGTGTTTGTAGGTCAGTTTGATGAAACCCCAGAAACCATGACTTCATTGTGAATATATTTAACTTCATGGTAAGACACCAATCTGTAATAGATGTCACATTAGAACACGTGATTTGGGACAATTTTACGACATGTAATTATGTCGCCATCTAACCAAACATGTAATTGCTTAAGGATTATAAACAGTGGATTTACAGGCCTTTGAGTCCAAAGGCCAATGCTTAAAACCTCAAAAGTCATACTGGCCCAGGTTATTGTATTATAACTAGATGCACTGTGAAGCGAGCTGTCCTCCACCTGCTCCTATTTTGAGCATTGAATGTAGAGAATGTTTTTTCGCTTCTATTTCTTTTTGTATAAAAACACCTCCACCTGAATCCTATCAATGTCTGCCTTTTCCTTGATGTTTGCAATGATTTTGATGTTCCTTTGTTGGAAGTTTTCCATTGGCTGTCCCAGCATGTGGTAGAGACAGCTTCCTGACAGGAGGCACACTAAGGAGGCTTATTGAGCAACTGAGCAAGAACCTCAGGGTGGGGCTGTGGGATGTGATCAGCTCCTGTTTCTGAGTCCAGATTGCTTCACTTCCTTGCTGTCTCTTCTCATTTCCTGGCTCTAAATGGCTGCTGGAGCCCCGCTATGGCTTTTCTAACATCTCCTAGTGGTTATTCCATGCTTGCCTGGGCTTTGGTCAGGCTGACTCCACTGAACTGATGCTGCTCCCTACTTTATTCAAAGACAGTCACCCTCCCCCCGACCACTGTGGACCAGGTGTACCTCTGCTTTTTGTTTCTATCCCACAGGCCAATGATCAGAGCCCATGGGGACTATGTATGGACATGTTTATTTTTATTTATTTTTATTTTTTGTCTTTTGTCTTTTCGGAGTCTCACCCCTGGCATATGGATGTTCCCACACTAGGGGTCTAATTGGAGCTGTTGCCACTGGCCTATGTCACAGCCACAGCAACGCCAGATCCGAGCCATGTCTGTGACCTACACCACAGCTCACGGCAATGCTGGATCCTTAACCCACTGACCAAGAATGGGGATCGAACCCACAACTTCATGGTTACTAGCCGGGTTCATTAACCACTGAGCCACGATGGGAGCTCCTGGACAGGTTTATTTTTAGAATGGCAATATTTCAAAGATGCACATAGGATTTTCACATGTTCAAGATTACATATCTTTTGCTATTTGGGGATGTTACACATTTTATTATTAGACATGGCACATTGAACACTTCGAAGGGTATCATGTGGGAGCAAGACTGTCAAAATGTTCGTGGCTCCCAAGGGTAACTGATACCTTGGGGTGAAACGTAAAGGGAGGAGGTGAATTCTGAATCTCGTGTAGGAAGATCTAACAACAGAATTGGAATAAACCGTTCAAGTTTCCCACCTGGAGATGTTCAAACACATAGGTAATTCCAGGTAGAGCTTGTAATTTGAGTGTAGGCATAAATTGTAATAGGATTCAGTTAAAAGTCCTCTCAAGCTCTAAGGTCTGACCTTGCCATACTTCTGTGAGAGTCAAAATACTCTGAACTCTTCTTAACCACTCAATTTTCCTTGCTAGTTTTCTTGTCATTATTTATTCTCTATGGAGTATCTTGTTTGTGTCAGTCCTGGGCAACACAGACACACTAAGTTTTGGGTTTCAGTTATCTTTTATGCACATGTCTGGTATTTTCAGTTAAATGGCAAGCCTCTGATGACAAGGACCACATCGTCCTGTACATCTCGAGAGCCTGGTGGATGCCTCACTCCCATATGCCTCTGGCACCTGTGTCTTTTATAGTCCAACTTCCAGGTTCCTTCAAGGCTTCTAATTCCAAGAAATTCCTTAGATGATCACCTTTCATTCATGGAAGAAAGTGATCCAATGAAATAATTCACCTAGTGTGTTCATGTCAGAATATTTACTGATTTTGCATTTTAAATAACACTCTAGGAGGAGTGCTATAAATGAAAAGAAATTAGTATCTAATGGTGGACTCTAGGACACAGAGGCAGGAAAATTGAGCAGATGTGGAAGCTGCTGGCCATCCCAGAATCCCTGACATGTCTCCATGGCTATGATTTTCTTTGCTTCTACTTAAGGCTATTCCCAATCATGATGACTATCTCCTTACTCAATTCTCTCTTTACTTGGCAGTTGTGGAGTGTTACTTTATATCATGGACTGGCCTTAAGTGTTTCCTATGGTTCATAATTACTGAGTAGGTTAAAAGAGTCTAATTTTCTTAAGCAATTGGACATTCACTTCTCTGAGCAATGCCTTCTGAGAGATATTTAGATTGACCAGTTTAAAGTTCTTTCAAGTCCTATGATTTTATTCTATTTAGAAATCCCATAATAGTGGCTATTGGATTCTACCTAAACTATAGGCAAAATTAAATTCTTAGGACATTGCTATAGAAAGATATTTTAAAAATATTTAATAAAAAAATTAAAAATAGTAAAAAATATCCAATGCTAAATCCTTGGTAAACTTTCTCTTTAAGATTTGTATTCCTCTCAAAACATAGGCCACTCTCTGTCATAAACGACAGCAACATCTTCTCAGATCCACCTCTCAGAGCATTGACAACAAAAAGAAAAATAAACAAGTGGGACCTAATCAAACTTCAAAGTTTCTGCACAGCAAAGGAAACCCTAAACAACATGAAAAGACAACCCACAGAATGGGAGAAAATCTTTGCAAATGAATCAATTGACAAGGGATTAATCTCCAAAATTTATAAACACCTTCTGCAGCTCTATACCAAAAAAAGACAAACAACCCCAACAAAAAATGAGCAGGAGATCTAGACAGACAATTCTCCAAAGAAGACATATGGATGGCCAAAAAACACATGAAAGGATGTTCAACATCACTCATTATTAGAGAAATGCAAATCAAAACCACTCTGAGGTACCATCTTACACCAGCCAGAACGGCCATCATCAAAAAGTCTACAAACAAAAGTGCTGGAGTCCCCGTCATGGCTCATTGGTTAACGAATCTGACTAGGAAGCATGAGGTTGTGGGTTCAATCCCTGGCCTCATTGCTGTGACCTGTGTTATAAGTCAAAGACATTGCTGTGGCTCTAGCATAGGCCGGCAGCTACAATTCTGATTTGACCCCTAGCCTGGGAACCTCCATATGCCACAGGTGTGCCCTAGAAAAGACCAAAAAAAAAAAAAAAAAAGAACTCTTTTCCATGTACTCCAATGTTCATTGCAGCACTATTTACAATAGCCAAAACATGGAAACAACCTAAATGTCCATTGACAGAGGAGTGGATCAAGAAGATATGGTACATATACACAGTGGAATATTACTCAGCCATTAAAATGAATGAAATACCAGCATTTTTAGCAACATGGATGGACCTAGAAATTATCATGCTAAGTGAAGTCAGCCATACAATGAGACACCAACATCAAATGCTTTCGCTGACATGTGGAATCTGGAAAAAGGAGGGACTGAATTTCTTTGCAGAACAGATGCTGACTCACAGACACTGAAAAACTTATGGTCTCCGGAGGAGACAGTTTGGGGGGTGGGGGGATGTGCTTGGGCTGTGGGATGGAAATCCTGTGAAATCAGATTGTTATGATCATTATACAACTACAGATGCGATAAATTCATTTGAGTAATAAAAAAAAAAGATTTGTATTCCTCTCTTATTAATGCCTTTCAACATGATTTACATGAAATTGAATTAAACTGTAGCAAACTTATTGAAATTGAATCCATAACAGCATTTATATACTATCATTTAATCAGTGGTGGAAAGAGCAAACAATTACTCATTTATTGAAAATTTAATTCGGCACAACATACTAGTTCAAACTCAGGTTAAGTTTACATATATTCCAAAGAGATTAATTTAATATTTTGAGTACAAAGGATATGTAGTTGAAAGATTTTTTTTTCCCCCTCATAAAGGAATGCTCCAAACAGGCTGGCTTGTGTGGTAGACTCCTTAACTTAGTGGTTTGCTTTCAAGAACAGCTGATGGCCGTAGATGAACACATTAATGGCATGATTGAGTTGTAATTAGTGTGTAAAGCACAAACTCTCCTTCACACGAAGGCAGTTTTACTTACACGATCACACCATTTGCTGTGTTTGTTGCTGAAATTCAGCCTCTGTCTGCTGGTGTCAAATTGAAATGCAGAGACAGAGTTTTGGGGAAAGGAGAAAAAAAAATACCTTTATTGCTTTGCCAGGCAAAGGAAGGTCACAGCAGTCTAATGCCCTAAAGACTGTGTCTGCCCCCCATTGGAAAGAATTGCTAGGAATTTTATAGTAAAAAGGACAAAGATAGGTTTTCAGATAGGAATCAGGATTGGGATGAACATGCATTCTTCTTTCTTTGGGGGAATCTTAGTCATCAAAGCTGGAGTCAGGAGATCTTGGTATGATCATGATGGTGGTTTTTTGGGTTATTGCCTAGAATAATAGTACTTGCGAATAGAGCATATTGATCACAGATTAGAACAAACTAGGAAAGTTCCTAAAAAAAATCATGTGCTAATAATCTTTAACCCACAGGCAGTTGTTCTCAGGGTGCCTAATCTTTAGCTTATGGGTGATTGTGTTTAGGGTGCAATTAAGCCACGGAGAAGGACAAGGAAGGCCTCTAAGCTGTCCTTGACTGTTCCTCCCTTGTCTCTGCATCCCCTCCCTTCCCTGATCAGCAACTATCTGAGCCTGTCCCTTGGACGTCAGGGCAGGTCATGGTGGCAGAATGAGGCCCATTTCCTAACAATAAGAAACGAAGGACACAGAAAGGCTTTAGTGCCCAGGAGCGCCACAGGGTCCTGCTCGGTTTCAGGTTGATGAATTTGTAATCAGCCATCAGCTTGGAGGGCAAAACCAAGACTATCTCCTCTTCCAGGCAGACAAAGGTCAGCAGATGCACCCCCCTCAGGCCCTTCACATGAATTACCGAGAGGCTAATTAAATGCAAAACTTGCATCAATGAAAAAACAGTTTGTGGAGAAAAAGTGAATCTACTTTTTGCTGTTAAGTGTTTCCTAATCTTGGTTCTATATCCATGGTGCACTGCATCACAGGTTGCAAAAGGTCAGTTCTAATCCTTTCCTGTGTAATCTCTGCAGCCCCCGGTCCTGGAGCTTGTGAGAAAAGACTCTGGTCTCCCTGGTAGCTTATTTCACCTTGTCTTTGAAGAAAATGTCCTCTGAGTTTAAAATTCTCTAGCAATTACTTTCTCTCTCATTATTTTAAATACATCCCGTGTTGTCTTCCTGATCATATGGCTTTTGAGAAGGCAGCTACGATTCTTTATTCCTCTGTACATAATATGTAATGTTTCTTTGTTTCTGGCTGCTGTCTCTTTATCTTACCAACACCCCTCCCAACATTTAACTGAAAGTATTTTTGTCTGTTTGTCTGTTTATTTGTTTATCCTGCTTAGGATAGTCTGAGCCTCCTGGATCTGCGGTTTTACTTTAATTTTGGAAAAATTTTTTTGGTCCTGTTCATTCTCACTTTTCCTCCTAAGACACCAACTCTGCATGTGTTAGATGATTACTTGTACTCCACTGGTTTTGAATTTATTATAATTTTTTCTTTTCTCATTTTTGTTTCTCTCCGTATTTTAGTTCGCATGGCTTTTATTAGCCTAGCATCAAGTTCATGGATTATTTTTTCAGGTATTGGAAGGGGAGCCAGAGAGCATTTTCTAGAGTTCCCATTGTGGATCAGTGGTAACAAACCCAACTAGTATCCATGAAGATATGGGTCTAATCCCTGGCCTTGCTCAGTGGGTTAAGGATCCAGCATTGCCGTGAGCTGTGGCCTAGGTTGCATATGTGACTCAGATCTGGTGTTGTTGTGCCTGTGGTGTAGGCCAGCAGCTGCACCTCCACTCTATCCCTAGCCTGAGAACTTCCATATATATGTCAAGGGTGCAGCCCTAAAAAGCAAAGCAAAGCAAAGCAAACAACAAGAGAATTTTCCTCCTCCATCCTCCAGAGATATAAGCTAGTTTGTATGCCTTGGGGAAGAGGAACACAGAGAAAGCCCCACAGCTCCGTTGCACATGTTCCCCTCCTAAAGAGGCTGGCCCAGAAGAACAGAAGTAGCCCACTTCTGAGGGGAGGATCATGAGCCAGAAGACCTTACCTGTGCTGCAGGTGTGCTGGACCAGTTGTCAGCTGCAGGTGGAGGAGGCCCTGTGGGAAACCCCCCAGGATTCTGGCCCCACCCTAAGCAAAGGGACATCAGTACTCCTGTTTTCCACTTCCTCACCAAAAGCAAAACTCGGACAGCATTGCATTTCTCTTAAATGAATCATTAGCTCCAATATTGTGTAAAAGAACCATATTTTGAGATTTTGAAATTTTTGTATGTATGTAGGTAGGTATTAGAAGTACTCAAATATTTCATATTCTAGATTTTTTACACTCCAATTTCTCACTATTTTTAATTATGAAGCTTAAATTTCTCCTTTGATTAGTTTTCCTTCCCTGAAAGCCCTAAATAAGCACAATTTTTAAAAATGTCATGGACTTTCACATATGAAAGGTCAGTTAAATATTTTATTAAATGAATATCACAGGTGTAATAATCTGCTCTTATTCCTTTCATGAAAATGTCAACTTTTTTGGTAGTTATTCAGTAAGTTAATGATAGATTTCTTCTCAATCTATATAAAAGAAAGATTTTGTGATATCCTATCTAAAGGAAAAACAGCCACATAGCTTTCATAATTTTTTTTTTTTTGCTTTTTTAGGGCCTTACTTGGGGCATATGGCTAGGGGTCAAATGGGAGCTGCAGCTGCAGGCCTACACCACAGCCACAGCATTGCTGGATCTGAGCCTCATCTGCTACTTACACCACAGCTCACTGCAGCACTGGATCCTCTCACCCACCGAGCGAGGCCAGGGATCAAACCCACATTCCCATGGCTCTTAGGGGGGTATGGAACCCTATGAGCCACAATGGGAACTCCTGGAAGGTGATTCTCTTATGTTGAAACATTTCAGTTGGTGGAGAGAGACACTTTATACCCTAGATCTAATGCAGTGAGACTCTCGCCCCTCTCCCCAGAGGCTGTCCTCTCCCCACACTCGGTCTGCTGTGGGGCTTCCTAGGGAAGGAGGTCAGCACCCACTTCCAGGCAGGGGAGGGCCCCTGCACTTAACATTACACCTTCGGCTGGACTTGGGCAGTGCTAGGGAGGACTCCAGGGAAAGGGAAAGTTATAAAGCAGGACAGGAGTTCCCTGGGGGCCTAGGGTTAAGGAACTGGCATTGTCACTGCTGTGGCCTGGGAACCTCTGTATGCCAAAGGCATGACCAAAAAACAAGCAGGACATGGCATGGAAAAGCTGAAGCTTCCTGGTTTTCTGTGGACCGGTGTAATGGGAACTTCATGGGCGTCATCTCATCCATGTGCCATCCTGAGGGGGTGAGGAGATACATGGTGCTGTGTCTCTTAGAGGTTGCATTTTCTCTGTGTTGCAACCAGGGGTGATTTTGCCACATAGAGGGCATTTCCATGTCAAGGTCTGGACACACTGTGATTGTTGTGGCCGGGAGGGGGTTGGGGGGGCAGGGATGCTGCCATACATCTCGCAGTGATGGGAATGTCCCAACATCCCATTATCCAGCCCGCGGTGACTGCAGAGCAGAGGCTGAGAAACTGTTTTCTGCAGGAGCTAACCCCCAGCAGGTGCGGACCGTCTCCTGCTCTTGTTTCCTTCTTGAAAGAAAAGTGACTTTTATCCTGCGCCTTACACGCTTCCACCTCCTCCCCTCCACCACCCACGAGGCTCTGGATGGTGTGACATGAGCCACCTGTGTGGACGTGCTGTGTCTCTCGCGCTGCTTCCCCTCCCCCGCCACTCCCCATCTTGTGGGATCGCCTCCCCAGGAGGGTACCCTTCTCTCCCGCCTTGCCGCTTTCCCAACATCTTCTCGCTTCCATTAGCGTCTGGGGGTCCCTACCTTTTCCGACCTCTCCCTCAGCCTCAGACGCTGACTCTGGCTGCCTCCTCCACATGACATCTCCATTGGGAGAATTCCATGGCTTCGGAAAATCAGTTCAGTCATCATCCTCCGCAGTCTCTCCCACACTCAGGCCTGGCCGCAGATCGCACCCTCACCCAGCTCCTCCTGTGAGCACCCTGAGGAGCCCTGCCTGAGAACCGTGTGTGTGCGCGCATGCATGCTTCCCTGGCTTCGCCACTGGATCCTCACGACCCTCTTCTCCACGTCTACCCTGCCTCACTTTTGCCTGGTTAACTTTTTCTTTTTTGTCTTTTTGTTATTTCTTGGGCCGCTCCTGCAGCATATGGAGGTTCCCAGGCTAGGGGTCAAATCGGAGCTATAGCCACCGGCCTACGCCAGAGCCACAACAACGCAGGATCCGAGCCGCGTCTGCAACCTACACCACAGCTCACGGCAACGCCGGATCATTAACCCACTGAGCAAGGCCAGGGATCGAACCCGCAACCTCATGGTTCTTAGTCGGATTCGTTAACCACTGCGCCATGATGGGAACTCCTGCCTGGTTAACTTTTACTGAGGCTTCGGGTCTCTACTTGAAATGTTACTTATAAAGCAAACCTTCCACAACCCCGAAGGTAAGTTTGAAAGCAGGTGAAGGAATTCCAACGTTTGATGACCTTTTCACCTGCGGCATTTTGATTTATAGTCACCGAATTCATATTTATCATTGATTGCATTTATAGTTCTCTTTTCCCCAGCTGTAGTGTGGATTATGTCTTTTGTCACCAGCTTTTTCATTGTACCTACGGCTCTGGGTATAATGTGGGGTCCATGTTTCTCCATATATTTATTGACATTTTGATGCAAGTGTGTTTTTGTTGTTGTTTTACTGAACATCTAGTTGTAGAATCCATAAAGGTAAGTTTCAGCAATAATTGGAAATCTTTTTTTTCCTGGGCAGGTACGATGAAGAAATGGGGTTATTTTAGTAAGTTTAAGTGTAGTTTAGATGATTGAGAAGGCTGAGGAAGGAAAGTTGAGTGATAGCCATGGGCTGAAAAAAAACCCAGAAGGGTCAAGATGCTGGAGACTCTGAGTTATGAGGATCAGAGAAGGTTACAAGGTGACAAAGTTATAATGGAGAGTAAGCACTTTGGGGAGTATTTACAGGGAAAGGATGACCTGGGTTTTGGCGACGGGGCTGAGTAAAGTCTGCTAACTTGAAGGTCTTTAAACATAACAATCTGGGAACAACGAGGCTCCACACAACCACTGACATGCCCCTGATCATGCTGTGATTCAGGTACAGAAGGGTGTTTTCGTGTCCAATGGATGCAGGGCATGGGTGCCTCGGTTAGGAGGTGACAGGACAGCCACGGTTAAAAGATGCTCTGGACAGAGTGAGCCCAAGTTGGGGGTCGTGGGGACAAGAGGATGCCAGCCCCTCCCTCTCCCATCACCCTCTCCTACCCTGGGGGCTGCAGGGTTGCGCTCATGGCCAAGGTCTGCAGGAAGCCAGGCAGCAGAGAAGTGCCAGGTTTCGGTCAAGGCACAGGAATGGAGAGAATTTTCTGCAAAAAGTAGAGGATACATGGAGTTTGATGATGATATAACTGAGGTGTGTGTGGTGATACTGAGAAGGACCAGGAATGAGAAAGTACAGATCTTTAGATGGATAACGGGGTGGGGACTTGTTAAGGAGGGGTTCCTGATGTCCACGGATGCAGAAGTAGTGATGTGAGGTCTGGTTGGATGTGAGGAGCTCCACGTCCTTAACACTGGTAGAGGGGCTGTGTGTCTGCGCCATAGGGGGTGGGGCCGTGGTGTCAGGGAGGGAGGACTTCTCTCCAAGGTAATGAAGGACGGGAGGCTGCTGATGGGGCAGTGATTTGGATACTGGGACGGCAGCAAGACCTCTGGCTGGTGGATGTGAGGACATTGCAAGCAGGATGCTGGCCAGCTGGCTGGCATGTTTGCCAAGTAAATGCACACAATGTAATGCAGAGCAGGCAGTGATGGTGCAGAGAAGCTGCGCCATCTCCGTCCCAGGCAGGCTCCCACGGCACCTGAGTTGCC